>NC_062998.1:53423406-53752468 GCF_023078275.1 Leguminivora glycinivorella
TGATGCATATATACATCACTATGCACATAAGGGTTAATTTTCACTTTTACCCCCCAAAAGTGGCCCTTATAATTAAATTTTCTTAATTTAAATTACATGTCCGTCTTTCGGTCACAGATTAACATATGTGTGCCAAGTTTCAAGTTAATCGGTTCAGTAGTTTTGGAGAAGATTGGCTGTGACAGACGGACAGACAGACGCACGAGTGATCCTATAAGGATTCCGTTATTCCTTTTTGATGTACGGAACCCTATAAACAGAAAAGAACTACCTAACCTGCCGAGCTGCCACGAAAAAGGAATGAAGTGCCACGATCATCCCAGCGTGTTGCTGGTGACTTCCAGCGCTGATCTTCCGATGAAACTGTTACGTTCTCGCCATCGAGTTACTTATTAAAACCCGTGGTAGCTACTTTTGGTCTAGTGTCGAATTACTAATGCTAATATTCTTCGAAACTTTCAAATGATTCACTTGCAGTGACTCATACACCCTACGATTTCACCCCTGACGCGGGGATGCTTATAAAATTCAACCCTATGCTTATAAATGTAGAGAGTATTGTAGTTTACTGGGTTGTTTTTTGACCTATATTGGTTAACCCAGGTGTGGGTTGTGTGCATATTTTTCTATTTTTAACAGTACCTAGTTTAGACTACTAATGAAATTTCGGAACCTATGTACGAACATATGTGTTTTTGATGTGAAACGTTAGGTGAACGTCTTTAAAAACCCGTAGTAGAGTGACCGGACTGAAAACCAGGTGTAACGAAAAGTGTTATGGCGCGGCGGCTTCTAGCTCGCGGTGGGACCAGTGCCAAAGCGTGACGGATTCTTTATCCACATATAATGATAGAACTGGAAGCATAATACGCCGCGACGGCTGGTTAGAACGTGACAGAGATGTTGACAAATGAGAGACAGCCATCCATCTTACCCCGCAGAAAGGCTCAAGTACAAAGATAGTAATTAAAGAATGACATGTCTATAAACAGATAGATAAGATCTTATCGGCCGTACGCCCCCTACGTGTATTCAGAGGGTGTGTCGGGGTTGCATTCAATGCAACTTCAGAATAGGGTAGTTATATAGGTTATTAATGTTATTATACTTATTAATGACCGCTGTTTTGATCGAACCACAGAATATATAATAGTACAAGTACAGAAGGCTCACTCCTTTGATGTTCACAAAACGCCGCCATTCTAAATTCTTACCTACATTAACAAACGGACCGCACACGTGCAGACGACACTGAATTCTATTGCGCCGCGCGAAGGTCGTCGCCACTGAATGGGCCGCGAACTCGCGGCCGCCGGCATGTACTTGTAGCGCGGCGAAAGGATCGCGGAGTGAGCCGCCCCTGATCGAACGAAAGATGGACCGAATACGGACTTTGCCGAATACGAATATTCGGTTCAGCTGTTACCGAACCGAACATTCGGCTTAGAGTTAAAAACTTTTCAATGATTGGTGATGGGTACTAAGGCTCTTAATGTTTCTATATTTTTTTATATACATATAATTTTGGTTTTTGTTTCTTACCTTATATAGAATCTATTCGCTGTGGCAATAAACGAATCTTTCTTTCTTGCTACGTTATTTTTACTTTTTTACATAATTATTGTAGGTAGTAGGTACTTATATTTTAACGCATTTTTAATTCCCTTTTGCTTTACTCTGCTTTTTTAAGTGCTGAAATAGGATGTCATTATCCGATGAATTACGAAACAACTTACGCTATTTATTTATTTTTCCGCTCACTAGCTCGGAAACACGTGTTTTGTCCTTTAATACCAGCGCGTAAAAATGCATTTTATCCACTAGTGGGTAAAGTAATTTGACCTTGAATAAAGTCAAATTACTGTTTTAAAATAGATAAAAGTAGGTGAATCTAGTAATAAAGATGATATACCACCTGTGGAACTACTGGAAGCAGTGATAATAGTTATTTGTTATACAAGGGGGCAAAGTTGTATTTTAACGCCGAGTGTGGAATTGAAAAACGAGCAAGTGAAAGGATTCTATAGTTGAACCACGAGCGAAGCGAGTGGTTCGAGAATAGAATCCTGAACTCGCGAGTTTTTTAAAACACGAGAAGTAAAATACATTTGCACCCGAGTGTAACACAAAACTTTTCCCCTCACTATAGCGAGGAAACTACAACGCAAAAAATGCGTTTATCACTGCTTCCAGTAGTTCCACAGGTGGTAAATCATCTTTATTACTAGATTCACCTACTTTTATCAGTTTTAAAGCAGTTAATTTGACTTTATTCAAGGTCAAATTACTTTACCCACTAGTGGATAAAATGCGTTTTTACCCGCTGGTATTAAAGGAAAAACACGTGTTTCCGAGCTAGTGAGGGGAAAACGCATTTTTTGCGTTGTAGTTTCCTCGCTATAGTGAGGGGAAAAGTTTTGTGTTAGACTCGGGTGCAAATGTATTTTACTTCTCGTGTGTTGAAAACTCGCAAGTTCAGGATTCTATTCTCGAACCACTCGCTTCGCTCGTGGTTCAACTATAGAATCCTTTCACTAGCTCGTTTTTCAATTCCACACTCGGCGTTAAAATACAACTTTGCACCCTTGTATAACAAATAACTATTGTTTATTCGGTAAATATTCGGCAATGTAACCGAACTATTCGGCCGAATACGACCATGTAAAAATGTTATTTTCGTCCAGCCAGACATGTAAAAACTCACTGAAAAATAAAATTCAACGCGAACATGCGAGTTTTTGTGACCAAAGCGCGTCTACATGTTAATGAATCCTATTTATTTCACGTGCGGCTTACAAGTGACTTACGATATCACGTCGAGATACGGTCTACGTGACACACGGTCAGTCTGACCGTCCGACCGGAAACTATGCGATGAGAAAACTCCTTTAGAGAAGGGCCAACCTACATAAGTACAGTCAACCAATTGGAACCCTAGGCCACTGTAGAACTATGTCATAGTGACGTTTATAAATCAGTTTGTAAGAAATCTCTTACTGCTTGTCATTCTGACATGGTTGTAGAGCGGCACAGGGTTCCAATTGGTTGACTGTACAAGTTTTCCTCAAGTAGAAGCGCCTGCTTAGGTTTTTATCAGTGGATTTTTTTTTGGTAGAAGCTTTTTTTATTTCTGACTGTAATTTTGCTGTCCACAGACAACTTTACAGGGTGTATTTTGATAGCGGGTCAGTGAGGGCAGCTACCAGGCATGACGGCCTGATATTTTATCATTTATCGCGCGACCATGCTTCCCTGCCTGCCGGCGTATCATGCTGCCAATTTTATCACTTATCCACGTGGATAAGACATCTGTCACTCTCACACTGACATACTTGCTAAAGCGTGACGGATGCTTTATCCACGTGGATAAGTGATAAAATTGGCAGCATGATACGCCGGCAGGCAGGCAATTATGGTCGCGCGATAAGTGATAAAATAGCAGGCCGTCCCTATCGCACTATTTGTAAGTGCGATAGGGACGGCCTGATATTTTATCGTCTATCGCGCGACCATGCTTCCCGTGTTGATCTCGATTTCAAATTACCTAATGTAGATTGGCTTGTGGCACCCTGTAAGTTTTTGTCATATTTTCGAGATAATATACAGAATATGCGAAAAGGCAATTTTTGACAAACTATTTTATACTCTAATCGATCTATCCCGGCAGGCAAGCATGGTCGCGTGATAAACGACATAACGTTAGGCCGTCCTTTTCGCACTATTTGTAAGTATATAACTAGTGTGCTACGCCCGCAGGATGAAAAGCTATGGAACCAAAGAAGATCCAGCTAGAAATGCCTCAGCGAGGGATAATAATAATTTGTCATTACAGTTCTTATTACCACCGCCTATCTCCATCTGATAAGGCGGCCTACTAGCCGATTAACAATCGTTGACGTTAGACGCCGATTGAAACGCAGTCTGGCTCTGTCGCGGCAATACAGAAGAGCGATAGAGATAGATAGCTACGAAATAGTATTTTTATGCAACCGGCGTTTAAAAGGGTTCAAATAAGACGAGTGGCGTGGGTCACAATTTGAGGCGAAGCTGAAAATTGTTAATAAAGACGCCACGAGTTTTTTTGACTCAGTTAAACACCGTTGCATACAATGCTTTTTCTACGACCATGCACATCATTTTTAATAGTTTTCTAAAATAACTTTCGTGAAATTCACACTGTTTCCTGTATTTTGTCGCAAAGGTTTACATTGCCAGCGTTCGAGCCAGCTGCCTAAAGCCATCCCCCGCCGGCTTACCGTGCACGCGCGCAGTAACGTTATAACAATGCGTTGCTTTGGTTACAGAGCCAAACAATGCGTTTTCAATTTTTTCGTATGCGCGGGAAGCCGGCGGGCTGACTTTGGGGAATAGACTTTGCACGACCTTGTAAATGATGAATAACAGTTCGGGAGTAGAAAAACGATATTAACGAAAGCGTTTGTAGGCACATTTGGCTACGTAAGTACGTACTCTTACTCAGTGTCCGATGTCCACAACGGCCGTGTGTCTCGCCCTTCGGTAAAGCGCCGTCGAGTTATTTAATGGTGCGATTTCCATACACTCGGAGAAATAAGGCTTCATTTCAACGAGAGAACAGCCAGCCGTAGTCTACACGCTGAAATACTGTTTAATAATACCTATTTACTTTAAATTGCAAAAATAATGTACCTACAGACGAACAAACTGAAATAATAGGGATGACGACTATTTACATAAAAAAGGCATTCTGTCAAGTCCGTCAGTTAGATCGTCCAACACATATTTTTCACTTTATCTAATCAACGAAAAAATAAAGTTTAGGAGCGGGGGCTTGTGACGTCACTTTTAAGTAAAAATTGTACCTATAACGCGAAATTTCAACGCACTGTACCGTCGTCATTTTTCGTTAACGAGGAAAAAGTAAAAATATGTGTCCAAAATTTTTTGATAATCTATCTGACGGACTAAATAGTTTTTTAGTCATCTCGTCTATTATTAAATACGGATCCAGGGACCGATATTAAAAATCTAAGTTACACAATACAAAAGTCCACCATTTTTACTTAAGTAGGTATTATTTTTATGTGCAATAAAGTATATAAATAAATAATAAAATATTTGATCTGATACCGGAATTGAATACCAGTTAATTTGTATGAAACGATAAACGGCCGCTGATCTGCAGACCTAAAAAATGACTATTTACACTTGTAGGTATTGATTACAAAATATACAACTTACATGCAGTGTGGCGTGTGGCACAGCCTTAACGTCAGTATAGTTTTCTACAAAACTAATTTTAAAAATATTATGAAGTAATATTTTAAGGGATTTTCAGCAAACATGATTCCCTTACCTTTCAGTTCCGACTTTTCTTTATTTGCATTTCCCCTTTGGATCGCTTTACGTACAAAGAAAGCACTTCATCAAAAAATTAATACAAAACTATCCCTTTTTCATGAAACGCTAAACGTATTTCATCCTTATTACATTCATTTAAGGTTCATAAGATCTGTAGTTTCTAAGTAAATACGAGTTTTCGTAAATAAACAGTCAAAATATCGCCGACAAGACCTCCAAATGGTAATTGCAATTGCATCTTATTTCAAAGTAAAAACATATTAACTAACAAAGGACAAACAAGGGAACATGGGCTGTAACTGTGAAGTACTAAAGTTGGGACGTAAGAGAGTGATTTTTAATCTACTTATTCCCCTTTGATTGGCGCAGCAAATAATATAATGAAAGAGTTTTAATGAACTCCTGATATGCAACGAGGGGAGTTCACTCTACTCTTTACAAAAGGCCCTAAATCCATACATTTTTCATCGAACCTTCGCCTTTTAAATTTGGTCAACTAATATCCGTGTAAGTATATTTGTAGTTTAACAAAAATGGACGGTTTGGTGAGTATACAGGGTCGTTTTTGCGCTGTGGTGTGAGGTCACCTTTTGAGGGTATATTTTGTAAGCAGACACCGAGAACTTACGCGCGGACAGGCATAATGTGGATTAATATTAAATTACACGTTTTGTCTAGTCAGGTCATAATGAAAAACTGACAACTGACGTTGTAAACTTGGGTCAATCGAAATGGGGTTTCGTACAAACTGATTGACTTCAGTGTGAAAAAAAGCTTCTCTACGTAAAACGACGAAAAGAACATTCTGATTTTTCACAATATTAAAATCACCTGACTAGGTGGAAAAACTGACGACTGACGTTGTACTTTTCACGATTGCTGACGACGAAAATTATGGTGAATATGGGGTGGGGATACGTTTATTGTGCTGTTCTAAAAAAAAATAGAAGAAAACTTTTTTGGTGCGATATTTTTTTTCAAATGATGCATTCGATTTCTTTACGGAATTATTAATTCCAATTCAATCAATCAATAAACTATATACAATGATTACAATATAAGGTTCCATTCATTACACGATCTCTGGGATTTGTACTGACCCATATCCTTATACCATGTCTGTGAAAAAAAAACTTTTGGTATGCTCTTGATGCATAAAATCAGATGTTTGTTGTTGTTGCAGAGTTTTGAATAAAAAATCTGGCGTTATGTCCTAGCGGGTAGTGATACTGTTTCCGAAGATGTAACTTATATACTTACTTATTATATAACCTATCCGTGTGTGTCCCCAATAGGTTTTTTTTGACTAAATCCCGGTCGTATCCACAGTATCCACACTATTCTGCCGTCACCTGAAGGGCGGACGCCCGAGCCGCGATCATTCCCGTCCGGCCACCGCCGCGCACACCCGCCTTCATAAGGTAAATACTCTGGCATGCTCGCTTAGTCAGAAGGAAAGGGCGGTAAATTAAAAAAATACCATCGTGAAATTTTAAAATCATGTCTTTTCCAATTGACTAAATGGGACCTGAGCATTTTTTTTTTCATAAGTACCTCATATATTTTCTAATTTAAGTAGTTGTACAGTTTCGCCAAAGTTTTTTTTTATTTCATCAATTTCTTAATAAATTATTGCAGTCATATTGTTTAGTTAAAATAAATGTGACTTCCTATGCCTAATGGTTCATGTATTTGGGGGCATTGTCGCGAAAAAAGATTCAAAAGCTTTTTTTCTAAAATAGGTAAATTTAATGTTTTTCCTACTCAGAATCACGAACACTTTCGATCCTACTAGGCGGAAAAATGCGTCCCAAATTTATTTTTACCACTTCGTTACTATTTTTCAAACACTTTGCACAGCGGTTACAAAGTGGAAAGTACTTATGCAAAATAATAGAAAATTTGGGTCCATTTTTTGTCTCTTTATTTCGTGGCCCGTGATTCTGAGTAGGAAAAACATAAAATTAACCTACCTAAAAAAATTTTTTTTTGGTAATTCTTCTCGCGAAAATGCCCGGTACTTCTCGTATAATTTTATATAAATTAAGATCCTTTCGACGAAGAATTTTTTAATAAATTGCAAGGTCATATTATTTACGCCTGGGCATTTCTCAGAGCGTTAAATTTTTTTTGATTTCGGTGGCAGCATTTTTACGTGATTCCAGTGAAAGTCACATGAAATTTTGTCAATTTAAATAGAAGTCGAACCAGAAACAAAGAAAACTCATGCTACGCATACGGGGTTCGTAATAATGCTGCCACCGAAATCAAAAAAGTTGAAACGCTCTGTGAAATGCCCGCCTAAAGGTTCATGTGCTTTGATGTTTTTATTAAAATATATCTTCAATTTTGAGATATAAAGGACCTTATCGCGCATTAAATAATTATGTCATGGATAGTCAGAAACACATACATATTATTATTTTGTTTTGATTTGAGTAGTGCGAAAAGGGTTTCCGTATTTTTCCGAAAACGTTCGCATTTGTCATGTTCAGTCAATGTCAGGTACATCGTGTACTGAGGCTGACTGAAATAGCATGGCTCGTTCGTACGTGTCCGTAACAATACGAAGGCAAATCTTTTCGCACTACGTATGTTATGTATACTGTCACCTTTCTTATTAGGGCAAAGGATTATTCAATAGCGATACAACTTTTGAACCATAAATTTGAAATCATAAGAACTCATTAATATTTAAACAGGGTGAAAATTAATTCGTGAACAGAAACGTGTTTTTCTTTCTCCATCAATAATTGATAATTGAATGTCCCTGGTGTTACTTAAACTTTAAATCCACGATAAAGCATCCGTCACGCTTTACCAAGTATATCAGTGTGAGAGTGGTGTCTTATCCACGTGGATAAGTGATAAAATTGGCAGCATGATACGCCGGCTGGTGTTGCTTAAACTTAAAACAGACAAGTTTTTATTCTTTTTTTTTACCGTTATTTGTGGTTATTTTTTATTGAATTCGTTGCGGCTTTAGAAAATAACCTTTCTACGAAACTTAACTTGCTTTTGCCCGTTTAGTCGGCAACGATTATTATTTGTTATTTGGAAAAACATTTTTTTAATGGCTTGACAGATAATCCAATGCGATTATCATCATATCACTAAAGTTTTACGCTTCTACTAAAATTTCAGTTTACTGTGGACTAGTGTGGACATTTTCAGGACTTCCCATTCATCAAACTCATCAAACGAATGCTTAGTTTTATAACCTAACCATAAAATTATAATTCTGAAAAAAACCCCGATATAGTGGACCGATTTTCATGAGACATGACTAAGAACACTCCCTCAGCTTTCAAACAAAAAAAAACTAAATCGAAATCGGTTCATCCGTTCGGAAGCTACGATGCTACAAACAGACGCACACAGAGACAGACAGACGACACGTCTAACATATTACACCCCATCGTTTTTGCGTTGGGGGTTAAAAATACGAATGTATATCTACATAAAATTACTTTTAAAAATCCCATCTGTATATGTAAGACGCCTGAGGTAACATACCTACTAACATTGGGCCTTTTCTGATTTGGGTAAGAGGTTTAAAAATAATTTCTGTTCTATAATTTTAGTTAAATACGCTTTCTTGTGCGTTGAATCTAATTATAATTTGTTATGTCATACCCAAGAACCATAATCGTCCTTGGTCATATCATAGCACAGCGATTGTTTATTTTTGCTTCGCATCTTTTGTTTTTATACAATGTGCATTGTGTAGCCGTACCGAGTTATACAATGTACATTGTAGTTATACATTAATGATTAATTAATATTATTCTTATTATCCCTAAGTTTTTAATTTTACAAAAATATGACGATCATGCTAAGAATTCTCATCATTTTCGTCATATTTTTTGTACAGAAACGCAAACTTATAATGTAATTATTTTTGCGAAATAAATTATCTGCTTATCTACCTCTAGTTAAATATACATGTGTCTGATAACACCTACGCCTCAGCCTCCAGATTTCAGGCCCCCCTCAGTTGGAGGAGGGTATCCTATCCACTATTTATGGGACCGGCAAAACCTCGGTGGACCACTTCTTATCAAAATTACATCTTATAATTCACATGCATTAAACAACAACATGCAATTTAACATGCAAGAATATTCATCAATATAATGAATGCATTTTTAAAACCGTATCATAACACATCACTCACCCCCGTCGACCCCAACGGATCGACCCATTTCATTAAAAAGCGCTAAAATCCGTCCCAATCAAAAATTACTCAATGGTATGACTCACACTTTGCGTGTCCCATACAGTTTAGGAACCACCGTACTTTGGTCTTTCAACCCCCCGTCGTCTTTGACAGAACTAGAGATGGGCTAAATATTCGGTAAATATCGGCCGAATAGTTCGGTTACATAAACAACTTAAATAAATAGCATATATAATTATGCGTTAAAATTTAAATTAATTATTTTGTACTAATGTTAAAAAGTGTGACAGACAACGTCTTAATGACGTACAAAGAAGAAAAAATTAAAAATTAAAAGAATTTTTAAAAAGTCACTTAACAATTGTTGATCAGTATAAGGAGAATAGCCCTTCGCCTTTGTTAAACTAATGTTAAAAAAATCTTACTCAAGAAGAAAACCCAAAGTTTTAGTTACCCACTAAATTAGGTATCGGCGATTACCATTCATTTAAAAGTTTTAAAACATAACATCAGCTTTATTAATTACTACCGGCAAAATTTATATTTTTCCAATTTCTATCAAACATGGCTAAGAACTAAGAACACTCGCGACTAATTCAGCTTTCAAACAAAAAAATCTAAATAGGTTCATCCGTTCGAAAGCTATGATGCCAGTGCCACAGACAGACACACACACAGACAGACAGACACGTCAAACTTATTAACATCCCGTCGTTTTTGTGTAATATTCGGTTCCGTAAGAGCTGTTCAATGTTCGGCCGAATATTGGTATTCGGCCCATCCCTAGACACAAGTATTGTAAAGCGCGGAAACGGGGGGAAGGGGTCAAGTAGAAATCGTGCATTTGTTTATTTGAATGAATCATGGGGGCGCGTTTTTGATGTGAGTGGGAGTTTTTTTAGTTTTTTGGCACTTGAGAAGTTTTTGTTGTTTTTTAAGACTGCTTTATGGAACCGATTTTTTTTTACTTTCGTTATGTTGTTTGTATATCTACTTTAGAGCTAGTCTTAGCCATGCTATAAAATGAGCATACATCACCTCAGGTCAGTCATCACATCAGTTTTGTAAAGCAATGTATGCCGCGATGACCGGTCTGGCCTAGCGCGTAGTGACCCTGATAAGCCGCGGTCCCGGGTTCGAATCCCGGTAAGGGCCTTTATTTGTGCGATGAGCACAGATATTTGTCCCTGTCATAGATGTTTTTTATGTATATAAGTATGTATGTTTATCTATATAAGTAAGTATATCGTCCCCTAGCACCCATAGTAGGTACAAGCTTTGCTTAGTTTGGGGCTAGGTTGATCTGTGTAAGGTGTCCCCCAATATTTATTTATTTATTTTACCACGACGGTTCTCAAAAGTGCACTGATTTTAGGTAAATGAAAATTGGCTAACATAGAGTAAATTGCTGACTGGGCACACGTGCCGCACGAGGCCCGGAACGTGTTGAAGGTGCATTGCACTGAACACCTAATTAAAATGAAATCATTCAAGATGTTATAACAGTATTTTTATTAGTCTTACAAACGTCCAAACTAACGTATTATATAACAATTCCTTAACGATACTAAGGCATTCAAGGCACGAGGGGATGTCTTTGTTTTATTACTACTTTCCATACTACTTCTAAATCTCGTTTTGCCCCAGTCTCCTCTTGTTATAATAATATATTATATTGATTATGTTTCAATCTATTTCAGACTCCAGAATGCTGTTATACTGCGCAATCTTAGCTCTTATAAGCATTCCAGTGTTTTGTGACCACACAGGTACGTTCAAATATCTTATACTAGCTTTTCCCGCGGCTTCACTCGCGTCAAATTCGAAGCGGAGTGCTCCATACAAACTTCCACCCCCACATTTTAGGGAGGTGGGGGATTACAAAAAACAAAAAAAGTAGTCTCACTCTATCCCTTCAACTATCTCCACTTACAAATCATGTCAATTCGTCACTCCTTTTTGCCGTGAAAGGCGAACAAACAAACAGACACACACACACTTTCCCATTTATAATATTAGTATGGATAAAGCCCTGTTTTTTTTTGTTTTCATTTAAATTCGACACGTCGTTAGATTCATTATCACTATTATCAGGAACTACTCAGTACCTCTATCACTTTTAAATAAATTGAAAAAAAAAAAAACATAATACTTATGTCGATGATCATGGTCGATGGTCATTGTGATAGTTTGCGTCGACTAGGTTTTCCAAAATATTATTAAGGCCGCTGTACACATGGAGTCAACCCTTGTGGCCGCTGTACACATATGGCCAACGGTCAAATAGTCAAATAGTCAAATATCTTTATTGCAGTAATATTACACATTACATATAAATGTAGCAGGTAATACAGACCCTGTAAGGGCATAGCAACTTAATACATATTGTAATTATGTACTAATTATAATTACAATTATTTCTTATAAGCTAATGATATGTCTATACCTACATATAGACATCTGCACTATAACTATACATATTTGTAACATTGAGTGATTTTAATTATTTTTCCAGGAGGCATCATCAAAAAATTCTTTCATTGTATAATAGCTTTTATCTAACAAATATCTATTCAAAGCGGTTTCAAAAAGTTTGGGTTTTGCTATTGATTTTATTGTTTGTGGTATTTTATTATAAATTTTTATACACATTGTGTGGGGTCCTGCGTGGTATAGTGTGAGGTTGGATGTGGGCAATGCAAGGTCGTTATTATGTCGGAGGTTTAGAGGTTTAGTGTGTCGGTCTTTGGCTTGTGAAAAGAAATGGTTATGGGATCTTACAAACTTACATACTTCAAAAATGTATAAGGACGCAGGTTCCACCAACCCTTTGTGAAACCCCTTGGCCAAGATAAGAGCCGCTGTTTACACATTGGCGAACCAATCACTTGGCATTGGCTCTTCGTGAAAGATGGACGTGGAATGGAAAAGTCTAGGAAATTCTAGGTCATAGACGTTGTCAGAAAATTTTTATTAAAAAATAATAACCCCGTAGTAAAATTTAATTATTTGAAATATTAACAATTTTTTAAATATTCTGATAAGAACATTTATCTTTTTTAGGAAATACATTAAACATTTGCAAGGTTATTTTATTTCCTAAAATCTACACTATTATTGGCATAGATAAACTTATTATTTTCGTAAATATTTCACTACTGATGTCCTCTCTGACGGCTGACGACCAACTGAATGAAGCGCCAACGTGTAAACGCAGTTGGCCATTGGCGCCAAGATCCTTTGATGTGTGGACAAAAAACCGACACCAATCGGTTGGCCGGCAAGCGCAAGCGCCAACTGCCAACTTACGGCCAAGTAGCCCTCTACACGCTTGGCCAAGGGGGTTGGTGGAACCGTTGGCCATATGTGTACAGCTGCCATTGGAGCAGCCCCTTGGCCAAGCGTGTAGAGGGCTACTTGGCCGTATGTTGGTAGTTGGCGCCAGCGCTGGCCGGCCAACCGACTGGTGTCGATTTTTTGTCCACACATCAAAGGATCTTGGCGCACATGGCCAACTGCGTTCACACATTGGCGCCTCATTCAGTTTGTCGTCAGCCGTCAGAGAGGACAGTAGTGAAAGATTTACGAAAATAATAAGTTTATCTATGCCAATAATAGTGTTGATTTTAGGAAATAGAATACCCTTGCAAATGTTTCATGTATTGCCTAAAAAAGATAAAATGTGCTTATCAGAATATTCAAAAAATTGTTAATATTTCAGATAATTTAATTTTATTACGAGGTTATTATTTATTAATAAAATTTTGTTGACTTCGTAAATGACCTAGAATAGCCTTTTCCATTCTACGTCAATCTTTTATGAAGCGCCAATGCCAAGTGATTGGTTCACCAACGTGTGAACAGCGCCTCTTATCTTGGCCAAGGGGCTGCTCCAAGGGTTGGTCCAACCGTTGGCCCCATGTGCACAGCTGCCTTAAAAAACAACAATATTGTTCACAGAAGTGGTAGTCCTCAGAGCAGTGAGAGGCCATGACGCCAGACTCCCTTGCGGCCAAGGAAAAGTGTTCCTAGACGGACCTGACGCTTACGTGCTGTGGCTGAAAAATGAGAGAGAGTTCCTGTACCGGTTTCCTAACGAAGAGACACAAAGAAGGTAAGAGAGGTGGCATAAAGAGTTGATCCTCAGAGTACTCTTTTAGGGTCTCCCCAAATATTGACGCGAGATCGGCCTTAGCTAACCAAAGATCGCTCGTTATCATAAACATGCGTACGGATGCGTTCAGCATAGGTTTGCAAAAAAACGGTTTTTTTTCTGACTTGAAAAAAAAACATGAAAAAAATCCGTGAAAAAAACTTTTCTGGAGCATGTTTTTTTTCTAAAGGACGAAATCTCAAAATTTGCAAAAACAGTTATAGTTATTTGTTATACAAGGGGGCAAAATTGTATTATTTTAACGCCGAGTGTGGAATTGAAAAACGAGCAAGTGAAAGGATTCTATAGTTGAACCACGAGCGAAGCGAGTGGTTCGAGAATATAATCCTGAACTCGCGAGTTTTTTAACACACGAGAAGTAAAATACACTTGCACCCGAGTGTAACACAAAACTTTTCCCCTCACTATAGCGAGGAAACTACAACGCACAAAATGCGTTTATCACTGCTTCTAGTAGTTCCACAGGTGGTAAATCATCTCTATTACTAGATTCACCTACTTTTATCAATTTTAAAGCAGTTAATATGACTTTATTCATGGTCAAATTACTTTACCCACTAGTGGATAAAATGCGTTTTTACCCGCTGGTATTAAAGGACAAAACACTTGTTTCCGAGCTAGTGAGGGGAAAATACTTTTTTACAAGGGGCAAAGTAATTTGACCTACCCTGAATTCCAAACCACTCGTCGCTCGCGGTTCAATATTGGAATCTTTCGCTTGCTCTGGTATCAATATTGGCACGTGCGGTTAAACAAACTTTGCCACCGAGTGAAACACAAATTTTTTCACCACACCAACACGAACAAAATACTGACTATAAAACATCAAAATAAATGAAATCCATAAATTTATTCAATATTTATGATTCAAAATCATCATTTATAGGTAAAATCTAGCAGCCAGATTAAGACATCGAGTTAAAATTTGTATGAAATTACTTTGCCCCCTTGTGGATAAAATGCAATTTTGCTATCTGTTTTCGAATAGCAAAGAAAGCCTTTACCAGTTGGTGTGGTGAAAATACTTTTTCCGTAATTTGACCTTGAATAAAGTCAAATTAACTGCTTTAAAATTGATAAAAGTAGGTGAATCTAAGAAAGATTATTTACCACCTGTGGAACTACTAGAAGCAGTAATAAACGCATTTTTTGCGTTGTAGTTTCCTCGCTATAGTGAGGGGAAAAGTTTTGTGTTACACTCGGGTGCAAATGTATTTTACTTCTCGTGTGTTAAAAACTCGCAAGTTCAGGATTCTATTATCGAACCACTCGCTTCGCTCGTGGTTCAACTATAGAATCCTTTCACTTGCTCGTTTTTCAATTCCACACTCGGCCTTTAAATACAACTTAAGGGTATAACAAATAACTATTAATACAAAATCAAACAAATACAACATTTAATAATAGTTATTTGTTATACAAGGGGGCAAAGTTGTATTTTAACGCCGAGTGTGGAATTGAAAAACGAGCAAGTGAAAGGATTTTATAGTTGAACCACGAGCGAAGCGAGTGGTTAGAATCTTTGCGACCCACATTTGCAGTGGATAAACGCAAAAAAATGCGTTTATCACTGCTTCCAGTAGTTCCACAGGTGGTAAATCATCTTAATTACCACCTACTTTTATCAATTTTAAAGCAGTTAATTTGACTTTATTCAAGGTCAAATTACTTTACCCACTAGTGGATAAAATGCGTTTTTACCCGCTGGTATTTTAATACACGTGTTTCCGAGCTAGTGAGGGGAAAATATTTTTGTTACTTAGTTCAAAGCCAACATAGCGGACCTAACGAACTGTGCTGTGAACATATTCATAAACCATTTTAAGTATTATTTCCTCAATCAAAATGGAAGGAGTTCCACAGCTGCGCTAACTCCAACCTTTTTACCAGATCACTCTCACTAGACCAAGTATTCGGCACAACATGCGTCGCAGGCGCCTGTCACGATGACACCTCTCTCCTTCTCAAGCGTGTGAGCGACAGAGACAGCGGCATCTATCGGTGCCGCGTGCACTACCAAGCGTCACCTTCGGTGGATTACGTCATCGATATAAGACTCGTTGGTAAGTAGATATACATACTAGGACTACGCGCCATGTTGCCGAATTTCATTAGAACTATGGCAGGACGTACCTCGTCGATAGCTACTGGGCATTTTCGCGAGAACAATCATCAAAAATATTTTTTCTAAGGTAGGTAAATTTTAGGTTTTACCTACTCAGAATCACGAGCCCTTTCGATCTAGGACAAAAGAATGGTCCCAAAATTTTCTATCATTTTGCATACATTCCACTTTGTAACCGCTGGATTAAAGTGTTTGAAATAAAGGTAACAAAGTGGAAAAATTAAATTTGAGGCGCTTTCTCTGCCTAGTAGAATCGAAAGGGCTCGTGATTCTGAGTAAGAAAAACATTAAATTTACCTATTTTAGAAAAAAAAGTTTTTGATTTTTTTTCGCGAAAATGCCCTCCTAGACTGCCTGAAAAAGGCGAACAGTCGACCTGTCATATCTCACTCATACAAGCATGGTACGCGTTCACCTACACGAGCTTAGACTGTGTGCTAGGAACGCGCCTCTTTCATATTTGATCGCCAGTGTCCGAGGTGTGGTTTTGTACAACACTTGATCGATATCTTTGTTAGTACTTTGTAACAGGGGCTATAAAATCACCGTTATTGTTTCAGATTCCCCAGGAACCCCCCAGATCTACAACGACGCTGGTGAGCCGCTGAAGAGAGGCCACATCCAGCACATCAGTCTCGGGTCCAACTACACACTCACCTGCGAAGTTGCTGATGGTAAGCTAGAGTTCAAATAAAATCATTTTTAGCGTTCCACGCCTAAGAAATTGTGGCATCTCCTCTGTCCACTGCCAAATATCGTGCCACATTATTCTAATAGATGGTGATTAACGTCTGCTAGTAAGCAAGTACGGAAATTATCTTTCCTATAACGCGCTAACGGAGTTCCGAAAGTTAGTCGTATCTATACTTCTGTCAATCTATCTATAGAGAGTCTCTATTGCCAGCTACCTCAACTTACCATAGACTTTATGCTTCTGGAAATTAAGATAAAAACTTTTTAATTGCACATGAACTTGATCGACTAACTATAAATGTATAAATAAAAACATAGTCCCGAATCAATGTAAAGTGTAAAGAAGGCAGGCAACATTGCTATGGGGTTTATAACATCTTATTACGAATTTGACTCTTAACGTGCTCCTAATTAGCAAATTGTCTAAGTACATCCCATCATAGGTTAAATATAAGAAGATCATACTATCCCATAGATTAAAATGCGACCGCCTAAGAACGCGCATACACTACACCACACATAGATGGCGCCATAAAAAATGTCTTGTTGCCATCATTTGTAGATTGGCGTTAAGTGCCACTTTCAAGCCATAAATCTATGTCAAAAGTGACACA
This sequence comes from Leguminivora glycinivorella, assembly GCF_023078275.1. Lineage (NCBI taxonomy): Eukaryota > Metazoa > Arthropoda > Insecta > Lepidoptera > Tortricidae > Leguminivora > Leguminivora glycinivorella. The sequence goes on from NC_062998.1 coordinate 53,440,533, forward strand.
ACGCCATCTACAAGTATAATTGAAAGCTACAAGACATTTTTTTGTGTCGCCATCTATGTGTGCGTTCTTAGGCGTAGTGTATGAGATGGTATGATCTTCTTATATTTAACTAGCTTTTGCTCGCGGCTTCGCTCGCGTTATAGAAAGCGACAAAAAGTGGCCTATGTCACTATGTCATCCCTTCAACTATCTCCACTTAAAAGATCACGTTAATTCGTGGCTCCGATTTGCCATGAAAGACGGACAAACAAACAGACACACACATTTTCCCATTTATAATATTAGTATCGATCTATGATCCCATGTCAACTAAAGAGCAATTAGTCTAGAAGATCTTGTTTGGCAATTTAACACTTTCTATATCCGACAGAGCCCGACACGCTTCTCTTTTGGCGTCGCAACGGCATCGTCATCGAACGCGCGGAAGCGTCGCGTCCGCGCACGCTACGCGCCACAGTCAGCGTGACCAACGCGTCGCGCGCTGAGCTGGACGCGCACTACGAGTGTCTGGCGCAGAACGCTGACGTCACAGAGCCACTCAGCGCGAGCGTTCTTGTCACTATGTACTGTAAGTATTCGTCTCTGTACCTACCTGCTCGTCATCCTCCTTGCTTTATCTCGACATTTGCTATGGCTTGGGAGCTTGGGGTCCGCTTTGACAATTGTAGCCGCCGTGCAGGATCATTAGCCGACGACTTATAAAAACTTCAACATAAAGTAGACTATAATATGTTTCAAAATAGGTACTGATTTACAATGGGTGACTTGACTAAACGGTTAAGTGTGGAAGTGGTGGTTATGGTCTCGAAGATGATGAAAGAGTGAATTGCAATATTTGAGCAGTTAAAAAGGTTGTCTAAGTTAGGTGCCTCATTGGCCGCGCTACACCGTACTTATAGGTGGTACGCTCCTGTTGGTTCTTTGTAAATCTTACGGAATTAGCCGAACGATAAGTAAGTTCTATACAAATAAAAGGTTGCGTTCGCAACAACAATTAATCCTAAGATTTGGCGTAGGCACTAGTTTTATGAAAGCGACTACCATCTCACCCGAAGGGTACTAATACTAAGCCTTATTGAGAATTAGTCCGGTTTCCTTGGCAAATATCAAATGACATTTCACACATAAGTTCGGAAAAACTCTTCAGTACGAAACGGGGTTTGAATCCGTGACCTCCGGATTGAAAGACGTGGCCTCTTACCGCTAGGCCACTAGCGCTTCAGTCAGTTGATCTCTGTTCTAGACTTAAAATCGTCGCTACCTCTAACCTAAGTACATCTTTCTCTTCCAGTGCCCCCGCTAAGCGTGGAGATACGGCTTTAACAACAACGTGGACTTCGAAGCCGGACAGCCGCGAGTGGTCGACTGCGTGGTGGTCGGCTGCGTGCCTCCGCCATCTATTACGTGGCATCTGGGAGACACATTGCTAAGACCGAGTGTGCATAAGGTAACGCTTCTTCTTTACATTATCCCGGCATTTGGGCACGACTCATGAGAGACCTTAGTTTTTAATCCCCGACGGAAAAACGACGGGCTGTTATAAGTTTGACGTGTCTGTCTGTGTGTGTGTGTCTGTCTGTGGCATCGTAGCTCCCGAACGGATGAACCGATTTCGATTTAGTTTTTTTTGTTTGAAATCTGAGTTAGTCGGGAGTGTTCTTAGCCATGTTTCATGAAAATCGGTCTACTATGTCGCAGTCGGGGGTTTTTTCAAAATTTTAATTTTGTGGTTAGGTTAGGTTATAACAGAGAGTTACTGTCAAAGTAAAATGTAATCACATAGACTGCCATCTCTAGGCACAGGCTTAAAACTTTTGAACCTCAGATTTGGCAATGTGGCCCATATTCTTAGCTTGATATGTGTTAAAATGTAAAATATGAATATTAGCGACATCTAGTCGAGCGTCCCCCAAAAGTGTAACGCCATCTAGGCCACGGTACCTTTTTCTCTATGGCTTTGAGGAAAGTTTTTTTCTTAGACTTTATCCGTCTATACGGAGTTACATATGTCTTTGCTTTTAATTAAAACCTTAGTTTGCTTTGGCATTAATTAGCATATAAACTAGATTAGGGGTGTGCAATGTACGGCCCGCGAAAGGTTTATATCGGTCCTTTAAAATATTGTCTGATATGGCCAACATTGTAGTAAAACTACAGTTTTGGTGGAAATCTTGCCCTTCTCTTCAAATTCCTTCAAATTTTGGCCCGCAATAAAAAAGTTTTTCCACCACTGAACTAGATTTACGGTGCCGCCTGTTTGAGTGTATGTTATCTATTTCAGTTTCTCACTATGACCACAGTATAATAAAGAGTACTATCGTACAGTATGGCCACTCCCGCTCCCCGCTGAAAGTGCCGACCACCCCCTCTCGGTTACCTCACAGTTACCGCCTGTCAAAAATGCGAACAGTCGACCTGTCATAGACCATGTGTTTACATTTTGCAGGAGCTCCACGACGGAAACTACACTGTGTCCTCATTGACGCTAGCGCCATCTCTCCGCGACGGCGGGCGCGAGCTCGCGTGTCGAGCGCACAACTCCCACCTCCCCGGCCAGGTGTTCCAGGACCAGGTCACACTGAACGTGGGCTGTAAGTTCTTTGACACATTCGCTAAAGTATTATGCATCTGTCATAATATCATGTCATCGTAGGCAATCCTGGAAAATATGACCTGACTTTCTCTCAATGTTTCAGATCGTCCAGTCTGTCTATCAACAGGCGAGGAAACTATTGGCGCCGTGCCTGGAGAAGCAGAGACAGTGACCTGTGTGGTGGAAGCATCTCCAGAGCCCCTACAGTTCAGCTGGACCTTTGCTGACTCACGGACTTTATACACCAGCGTCAAGGTACGTCCCTGCCCAGTAGACCATGTGAGGAGACTATAGCAGTGTCTGGTGACGCAGAAACAGTGACCTGTGTGGTGGAAGCGTCTCCAGAGCCCCTACAGTTCAGCTGGACCTTTGCTGACTCACGGACTTTATACACCAGCGTCAAGGTACGTCCCTGCCCAGTAGACCATGTGAGGAGACTATAGCAGTGTCTGATGACGACAGAAACAGTGACCTGTGTGGTGGAAGCATCTCCAGAGCCCCTACAGTTCAGCTGGACCTTTGCTGACTCACGGACTTTATACACCAGCGTCAAGGTACGTCCCTGCCCAGTAGACCATGTGAGGAGACTATAGCAGTGTCTGGTGACGCAGAAACAGTGACCTGTGTGGTGGAAGCGTCTCCAGAGCCCCTACAGTTCAGCTGGACCTTTGCTGACTCACGGACTTTATACACCAGCGTTAAGGTATGTTCCTGCCCAGTAGACCATGTGAGGAGACTATAGCAGTGTCTGGTGACGCAGAAACAGTAACCTGTGTGGTGGAAGCATCTCCAGAGCCCCTACAGTTCAGCTGGACCTTTGCTGACTCACGGACTTTATACACCAGCGTCAAGGTACGTCCATGCCCAGTAGACCATGTGAGGAGACTATAGCAGTGTCTGGTGACGCAGAAACAGTGACCTGTGTGGTGGAAGCATCTCCAGAGCCCCTACAGTTCAGCTGGACCTTTGCTGACTCACGGACTTTATACACCAGCGTCAAGGTACGTCCCTGCCCAGTAGACCATGTGAGGAGACTATAGCAGTGTCTGGTGACGCAGAAACAGTGACATGTGTGGTGGAAGCATCTCCAGAGCCCCTACAATTCAGCTGGACCTTTGCTGACTCACGGATCATGTACACCAGCGTTAAGGTACGTTCCTGCCCAGTAGATCATATGAGGAGACTATAGCAGTGTCTGGCGAGGCAGAAACAGTGACCTGTGTGGTGGAAGCGTCCCCAGAACCCTTGCAGTTCAGCTGGACCTCCGCAGACTTAATACACCAGCATTAATCCGTTTTTTGTCCTATCCGTCTGAGGTGACACTATGAATGTTAATCGCGTGAAAAAGGTAAATAACTTCAAATGTATTTCAGAAGCTTCCCGGCCACCAGCACCGCTACAGCTCAACTCTCACCTGGCTCCCCCGCCCCGGCGACTACGGCGCACTGCTCTGCCGAGCGACGAATTCGTTCGGCGAGCAGAAGCGAGCGTGCGCATACGCGGTGGCTAGAGGAGGCCCACCTAGGGCGCCGCAGTGTGTCGTTAAAGAAGCGGGGACGTTGAGGGTTCAGTGCAAGAAAGGTAAGATTTTTAGAGAAATACTTTGGCTGCCACGAAGCGGCAGCTGACGTCCACGAGGATTTGTCACACATTGCCCTTCACAAGTTTTCGCTCGAGAGACCAAGTACCGTAGCCGAATGGCATTTCTGCGACGCGAAACGAAAACGAAACGCCGCGAAAGTCGCGCAGTCTGGCTCTGTTGCGCCAATACGCAAGAGTGGTAGAGATAGATGTCTACGAGCGTCTCGTTTCGTGAGCGTTTGTGTCATACGGCTACGTACACCCTGTACAGTGTACCTACTATATTTTGTCATAACAGCGAAAACCCCAATTTTTAGGATTCCGTACCACAAAATGGAAAATCCTTATAGGGATCACTCGTGCGTCTGTCCGTCTGTCACAGCCAATTTTTCATGTTAAATATAAATTGGTTTCGTTATTTCCAGATTGGGACGGCGGCCGTCCCCAAACAATACACTTGGTGGTTCGCGACTCAACCGGTACGGTGGTCACCAACGCTTCCGACCCCGCCGGCCACTTCCAACTATCGCTGGCCGGGCGCAACTTGAGCGCGGTGGTGTACGCGAGCAATATTAGAGGACGGAGCGAAGATGTGGAGCTACAGATGCATAATACGCCTATGAGCGCTTTTGGTGAGTTTGAATCTTTTGACCTTTGGAAAAAGTTGATATTGGGCATATACCTAGTCCATGACAACTGGTACAGTGGTCATAGAAGCTTGCGACGCAGCGGTCCACTTTACAGCTAGTGGTGGCCAGGCGTATCCTGAGTGCTGTGGTGTACACTACTAGTTCCCGATTCCACCGGTACGGTGGTTAACATAGCTTGCAACGCAGCGGTCTACTTACATCTCTAGCGCTGGCCGGGCGCAACTTGAGTGCGGTAGTGTACGCCCACTTTGTCCATTCCTATATATAGCGATTGTGAGTAGAATTCGGGCATTTTTAGGGTTCCGTAGTCAACTAGGAACCCTTATAGTTTCGCCATGTCTGTCTGTCCCGTCCGTCCGTCCGTCCGCGGATAATCTCAGTAACCGTTAGCACTAGAAAGCTGAATTTTGGTACCAATATGTATATCAATCACGCCGACAAAGTGGGGACTGATTTTTTTTTCATTCTAACCCCAACGTGTGATATATTGTTGGATAGGTATTTAAAAATTAATGAGGGTTTACTAAAATATTTTTTTGATAATATTAATATTTTCTGAAATAAACGCTTCTAAAGGAAAAAAGTGTGTCCCCCCCCCCCCTCTAACTTTTGAATCATATGATTAAAAAATATGAAAAAAATCACAAAAGAAGAACTTTATAAAGACTTTCTAGGAAAATTGTTTTGAACTTGATAGGTTCAGTAGTTTTTGAGAAAAACACGAAAAACTACGGAACCCTACACTGAGCGTGGCCCGACAATATCTTGGCCGGTTTTTTTTTAACATTGAGTCTAGCTAGTCTCACCATCGCTGACGTGGTCTGCCAAATCTCCGTTTTGAGCTAAGCTCTTAGATAATCAAAAGGTTCCCCGACTAATCATTTCATTCAATATACATCGATTGTAGCGACTAAAAATAGAATAAATATATAAGTACATAATTTTGTAAAAACAATTTTCATATTAAGTATAGTTTCTCAACTCAAATCTACAACTAGGTACCTACTACTTATACTCGTATACTGGTGCCGTAGCTGAATGGCATTTCTGCGACGCGAAACGAAAACGAAACGCCGCGAAAGGTAGTCTGGCTCTGTCGCGCCAATACGCAAGAGCGATAGAGATATAGATATCTACGAGCGTTTCGTTTTGTTAGCATTTCGTGAGCGTTTGTGCCATTCGGATACGTACCCAGAACATATTCTTATTACCTACTTATTAGGTGCGAAGACAAGTTGTAAACAACAATATTACACACACATTTCGTGGTAAACAACTATATAGGTATATCGATATGTGTTTTTATCAATTGTTTTTAATTATTCATTTTTCCTGTATCTTTTGAATGTTCTTGTATTGTTTTATATGTGTTGTATCTTGTTTATCACGAATAAATGATTTGATTTGATTTGTAAATATAATTAATTTATAGGCAATTAGCATTAAATACTTTACAACCAAATATCAGCAACGCAGGTTACGTCAAGAGGGTGTTGTAAATTGATCACGCTGGTTAACGTATCTTAGGATTCTTAGGTCGTCCGTAATTCGTTAGTGATTATGACCTAGGTTGTTTTTAAAAGGTGGTTGTTTTTATACGTCAGCAGTCACAGAGCCATCGCCGGCGCTCGGCTGGGCGCGCTGGCTGGAGCTGTCGGCCATCGCGATCGCGGTGACCGGCGGCGTAGCGGCGGCCGCGCTCTGCGTGCGCGCGGCGCGGGCCAAGAGACTCGCCGACAACCCCGACTTAGTCCCGAGGGCTGACGGTGAGTACCTACCACTAAACCACAGTATAATAAAAAGTACAGTAAGTACAGTATGGCCACTCCCGCTCCCCGCTGAAAGTGCCGCTTACCTCACAGTTACCGCCTGTATAAAATGCGAACAATCGACCTGTCAATATTTCACTCATACAAGCAAAGTACGCTTTCACCTACACGAGCTTAGACTGTGTGCTAGGAACGCGCCTCTTTCATATATTTGATCGCCAGTGTCCGAGGTGTGGCTATATAGTGTCATCTTAGAGCCATCAGTCACAGAGACAGTAGACACACAGAGCGGATGGTGAGTGAGTAGTTACTACGGTAATCTGTCTTTAGCGATGTATCGTTGTGTCACAGAAACAAGGTGCCAAGTGCGGACTAAGCTTGTTATTATAACTGTCCCTTTATGGTCCAATGCAAGGCCATCAAATAGAACTAGAATAGCTAGTGACAGCGTTTGGGCGCGCTGGCGGGAGCTGTCGGCCATCGCGATCGCGGTGACCGGCGGCGTCGCGGCGGCCGCGCTCTGCGTGCGCGCGGCGCGAGCCACGAGACTCGCCGACAACCCCAACTTAGTCCCAAGGGCTGACGGTGAGTAGACAGAAAACTCGCTGGGCGGGTTCTCGCCATACAAGCGCTTATAAATTACGACCGGTTTCTGACGTAGTGCGCCATTTTTGGTCTGGTAATAGCGAGACGACTAAAAAAAACTGATTAGTCCGTCAGTTAGACTATCAAAGAATTTTAGACACGTATTTTTTCTTTTTTCTCGTAAACAAAAAATAATGACGGTACAGTGCGTTGAAGTTTCGCGTGACGTCACGCCTAGGTACAATATTTACTTAGAAGTGACGTCATAAGCCCCCACTCCGAAAGTTCCGGAACTTTGATGCTCTACATCTTTGTGTTTTTTCATTAATTGGAATAAGCGAAAAATATGTGTTCAGTATTTTTGGTCGATCTAACTGACGGACTAAACAGAATGCCATTTTTTATGTAGTCGTCATCCCTATTAGTGAATGTGAAATTCAGCCTTCCATTTCGTTTTTCTTCAACCCCGTAATTGCTAAGAGTACCACTGCAACTGCAGTATCAACAGGTTCATGTGATTTATATCCTCCTTATGAGAATACAGGCGAGAGTGCATGTGAATGCATCTAATCCTACTTTCCCTCTCTCAACAGGGGCGTTTCACCGCGAGCCAGACTTCGTCGGTGGAGAGCGGGTGCTTGGAACAACGAATATCACCGTCAACCAGCTGGCTGCGTGTCAGAATGTAAGTAATGTAAGTATCTACAGTCGTTTGCGGCACAGTTAAGGACGACTCAGTAGTTACTCTCCGGCAGCGGCGATGCGAAAGCACGTGGTTGAACAAAATTACTTTAAATGTTACTCAACATCGTCCAAAGTAAAATGTTGTTATATTTAAGTATTAGCATAAAAATACCACATTATATCAGTCAGAAAATACAATAATAGTACATTTCGATACAAGTGCGAAAAAAGGAAGTTCGAAACGAGTGGCGATAAATTAAAACACGACGAAAATATCATTATGCATATTATTATTATCCACGTTTATCCAAATCCGCTTGCATGTGTTGCGTACGTACACGTGCACCCCGCGCGGCGTAGGTTTGTTAGAAGAGTTATTACTGGTTTATACTGTGTCTGCGGGCACCTGTCACTTGTGGAAATTGCGGCTCACAACTGGATGAGACTAGCTCTGGACCGGGACAACTAGAGTACTAGAAGAGAGGCCTATGCTCAGCGATGAAAGGCTGATGATATGATGATATTTTCATAATTTACCACCACAAACAACATTGAGAACAAACTAGATAAAGTTTATTTTATGAACGTCTAATAAAGAAAAGCCAACTCTGTCCAGCTGCGCCATTCCCTCCAAATTTCAGTGCACTTCTTTCCTATTGGAGAGTTCCCAACGTTAATGTATCGTTTCCCAGCAAAAAGCTTGTCGCCATAAGGAAGAAGGGCCATAAGGTTTTGAAAGATTATTCCTGGTGGGCAGTCGTGAACATAGATGCCGAAGACGCTAGCGGGTTCTCGGCATACAAGCGGTTATAAATTACGACCGGTTTTTGACGTAGCGCGCCATTTTTAGGGTTCCGTAGTCAACTAGGAACCCTTATAGTTTCGCAATGTCTGTCTGTCCGTCCGTCCGTCCGTCCGTCCGCGGATAATCTCAGTGACCGTTAGCACTAGAAAGCTGAAATTTGGTACCAATATGTATATCAATCACGCCTACAAAGTGGTAAAATAAAAAGTGGAAAAAAATGTTTTGTTAGGGTACCCCCCCTACATGTAAAGTGAGGACAGATTTTTTTTTTCATTCCAACCCCAACGTGTGATATATTGTTGGATAGGTATTTAAAAATGAATAAGGGTAAAATCGTTTTTTGATAATATTAATATTTTCGGAAATAATCGCTCCTAAAGGAAAAAAAAATGTGTCCCCCCCCCTCTAACTTTTGAACCATATATTTAAAAAATATAAAAAAAATCACAAAAGTAGAACATTATAAATACTTTCTAGGAAAATCATTTTGAACTTGATAGGTTCAGTAGTTTTTGAGAAAAATACGGAAAACTACGGAACTACACTGAGTGTGGCCCGACACGCTCTTGGCCGGTTTTTAGTCTAGTAGTGAATGTGTTAAAAGTACAAGCAAATACCGTCCTCATGGTAAACGCTAAAGTACAGATGTAGTGCGAAAAGGGTTTCCTTCGTATTTTTCCGGAACCTTTCGTATTTGTCATGCTAGTTCAGTCAATGCCAGTACATCTTGTACTGAGACTGACTGAAATAGCATGACACGTTCGTTCGTTTCCGTAACAATACGAAAGCAAGTATTTCCGCACTACATCTTTAACAACTTCGCAACTTTATCTAGACTTGGGGCCCGTTTCTCGAAAGGTACAGCCTTTTGTATTAAAAGTGCGCGAACTGTATAATCGTATGGGTTATCATGGAAACACACTAAGTAATACAAGGTTTGTACCTTTCGAGAAACGGGCCACTGGACGCATACTTATATTGATGAATTTATGTTTCTTGCAGCAATACTCCTCATCGCCAGTACCCTCCTGCCGAGTGCTGGTGGGCTGCCCCCACCCTCCACAAGACTCTTGTCCAGCCACGCAGCATTCCTACTACGTCTAAGTCCGTTTTCAATCCGATCCGATATCGGATGTCGGAAGAATTTCAATGGAAAAAATCCAAGATGGCGCCTGTAATGTATGAGATATCGGATGGGATAATGTGAAAACGCAGTAACAGCCACTCTGGTAACCACATGTGACGTCACAAGTGTATGGGTCTCTTCAAACCTATCGACGCGGAATCAGCTTTCGCTGACCAAAAATCACTCGTTAGTATGAACAAAGAGGATCGAGTATTATAGAGAGTTACTGTCAAAGTAAAATGTGTAATCACTGTGTAGGTATAGACTGCCATCTCTCGACACAAGCTTAAAACTTTTAACCTCAGTTTGGTAAATTTAGCCCATATTGAGCTGATATGTGTTAAAATGTCATACCGCGTGGATCTCCTTTCGGGAAATGGTAGATAGTGTAGCACAACATTTTTCCCCTAGAAACTATAAATTTACTTTAACTATTTTCACCTTTCAAACATTTTTGTAAAAATTACTAGTCCCCTAAACAGGTACAGGGTCAATGACCTTAGCTTGATATTTACTGTGTTAATTTGATGCCGTACCATTTTGTCTGTTTCCGACACCGATAACAAATGTCGCAGGATTTTCAGGGACCGTTCTCTTTGTGGATTTATCAGATGAAAGCTTAGGTTACATACATATTTTTAATAATATCAACACAAAAATTGTTCAAGTGACATTAGATATGACAACCACTGACTACTAATCATAAACATGAAGGCATAAACAATTAAGGAAGATATCGCGACCTCTTTTATCATAAAAAAAGTTATGTTTATCTTACTTAGACTGATATAATGTAATAATTGGTATAACCGCTTTTCACATCACTGTTTTTAAAGCCGGGCGTACATTTTTTCATGCACGAAAAAATGTACGCCCACATTTTTAGGGTTCCGTACCTCAAAGAGGAAAAACGGAACCCTTATAGGATCACTCGCGTGTCTGTCTGTCCCTCTGTCACAGCCGATTTCTCCGAAACTACTAGACCGATTTACTTGAAATTTGGCACACGTATGTAAACAAGTGGCCCAAAGACGGACATGTAATATAATTAAATGAAATTAAACGAAATTTAATCATAGGGGCCACTTTTGGGGGTAAAATTGAAAATTAAAAATCAAAGTTATTAGAACTATATTGTGCTACATATCAAATGAAAGAGCATTTTATAAGCATCTCAAATATATTTTTTTTATAGTTTTTATTTTGGTAATTTAGAAGTAATTTAAGAAAATAAGCAAAAAATGACCATTCCCCCCCTTATCTCCGAAACTACTTAGCGTAAAATTTAAAAAAAAATACACGAGATAGCCCTCTACCTGTAGATTACAGGAAAACCTATTGGAAATCTACAGTCAAGCGTAAGTCGGAGTTAAGAGAAAAAAACTCAAATTGAGATTTTTCACTCACTGCCGCTGCAAGTACTTACTAAATGTTTTGAAATTTTGTGAGCGCCATGGACAGGTAGAAAGAAATTCATTTCTGTTTAGAAATTGTTAAAAATTTTAAGCATTTGCCAAAATGACTTAAGTTCCTACTAAAAAAGAGGCGCTTACGACTGTTTAGAACTGCACTGACCATAATATTGCCCTAATAGGTCCAAAAAATGGTGTATATATACGAAAACAAAAAAATTGTGCCACCGACAACCAAAATCTGAAGTCTATTTGCTCTATCTCTTATAGTTTCCAAAATATACGCAAAATCTTTAAAGTACAAATCTATTGTACGTTGCCATCACATGTCGTCAGGCGCTCATGACCTTTTTGTATGGAAATGTCGAAATCCGACTCGCACTTTACCGATTTTCATAGAAAGTTGTGTTTTATTATAGTTTTGAAGGAGGTTTCTTGTTTTTAACCACCAACGCAAAAATATTATAATAATAATAGGTTTGACGCTTGACATGTCTGTCTGGCATCATAGCTCCCGAACGAATCAATCGATTTTGATTTAGTTTTTAATGTTTAAGGTGAATTCGTCGAGAGTTTTTTTTTGTACCACGTAGGTGGCAAACATGCATACGGTCCGCCTGATGGAAAGCGGTGACTGTTACATATGGACGCCTGCCACTCAAGGAGTGGCACATGTGCGTTGCCGACTCGACTCATTAGAAACTTGTACAAACCTGTACTTAGAAGGGGCCTGGGTGCCGACGACTCAAAGGACCGAAGGAAGGAGGGGGAAGGAAGGAAGGAGTACCGCACCCTCGTTGAGCTCTGGCTGCCTTACTCACCGGCAGGAACACAACAATGAGTAAAGTCTAGTGCTACTTGATTGCGGTCTTTTGTAAAGCGGAGGTATTAGACTCTGCTCTACCTTAGAGTATATTCAATTTAGTATTAGAGTTATCAGTCAAGAAATTTAAATGCAGCGCCATCTATTATTAGTTTCGACAACTTTTCATGTGACTTTCCATGCCTAAAGGTTCGCACAAGTCTCAAGTCGCGTAAATTACTTAGTAAATTTTGCCGAGAGACGGCGCTAAATACAATAATACTCATTAGAGTACCTATACTTCTAGTCAAAGACATATATAACTCCGTATAGACAGATAAAGTCTAAGAATAAAACGTACTTACCTCAGTACCACACAGAAGAAGGGCTCAGCTAGATGGCGCTAATATTAATATTATTAACACGCTTTTATTAGGTCGTCGTGTATGTAACTAACTATGTAATGGAATCTACGGAGGCTAATTTAACCATCTTCCAAGGATCGTAGCGTAATGATAATTGGCAGCTGTATGTAGTTCTGATGACAGTACAATAATATGGTACTGTTGAACTGATCTGATGATGGAGCCGGAAGATATGAACTGGAACTACATGATGGAACATCGTATCATAGCTGTTTTTGGGTTTCTTAGAAAAGTCTTGTAATGAACTTTGACTACGATTAGGTTTCAAGGTCTGATGATGGAGCCGGAAGATATGAACTGGAACTACATGATGGAACATCGTATATCATAGCAGTTTTTGGGTTTCTTAGAAAAGTCTTGAAATGAACTTTGTCTACGATAAGGTTTCAAGGTCTGATGATGAAGCCGGAAGATATGAACTGGAACTACATGATGTAACATCGTATCATAGCTGTTTTTGCGTTTCTTAGAAAAGTCTTGTAATGAACTTTGACTACGATTAGGTTTCAAGGTCTGATGATGGAGCCGGAAGATATGAACTGGAACTACTAAAAAGATCAACGTAGTATTTAAAATAAGTTGGGATAGGGTTTTCTTGAGACACTTAAGAGCAAGTAAAGGGGGGCTCAGGGGCGATCGAAGCCCCCCACAAAAAAGACTGATCAACGTAGTATTTAAAATAAGTTGGGTTAAGGTTTTCTTGTGACCCTCCAGAGGAAATAAAGGGTGGGCTCTACTATGAAAAGAAAGATCAACGTAGTATTTAAAATAAGTTGGGTTAGGGTTTTCTTGTGACCGTTCAGAGTAAATAAAGGGGGGGGGGGGGGGGCTCGGGGGGCTAAGCCCAAAGCAAAAAAGAAAGATCAACGTAGTATTTAAAATAAGTTGGGATAGGGTTTTCTTGTGACCCTTAAGAGCAAGTAAAGAGGGGCTCGGGGGCGAAGCTCCCCACAAAAAAAAGATCAACATAGTATTTAAAATAAGTTGGGATAGGGTTTTCTTGAGACCCTTAAGAGGAAATAAAGGGGGGCTCGGGGGGCGAAGCCCTCCGCATAAAATAAACATCAACGTAGTATTTAAAGTAAGTTGGGATAGGGTTTTCTTGTGACCCTGAAGAGCATGAATAAGGGGGGCTCGAGGGCGAAGCCCCCCGCATAAAAGAAAGATCAACGTAGTATTTAAAATAAGTTGGGATAGGGTTTTCTTGAGACCCTCAAGAGCATATAAAGGAGGGCTCGGGGGGCGAAGCCCCCCGCATAAAAGAAAGATCAACATAGTAGAGAATGCCTTAAAGCATGAGTCCGCCTTTTGTACTGCAAGATTTTCTTTTATCACTGCTTCCAGTAGTTCCACAGGTGGTAAATGATCTTTATTACTAGATTCACCTACTTTTATCAATTTTAAAGCACTAGTGGATAAAATGCGTTTTTACCCGCTGGTATTAAAGGACAAAACACGTGTTTCCGAGCTAGTGAGGGGAAAAATTCAATGTTGGCTGCTCGCGTGCGGTCCGTTTGTTAATGTAGGTAAGAATTTAGAATAGCGTCATTTTGTGAACATCAAAGGAGTGAGCCTTCTGTACTTGTACTATTATACATATATTCTGTGACAAAACTAAGAACATGTGTTCCAAGTACAACATTCGAAATGCCGGAAAGTTAGTAGGTATCGACCGTAAATTGGCGAAATCCAATTTACGGTCAAATTAACACATGTGATGGACCCTGCCGTCTATAATAATAATAAATAATAATAATAAATAAATATTATAGGACATTCTTACACAGATTGACTGAGGCCCACTGTAAGCTCAAGAAGGCTTGTGTTGTGGGTACTCAGACAACGATATATATAATATGTAAATACTTATATACACAGAAAAACATCCATGACTCAGGAACAAATATCTGTGCTCATCACACAAATAAATGCCCTTACCGGGATTCGAACCCGGGACCGCGGCGCAGCAGGCAGGGTCACTACCGACTGCGCCAGACCGGTCGTCAAATATGTATAATAAATTGCCGCAATATGTGGTTGAAGCGCCTAGTGTGTCGAACTTTAAGTACCTATCGCTTAAAAAATTGGCTGGTCGAGCACCCGTTCTACAATTATGACAATTTTTTTATTACCTAATTAGAAAAATATTTTTGTGCATTTTTTATGTGAATATTGCCTAACTTTTTGTAATTTCAATATTCTGTCTATTTATTCTCTAAGTATTATTGTTGTATGAATATTATTTTTTTAAATCAAATCTTGACGTGTAAAATGGCGTTGAATGAATAAATGAATATGAGTATGAGTAGTATGGTTATTTTAACCATTGAAAGTTTGTACGGAACCCTCGGTGGGCGAGTCCGACTCGCACTTGGCCGGTTTTTTCATGCATGACCTAGTTCTTAACTATTATTTGGTTCGCAAAATTAATAGGTTACATTTTCAACGACCAGCAAAACTCTTTACGTGGTCGAAAATTGATAAGATGTTTGACGCTTGAAATGATAGGTATTGTCATTTCATCTAATGTCATAATTATTCAACTAAAATTGCCTATGTAAAACATCGTGATTATTGAAATTTGCTCTACGTAAAACTGCAATGGAACTGTAATGTGACTGATTATTAACAAAAGTAACAAACCAAATCCACTCTCGCATCAGGTGGGGCATAGAAAAAATTTTAGGTGCTTCTGATATAGTCACTTAGATTACAAACTTATCCCAATGTGGCTATCACGAAAAAGCACAAAATGACCAACGAATCAACCCGCGGGCCCTGCAGCTAGACTTGATGAAAAAATACTGCGGTATTATCGCCGGAGTCCAGGGAAACATTAATTACATACAATATTAAATATCATGTGCTACAACGTCACGGAACATCATGCATTTACCTACGAAGATGGAAGAACATTTGAACACCGTAGGATGTTAACGTGAAAATAGTGTTAAAAATGGTTAAAAGTATGTAATAAAGATTGATAATCATATTTTTGCCATTATTTCATTTAAGTATTTGACATGCGTCATTCATACATCAGTGTATTAATGTCAACGCTCGGAAAGAATGCAAACAATGTCCGAGATTTCCCGATTGCGATCCCTTAATCTAACAATATGGTATGTGCATGTAGGGTTATCACCAGGGCCAAAAGTTGGCGAATTTGTTAATTTTATTTTTTGTTTAATTTATCATTCCAACCTTCACTAATCTACTCTGCTGCACTTATATAACGCTATATTCCCGAGAAGGAACATGGTGTTAAACCACCCTGTATATTAAAATTACCGCCATCTAGCCGAGCGTTCCCTAAAGGTGTAACGCCATCTAGGCCACCTTACCTTTCTCCTTAGGGCTTTGAGGTAAGTTTTTCCTTAGGGCTTTGAGGTAAGTTTTTCCTTAGGGCTTTGAGGTAAGTTTTTTTCTAGACTTTATCCGTCTATACGGAGTTACATATGTCTTTGGTATGAACATGCGTACGGATGCGTTCAACGACGATGACGCGTCAGCGTCTTTATACTAACGAGCGATACTTAGTCGGCGAGAGCAGATTCCGCGTCAATAAGTTTGGGAGTCCCTAAGTCTGACGCTTTGCGGCCTGAGGACAGGAAAGTACCATTTCCTGTGGAACGTCACTTTGCGTCACACACACACACACACACAAACACACACACACAATTGTATCATAGTAAATCTTCCGAGATGATGAATATATTCAACGTAAACGAAGAGCTTATAAAAAGTGCCTATATACTATAGCTTCGTTAGAACTCAATAGGCGAAACGACTAAAAAAAAGTAGTTGGTTCGTCAGTTAGATTATCAAAAAATGTTGGGACAAATATTTTTTCTTTTCTCTCGTAAACGTAAAATAGTGGTAGGTACAGTGCGTTGAACTGTCGCGTGACGTCACGCCTAGGTACAATTTTCACTTAAAAGTGACGTCACAAGCCCCCACTTTGATGCCTTTGATGCTCTGTATCTTTTGATTTTTTTCATTAATTTGATAAAACGAAAAATATGTGTTCAGTATTTTTGGACGATCTAACTGGTGGACTAAACAGAATGTCATTATTTTTATGGTGTCGTCATCCCTATTAGTGCTTTAGTTTAGTACTTACTTACAGCTTGGCAGAAAAGAAATGGAACTTATAAGAGACTGATATGAAAGCACCTGTGCCAAAGGAGACCTAGCTATCATGATTTTTCTTACGTTTGGCACATGAAAGTGAAGTTCCAAGGACAAAAAGGAAGGATTAGCAAATTTAATAATAAAACTACCGTGAGACACTGACATGTTAAACATGTAAAATCGGGTAACTCACGTAAAATTGACGAAGGTCGCTCGACATGTTAGTGTGTTTTTCGTGATTGTGGTTGGTCAGTGCCCCCTAGCTGGAAGACGGTATTACGTACTACGCCGGTAGTCCGTGTGGATGAGCCCTTAGCGATTGACGTAGTGAGTGTAGTGTGCAACCCAACAAATGATAATTATGCCGAAATAGAGGGTAGTTTCGCACCGCCCCTGCCGCCGACCCCCGCGCCCCAGGCGGCCCGCAGTCTGCGTCGGGAGTCGGGATACCATCAGCATCGCGCGTGCTCAATGAAAGTGCTCCTCGTTACGGAGCGAAACATGTCGAGCGACCTTTGACAATTTTACGTGAGTTACCCGATTTTACATGTTTAATATTTTAAAAAGGAAGGACATTTCCTTCACCACAACCCCCCAAAAAAATTTTCCGGTTCATGTGCCAAAGCTCCTGTATAAACGCAAAGAAAGTAATGACTGACAGTTTGACCCCTCACATCATGTTTTCGTTTTGCCTCCAACAAATAATTTTCACTACATACTAAGAAAACTGATGTAACGGCCATAGAGCAATAGTGAACGTCTTATAACCGGGATTTTTGGCACAGGCATCTTATTACTAGTGGCATAACTTTATATATCTAGTCAAACTAGCTTTAATATTTGTAAATAAACATTTTTATACACTGACATGTTTTTTTACTTTCCACGTAATTAATTTAGTCAGTCATACTACATCTCGGACACTGGCGATCAAATATATCAAAGAGGCGCGTTCCGCACACAGTCTAAGCTCGTGTAGGTGAACGCGTACCATGCTTGTACAGTCAGCAGCAGAAGTTCCGTAGCGGGCAAGGTGTTGAAAATGAACTTGACACGATCTTATTTTTAAGACAATATAATAAGAGCGTGTTAGGATCATTGTGAACACCTTGCCCGTTACGGAACTTCTGCTGCTGACTGTATGAAGGAGATCTGACAGGTCGTCTGTTCGCGTTTGTGACAGGCGGTAACTGTGAGGTAGCCGAGAGGGGGTGAGCGGCACTTTCAGCGGGGAGCAGGAGTGGCCATACAGTACGATAGTACTCTTTATTTCTTCGTTATAATTGACAATATTTCATTTTTCTTACCTCTTATTTTTATTATGGTGTTGGTCAGGATAATATAACAAAACAAAGTACAGTGTTAACCATTTATTTACATTTTAATATAAAATATACAACAACTACGTTTACTCCTGATATGTCATATCACATTTCCTAAATAGTAACACAGGTAGGTATTGCTGGACAGTATACAGAGTGAGATATACAAGGTCCATAATTTATAACAAAGTAAATATACAATATGTATATATTATATCAGGTGCCGACGAAAACGAAACGCCGCGAAAGGTAGTCTGGCTCGTCGCGCCAATACGCAAGAGCGATAGAGATAGATATCTACGAGCGTTTCGTTTCGTGAGCGTTTGTGCCATTCGGCTACGTACTCTGAACAGATAAGCATAGTAAAAATTATGTCGTACAGTTTAGAGACCATTTGAAATGTCAAATTTTGTACTAAGGGCGTTTATACGATTTTAGTTACAATAGTTACATTGCGAACTGTTGAGTACCTAAACTTAATACGATTTAATACATACATATACTCGTAGTTGGTACATGTATATGAAAAAGCTCTGTCGATAATACACAGAGTATGTACAAGATTAAATTCTTCGCTATAAGTTATAATATCTCAGAATTTTCAAAGAATATATATTTTCATAATCAATCGTTAATATTCTGAACAAAACATTCGAAACTAGAAATTAAGGCGAAAATTACATAAATTTTGCAAAATGGAACGCTGAAAAACATGTAGGTATACGTTTTCCTGAAAACCCATAATGATCTCAACATATAGACGTTGAACTTTTGTGAAACATATTTAAATATACG
Source organism: Leguminivora glycinivorella (assembly GCF_023078275.1). Lineage (NCBI taxonomy): Eukaryota > Metazoa > Arthropoda > Insecta > Lepidoptera > Tortricidae > Leguminivora > Leguminivora glycinivorella. The sequence continues at coordinate 53,459,216 of NC_062998.1, forward strand.
AATGTGGTCACGTTAATACATATATCGCGATTGGCGATATGTTTCGGGGCGCGAACACTCACGCCTGATGACGGGCGTGATCACTCTCCATACTCGAAACATGTCGCTAATCGAGATATAGCCGTACATTTAAATGTTTGATCTCAACATAAAATATCAAGTATTTATCACCGTATCATTGAATATATCACCGTAAAATTGTGAAATCTAAGTGTTATAAGATTTTTCATGGACATATCTGATTGCAGTGTCTATTTGTATCACTCTATGGTCACAGAACGATATCGACGCGAGCGCGAGCTTAGTTCCGACGCCATGAAGGTGGTTTTCCACCGGGAGAGCGTGAATGGGCAGAGCGGAGAGGGAATTGAAATTTGTATGGCGAATTTTAAATTCTCGCCCAGCGCATCTTTGGTGGAAATAGTAAAGATTGACTTGGATGTGCGGGACTTTAATTGAGATATTTGTTAGTGTAAAAATGAACTGTATTGCTTCCGACTTAAAGTATAAATTAACTCTAATGTTAGTTTCCCACCGGCAGAGCGAGACGAAAAGTGGCTTAGCGTGGAGAGGAGTGGATTGACGTGGATGTGCGGGACGTGAATAGAAATATTAGTTAGTGTAAAAATTAACCGTATTGCTTTCTATTTAGAGTATAAATTAACTCGAAGGTGGTATTCTACCGGCAGAGCGCGACGAGACATGGCGAGGCGCGGATTGAAGAGGATGTGCGAGACTTGAACTGAGATATTTATTAGTGTAAAAATGTACCGTATTGCTTTCGACATAGAGTATCGTATGAAACCTACAATCTGCGGCAGGCACGCGCATGGCTATTAATGGCAATTTTTAGTGGAAAAGGGTCCGGGCGATTTCAATTCCCTCCCCGCTCTGCCCATTCACGCCCTGCCGGTGGAAAACCACCTACACTTTACAATTTGACGGTTTTACTCCGTTATATTATAATCTAAGGAAATTAATCCGTTAAATTGTGAACTAGACGTCACAGTTCACAATATTTCGTCAGTTCGTAATCTCACTAGTGAGATTATAAACTAACTGTATTTACAATTTTACGGTGACATATACAATAGTAATAAGTGAATAAAATGTCAATTAAATTTGATAGACATTGTTGACAAATAATATACATATCTATAAGCTAAAGCGGAATATTATCAACGAATAAATATTTCAACAAAAAAGATAATAAGTATATAGTCTAAGAAAATAGCGTTTTAATAAACAAATAGTGTTAACAGTATAAATAGAATAAATTAACAAGTATTTTTTAGAGGTAATAAGATATAAATTGAGCTGATTTACAAAGAAATATAAACTTATCTAAAATACTATAACATTGGTTATGATTCTTAATAATACATATTAAATATATCAACATCAATGCCTATGAAAACTAGTGCAATCGTTATTTGTGTTTGAATATTCGTAATTTGGCTTCTGAAGAAACCTTCTCCTTATTCTATATAATTATTGCAATCTATGGTTTTAACTAAACTTTCTTTCTCTCATATCATTCAAATATAACAATATCTATGTTTAATAGTTATTTGTTATACAAGGGGGCAAAGTATTTTAACGCCGAGTGTGAAATTGAAAAACGAGCAAGTGAAAGGATTCTATAGTTGAACCACGAGCGAAGCGAGTGGTTCGAGAATAGAATCCTGAACTTGCGACTTTTTTAACACACGAGAAGTAAAATACATTTGCATCCGTGTGTAACACAGAACTTTTCCCCTCACCATAGCGAGGAAACTACAACGCAAAAAATGCGTTTATCACTGCTTCCAGTAGTTCCACAGGTGGTAAATCATCTTTATTACTAGATGCACCTACTTTTATCAATTTTAAAGCAGTTAATTTGACTTTATTCAAGGTCAAATTACTTTACCCACTAGTGGATAAAATGCGTTTTTACCCGCTGGTATTAAAGGACAAAACACGTGTTTCCGAGCTAGTGAGGGGAAATGACGTTTTTTATACAATAAGCGCTACCACGAGACACTCTCTAGCATGTGTCTTACTTTTCAACCATCTCGCTCTTACTGGCACATTAGTGCGAAAAAAAACATATACGAGTATAACTCGGTATAGACAGATAATCTCCTAGATAAAAACGCACCTCGGAACCATAAAAAAAATTACGGTCGCCTATTATACCTTTGGTTGAACTCAGTTAGATGCAGCTAATATTATTTGGCAATTTTAACACATATATATCACGTATGTGGTGACGGGTTAAGACTTTCACCACCACCTTTCTTCCTGTGGGTGTCGTAGAAGTTGACTGTGGGATATGGGTTAAATTATGGCGTAGGCGAGAGGCTGGCAACCTGTCTCTGCAATGTCACAATTTCGTTTTCTTTCAACCCTTTTTTGCCAAGAGTGGCACTGAAATTTGAGTAGTTCATGTGTCTCTGCCTACACCTTTATGGGATACAGACGTGATTGTATGTATGTATATTTGTATCAAATTAAGAAAATGGGCAAATTATCAAAACTGAGGTTCAAAAAAACAGAAAAGTTAAGAAAAAACATGTTATTTGTAATTATTTATAGAAATAAACAGTTTAAATTTTTTTTAATTTTTTTTTCTTTAAGTTCTAATCCTTATCATGAGATGGCACTGTGATTTTGCTGTAACGATACGAGTAAGTTAGTCAGGCGTTAGATAATGTGTGAATGGAATCTTTCCAAAAAAATCTTAAATTTCATGAAAAATTCGCGAAAATTTCACGAAAAATAAAGGGAATTTAAATTAATGAAATGGAAGGCTTACATCCATACAATTGCCCATACAAAGAATGGAAAGTTTCCGAAGTCTTCCTATGTGAAAATTTCAGAAATTTGGAAACATTCCGACGGCACATCAGTATGTGTGATATTGATAGTGAGACTCGTGGTAGTGTTTGGTTAAATTTTATAGATTTAAGTATAAACCTGCAACGGCTGCTACATTTCATGGCACTTCAGAAATCATTCATCGAATTCAAGAATGGAACAATCATCAAAACATGTCTTAAACGTCTGCAATCGATGCCACTAGGCTTTAGTGGAAAAATTTTGGCTAAGTCTTGGTGGCTCATAAATAGAAGATTTTTTTTTAAATTTGTCTTAAAAAATTTTTTTGTAAATAAATAGAAGAAGAAATTTTTTTCTTCTTTAAAGTTCAAAATACCAGGTAGTAATTGAAGTATGTACAGATGTAGTGCGAAAGACTATTCCTTCGTATTTTTCCGGAAACGTTCGTATTTGTCATGCTAGTTCAGACAGTGTCAATACGTCTTGTGGGGCATTCCACGAGAATGTCGCTTACGACATGCAATTCTTCTAATACTTCTGAAGACGCTAAGAAAGCGAAGTTGTGCCTGATAACCTTTGGTTAACCAATTTGTAATATTTTCTCGAGCTTTACGGATTTGATTGATATACATAGCTGCCATGAAAGGCAAAAGCATGTCGTAAGCGACTTTCTCGTGGAATGCCCCTGTACTGGGACTGACTGAAATAGCATGACACGTTCGTACGTTTCCGTGACAATACGAAAGAAAATCTTTTCGCACTAAGTACATCTGTAATAAAAATTATCCGAATGAATTTGTTTTGATAACCTGTGTTTATAAGTACAAAGCGGGACGCTTGGCATGCTTTATAATCTTATACATGATTAGTGCCTGGCTAGTTTGCCTCCTCCCGCATTAAAAAAGGAGTATGGCAAGTAGTAAATTAATATGACCATTCCATTCTACCAATGAATGTCGATGGATTTAAAAGTAAATATACAGTTGGTTTTCGAAAACATCGTGAGGAAACCGGACTAATTCCAATAAAGGTAACTAGGCCCTTCGGGTTGGAACGTTGGAAGGTCAGATGACAGTCGCTTTCATGAAAACTAGTGCCTACGCCAAATCTTGGGATTAGTTGTCAAAGCGGACCCCAGGCCCGCATGAGCCGTGGCAAATGCCGGGATAACGCAAGGAGGATGAGGATGATATTGTCAGGATTGGATTGAAGAAAATGTTACGTACATTTCACTTTGAAATCCATCGAAATATTCTTACAGAATAGAGACTTCGAGTCGCCAACAGTACAAAAATATCAATAAATTATTAAGTTACTTAAAACTAATTCGAGACAATAAGAGTTCTTTTATAAAGAACTTGTTACCATATTAATATGTACAGTTAAACATATCGGCCTTACATATAGAACCGGATTTTAGGGGCTAAATACGGGGCCGTAGCTAGAGAGGGGCATTGTGGGGCCCCATAAAACCCAATTGCCCTACCTTAAGAGTCACCATCGCCTTTAATAATGTAACACTACATTATTGCACAGTATTAAATACACTTTAATTTAATTAAGGGCATTTTCATAATTTGGGACCCCCCAATTAGCGTAAGTGGTTAACATAAATTAAGTCACTGTCAGTTTTGTGACGATAATTAAGCACGAAATTTCAATAAATATATTGTTTTTGTGTTAATTACATAAACTTTAAGGGGTTTAAAGATCTATGCACGACCCTGTAAATGACGAATAACAGTTCGGGAGTAGAAAAAATTATGAATACAATGTTAATTCATTTAGCACTCTAAAACTCGGCACCAATTTTATTGCACTCTTGTATTGGTTCAGCGTACATCTAGTTACCAAGATACACTTTGACGAATGCCCTACCAGGCCCCGTAGACGAATGGCATATCAACGGCGCGAAACGAAAACGAAACGCCGCGAAAGGTAGTCTGGTTCTGTCGCGCCAATACGCAAGAGCGATAGAGATAGATACTCGTAAATACGAGCGTTTCGTGGGCGTTTGTGCATTCGGCTAAGCACGCTGATCAGATCTAATAAATCTCTCTCTCTCTCTCTCTCTCATCTTAACGGTTTCCCGGTTGCATCCTCAGCTCGGGCGCTTCGGAGCCCGGGGTCCGCTTTCCGGCTTTTTCTCCTCCACTTCGCACGGTCTTCTGCATCCCTTTTAGTGAGACCATTAGCACGCATATCAGCCCCAACGACATCAAGCCAACATTTCTTGGGTGCTCCCCTTCGTCCGGGGCCAGGCGGAGGTGGCATGGCAAGACATTTGTTTCCTATGTAACTTGCCGGTTTACGTAAGACATGGCCGTACCATCGTAGGCGGCTTTCTTGGAGCTTGTCTGCTATGTCACGGACATGAAGACTGCCGCGAATGCGGGAGTTTCTCACGCGGTCTCTCCGCGAAACTCCATCAGATCTAATGCGATACGATACGAACGATTTATTAGATCAGATCTAATAAATCGTTCGAAGATAAAATACTCATATAGATAACTCAGCTTATTCTTGAAGTGGCTACTGTAAGTCGATCCCCCATACAAATACTAGAGTAACAGATATAGGAAGGAAAGAGATCGGACATGTCCGGCGATTTGTGTTGAATACGCCTGTCGCAAGACCTTGAACCCACACACACTTGTAGATGGACACTCCTATCGCCCCATACACGCGCATCGTTTCCATGTCTGTGTAGTACATGTACTAATAGTACAAAAGACACGGTTCCCTGCACTGTACTAGACCGAACTACTCCCAAATAATTCTGCTCTCCAGTACATTTAGTACACTCACACACGCGCAACAGAATGGGAACGAAAGGAGCGAAGAGCCGAGGAGTGACAATGACAGCAAAGCGATCCGTGTGATCCGACCGCAACCGAACTAGAACCGACTGACTCGGACCGAGAGCGCGCGAAAACGGCCGATCAGCTCTCGGCTAGTACGAGCGGGCGTTACTATACGCCATATGCACAATTTATCTCTCGCTCTCTCGGTGTACTACTGTACTAAATGTCCTAAAAGAACGAACTAGTACACTTCGGAGATCGTACTAGTTGGGAGCGATCTTTTCAGTGAACGGGCAGGCACAACTCTAGCTGTATATGCGAACGACCAGCGAATCGTGTCATCACGCACTCACACAACAACTGTATGCTTAATGAGCTGACAACTGCGACACGTCCGCTCTTTACTATCATATGATCTGAGACAAATGTAGTTCTATTCTCATTTTAAAACGATGTTTCCTACTTGCAACGATATATGACGACAAACATTGCCATTTATTATTTATGGTGCTACATAAAAAGTAGAAAAAATGCTCATTAGCAACGTTGAAATTATATTGCTTTGTTCCATTTTATTCCTACTACAATTTTATATCATCGATTAACTTAGTATTTCGTGTCGTTATTTGCGAAGGATGGTCACTTTGGCTACGCCAATTCAATTCATTAGTATTTATACCACGTCGGTGGTAAACAGGCATACGGTATAGACATACCTTAATATATTTTATAATTAACAAATATGTTTTATACATTTGTCTCTCAAACGTGATTTTCGATTGCTATAAAGCCGCTTTGTCAGTTTATTCATAATAGATATACAAGTAAATGTCGCCTTAATGGTAACCGACAAAGTGGGACGTTTTACTAAACACACTCACAATTACTCTGTAACTTTATATACTTTTAAAAGTTAACCTTAAATATATGAATGATTAATATATTTCAAAATAGTTTTTATATGTAGAACATAGTGAATTTGTCATATCTCTATACGTTGTATTTGATGCACATTAAATGTACTGGGTTTTAAGGCAATGTATTGCTTATTCCCGTCTATGAGCAATGTAGCCATACCACGATTTTGACACATATTTGATAACGTCTGCGTAACGTTAGCTACTTTATGTCTCGCTCTAATAAGCTAGTATGAGCGAGATATTACATAAAAAATATGTTACGCAAACGCTAGCGAATACTGTGTCCAACTCGTGGTGAGGGTATTAGGCGACAAATATAATGTATCTTTACAAATGGGTGAATCAACTTTTTCTTGCTTTTTGCAAGAATTACCCTTACTTATTATTAGGTCTACTTTTGTGATTTTTAACCTTATTTCACGTATACCAATTAGGGAAAAATTTAAAAACGATTCTTTTTTAATTAAAACAATATGTGACCCAGTGGAAGAGACACTTTTTTCATACAAAAGTGAGGGACAGCTATGTCCACTGGGTCACTGCTCGAAACAAAGTTATAAAATAGGAAATCCTATTATTACATGTTGTATTGCGTAGCTAGTGTATTTGTCTTTAATATAATAAGTATACATTAATTAGACTAAATCCCAATTAATTTTCTGACCACATGTAGTCGAAGTATGCGAAATTTTGCTGGCAAAGAAAAGTTGATTCGCCCAAATACGTCAACATTGTCAACAACCATACTTTAAAATCTGAAATTTTGTAAACAGGCGTGACTTTTCAAAAAGTGGCCAAATTATAGAAAATTTCGAAAATTTTTTTTTGTTTTATTGCAGAATCATCTCTGAAAATATCCATTCGCGATTTAAGGCACGCCATGTTTTCCACACAATAAGCAATTTTATATATACATATATACAAAAGTAAACGTAAACAACTCACATTTTCTCCATATAACATTCAATTCAACATTACTGACTAATATTAGCAATTTAGGACTACAATTTTAAACATTTGCCCTCCAATAGCTTTTCCTTACACACACAAGGGGCAGTGCAGGTACCATTTCTCATGGGGCACCGCCCCAACAGATCTTAAAAAAGCCTTGTTTTGGGGCATCGCCCCCCAGTAGCTCCAGTAAGTCAGTCCTAATGGTACCTAATGACAGTTCACCTGGCGGTGCTCACGCCCTCGGCGTCGGGTCCCTCGTGGTACTCGTGGAAGCACGGCACGATGCAGAGGTTGGTCTGGCACTCGGGGCAGTGGTACTGCGTCTTGCGGCGGAGGATACGCCCGCACTCGTCTACTGTGTTCCAGCAGAAGTTGCAGCTTAGAGGGGGACCGTTCCTGTGGGAGGAATTTATGATTTACCTACTGCAAGTTCATATGTGAATTTTACAATATGAAGTAAAAAACAGGATTTGCTTTATGGTTAAAGGCAAAATGTGCCAAAAATAGAGCCAGCCCACGATATGTTTGCAACGATTTTGATAGCCCTGCCTCTGCAAGAGTTAAGTGAACGTCATAATTTCATCAAAAAACCGGCCAAGAGCGTGTCGGGCCACGCTCAGTGTAGGGTTCCGTAGTTTTCCGTATTTTTCTCAAAAACTACTGAACCTATCAAGTTCAAAACAATTTTCCTAGAAAGTTTTTATAATGTTCTACTATTGTGATTTTTTTCATATTTTTTGAACATAGGGTTCAAAAGTTAGAGGGGGGACACGCACTTTTTTTTCCTTTAGAAGCGATTATTTCTAAAACTATTAATATTATCAAAAAACGATCTTAGTAAACCCTTCTTCATTTTTAAATACCTATCCAACAATATATCACACTTAGGGGTTGGAATGAAAAAAAAATATCAGCCCCCACTTTACATGTAGGGGGGGTACCCTAATAAAACATTTTTTTCCATTTTTTATTTTTGCACTTTGTTGGCGTGATTAATATACATATTGGTACCAAATTTCAGCTTTCTAGTGCCTACGGTTACTGAGATTATCCGCGGACGGACGGACGGACGGACGGACGGACGGACGGACGGACGGACGGACGGACAGACAGACATGGCGAAACTATAAGGGTTCCTAGTTGACTACGGAACCCTAAAAACGAATTAAAATGACATTTAAAATAACATCTGCACTGGCGAAGCTGTGAAAATCGTTGCAAAGTTATTTATCGTGGATTACTTATACCTAGAAGCGATTTTTCGTGTCTACCGATTCAAATTAACATACGCTCCATGAAAGTAGGACCTTGCTCTAAAAACTTGGAAACAGAAAAAAGTGGTGATTTTTTTTCCAATTTGTCAAACATTAGGCACGGGCTGAGTTATCCAATTTAAAATTTCGTGACCACCGAGCAACAACCAGACCGAAAAATTTTAAAAATTACGTTTTCTTGCGTTGTAGACCTAGCCTCATATTGTATCACCGAGCCAAAAGAGTAAGTGAGAGCCAAAACACTCACTTATTTTTTTTACTGAGCCTTTAATTAAACAGGTCATAACATAAATGCTTAAAAGGGGGAACGCCCCACATGTAACTTTTCTTAACTAGCACAAGCATAGCTCCCTAACAGCTAACTTTGACGTCTTGAACGATTAACTGACCTGACGGCGTGTGTGTGGCTGGCGCGCGTGGCCGGCGCGGCTTCCTCGAAGGAAGTTGACGCCGACGACGGGTTGGTCTGCCGGTCGATGTACGTCACTGCGCGGATCAGCAGCGAGCCCATCTCGTGGTCTAGAGTCCGCGTGCGGTGCCCCACATGTAACTTTTCTTAACTAGCACAAGGACACAGCCCCCTAACATCTAACTTTGACGTCTTCAACGATTCACTGACCTGACGGCAGGTGTGTGGCTGGCGCGCGTGGCCGGCGCGGCTTCTTCGAAGGAAGTTGACGCCGACGACGGGTTGGTCTGCCGGTCGATGTACGTCACTGCGCGGATCAGCAGCGAGCCTATCTCGTGGTCTAGAGTCCGCGTGCGGTTCTGTAAGACAGTAGGTATTTAGTAGTTATAGGTTAAAGATATAAAATATTAAAACGATTGTGTCGCGTTTATCACGTATTTATTTTGTTGTTTTCCGAGATTTCGACGCAAATTGGTTGTGTTCGAGCAGATGTCTTAGCAAAAGCGGTTTTGCAGCATCAAAGGATTTAATAATGACGCTAAAAAAACTATAATGGGATTTGGGGCCCCGGTTTTCGTAAGTACATGGGCATTTTCAGAATTTTTGACCCCCCCAATTAGCGTAAGTCGTTAACAAAAATTAACTCACTGTCAGTTTAGTGACGATAGTTAAGCACACATTTTCAATAAAATTATTGTTTTTGTGTTAATTACAAATAAACTTTTAAGCGATAATCTACATTCAGAATGTGAAAAAAGAATTTCTTTACATAGATTTTATGTTTAAGACGATACGGTAGGGGTCAATTCTCCATACAAACGCTCTCGACTATTTCCTCCCTGGTTTTTGAAGATAGAGCAATGATTTTTTCAACACAGATTGTTATTATTTTTATCTGTGTCGGACCGTTTTGATTTTTTTGATATTTTGCTTTTTAAAGATTCTAGAGCCAATCAAAAATTTCCAAAAACGGCCTTTTTCATTGTGGCGCAAAAAAAGTGTGATACTCAAGATTGGTAACAATTAACCAAAAAAGCTAAACAGTCCGACATAGATTATTTCATTGTTATTAAGATTCTCAAATTTCGTTCCGATTAAGTTTTGAAGGAGGAAAGAGTCGAGAGCGGAACCTCTATTTTAAAGATTTTTTTGAAATATCTTTTGACTGAGTTGTTCTTAATGGACAATTTTTTTTCGATAAATCTAGTTAATAACACTTGTATATTTAACTAAAATTCTCAAGTTGAAAGGCATTTTCGCTACCGTATCCTCTTAATTAACTCGCTGTGCGACTTAATTTTTGTTAACAACTTACGCTAATTGGGGGGACCCAAATTCTGAAAATGCCCACATACATGATTTTAACAGATCTTAATGCTTATAAAGGGCAGCGCCCCTTAGGTATTATTAGTTGCAGAAGTGCATGGCGAATTTATCAATGAATTCATCCATAATTTCTCCATGCACTTTTGCTGCTGATAGTACCATTTCTCCACTAGCTATTAGGGGGTGTACCTGTGAGCCGTACTGCGGGTATGACTCGTGTTTCCTAAGCGAGGGAGTGGGCGAGGGCCCGGGCGCGGGCGGCGCGGGCTCCGAGACCTGTTTCCTCACTTCCCGCTCCTCGGGCTGCACGCGAGACTGCCGCTTGAACAACTTCGAGCGACGCTGGCGACTTGCGGCGTCTGAAACGAAATTTCTCGCTTATTCACTTCTCAAGTTTGTTTTGCGTTGGTTTAGGAGGTCAAAAAGGGAACGCCTTTTCCCAGGAAATCTACTCTAACCGGTCAAACGCATGCAAAAACTAAAAACTGACTAATCTAAGAAAAAAACGTACCTCAAAGCTAACAACTATAACAATTTGGGGAACGTTTCCCAACAACAATATGGGCCAAATTGTCAAAACTGAGGTTCAAAAGTTTTAAGCTTGTGTCGAGAGATGGCAGTCTATGCACTGAGATTACACATTTTACTTTGACAGTAACTCTCTATAATACTCGATCCTCTTTGCTCACACTAACGAGCGACTTTTGGTCGGCGAAAGCCAATTCCACGTCCATAGGTTCGGGGAGACCCTTAGGCGGAGCTCCACATATGCCTGAAGGCCCTGATGGGGCGCTTTAACACAAAATTAAATCAAAGAACAAGTTACTTAAGGCGAAGGGCTGAATGCCTGAAACACCCCAGGACGTTTTGTCTAGTCTGTATGCAAGGTCTGGCCTAGTGATACCAATGGCCCTGGGTTCAAAACTCGGTAATTGCATTTATGTCTGAAGAATAGATATTTGTTAATTTCTGTGAGTAATGATTCGGTCAAACTGTGTTTTTTGAAAAAAAAATTAAATCCAATTAAAACGAAATGCGGTTTGATACCTTAGGGTAAGGTGCTTTGCGCACACTAGCGTCTCATCCCCCCCACCTGACGCAACCCCCCCTTTTACCCTGAAATATGTCCCAAAATTCAGTTTGTTTTTATTTTTATAGAAAGTATACATTTTAGGAAAAAGTTGTCAATGAAAGAAATAATGCTCATGAAATTCCCAATAAAAAAGGTCATATAACATTTTTTGATATCTTGCACTATTTTCATGTTAATATCTATATGTAAATATACACAGCAAAGTTCTGAGTGACTGACTTAAACCAAGGCACAGCCCAAACCGCTGGTGCTAGACAATCCAAATTTGACACGTAGGTTACTTATAAGGTCTACGGACGCACTAAGGAAGGATTTTTCAAAATTCCAAAGTGGGTGTCCAAAGTTTGTATGAGGATCTGCCTTTATTTTGAGAATATGAGCTTGAAACTTCGCATAAAGACTATAAAGGTAATATTAAAATGGAAAGAAACTAATTTTAGCGTTTTTGGATTTTTACCCTTTAAGAGAGTTGAAATGAGGCTGGCTGACGTTTGTATGGGGAACAAGATTTATTTCAAGCTACAAGCTTCAAACTTGGTAAAAAGGTACTTCAGAATGGAAAAAACTAGTAGCTTGATAAATTTTGACGAAATTCGGAAATTATACCACTGATAAACATATTACCATTTCATTAAGCACGGAGTTATATCGAACTTCGACAAGCTAATGCACGAATATGGTAAGTGCTACAAAAAAAATGCATATAACCTTTTTTTTTGTTTAAGATTTAATAAGAATTAATTCTTTCATAGACACTTTTTTCCTAACTCTGATACTTTTCTCAAGAATGCAGAAAAACCGTAAACCGGGACCTATTTCGTGCTAAAAGGGGGTGTTGCGTCAGGGGGACGGTAGGGGACGCTAGTGTGCGCAATGCACCTTACCCTAAGGTACCATACTACATTAAAACATTTGCTGGATTTAATTTTTTTTAATTTCCCATACATTCGAACACAACTTGACCGAATCATAAGTAGGTAAATGTATAATCTCCTAGTACTTACAATCTATGGTTAGTTGGCCTAGTTAGGTAAGGTCGCCCGATATTTATCTATCTTTAGCATTTTTTCCGCCATTGTCTTGATATACTCCAGTGAATTGTGATTATGAATAGGTATACTTACTATCGTTTTACAGTACGTGACTTGTCTCCATTGCTTCCATTCAACCCATGCCCGCAGGCCCTCACTCTAATATTCATCGAAAAAAATACTCAAAATATCCTTCCTTATAGTGAAGTAATAATGAGGTTCAAGTAGGCTATTTTGCAGTAAAATCGCCGTCAATAGAAATTGTCAACAATGTAAACAAACTATTATACAAAATATCAATGTTTTAGCACAATTTTATTGTTTTTAAGGGTGAGGATCATAGTGCGAGATGAATTGATTAAAAAACACATGGAATTAGCCAGTATCTGATGAGTTAGAATGGAAATTAAAGACATTTTGACTACAAGGTTTGTTTACATTGTTCACAAATTCTATTGACGGCGACTTTATCTCTTGTTATGTTGAATTAGCAATCCATACTTCCATAGTAATATTATAAATGGGAAAGTGTGTGTGTCTGTTTGTTTGTCCGTCTTTCACGGCAAAACGGAGCGACGAATTGACATGATGAAGGGATGGAGAGTGACATAGGCTACTTTTTGTCTTTTTCTAAACGAGGGCGAAGCCACGGGCAAAAGCTAGTTTTATATACAAGAGATATATTTAATTGTTTTTTTTTGGGTTTGTACTTAGCATAGGGAGATAATTGAAACATCCAAAACTATAAAATAACCAAAAAATTTATTATCTATTTTGGTATAGAACATTATTATGTAGTGCTACGCACGTTATTTCCTTCATGATATCAGATTATTTAAGCTATTATAAATTCAACGTCGCCTACCTCTGCCGTCAGCTAACGCACTCGGGGGACTGAATCACTGGGATACTAGTCCAATCAATAAGGCTTGTTTACCTAGCACAAGTGAGAATTTTCCGAAAAACACTACTCAATAGACATATTTTGAAAATATAAGGGTTCTGTTTTTCCTTTTTGAGGTACGGAACCCTCAGTGTTGCGATGTCTCTTGTGCTAGTTTTTAATAAATCAGTGCTTCAGTCCAACGAGCATCTCATGTGGTAACATTTTGTGGGATAATTTGTTATTTTAATAAGAAAATTTGAACCGGACCAGTAATATTCATCTTAATTTGTAATGGCTGCCAAAATTGCTGCCAATTCGCTAGTATTACTTTATGCGAGTAAATTTATTATAAGTATAATTACAACCAAAACGAGTAAAATATATATTATTTGTCTGTCAATAACAAACCGTTGATTTCGTTTGTCCTTGTCGTTCTATTTGACATTTTTGTGTCAGAAAGAATGTTAAAAAAAAAAGAGTGGTATACACCAATTTGTAAAAAGCCCGGTTCAGACTTTTTTATTAAAATGTGTTAAATCGCATGAAACTTGCGTTTAGTTTCATGAAATTACACTATAATTATAAATTTCATATTTTACATAAAGTATATTATGTACGCGGTGAAAACAGAAATGCATTACTGGCCACTAACAAATAAAATCACATAATTTGTCTCCTGGGTCACTATAAAAAAAATACATAATTCATTGTGGAAAAACTATACGATGGAAAACCGTTTTGCGCTATCATTCCTTTTCTTATGTGTATATTATGTATACGCCTTAGGGAAGTGTAAATATAAGCCCTCACAAATGTTACTATTGTCCCCTGGCTCAAAATGTTCTTCAACTTAGCATATTCCCGGCCTAGCGCCAGGGTCCGCTTTCCTGCTCAGCCTTCTCCACTCCCCAGTAGATTTTTTTTATTTCCAAATTGATATCTGCATTTATTTTCCACCGCGCACGTTACTGGCACAGAATAATCCAGATCTAAAATCACTAAGTTCGTATCACTTCAATCATGGCTTGATACACATTCATATCAAAATACTCTCCAGTATTAGATTTAAATAAAAAATAAAGCCTGACCAGAAATATTTCACTACGGCCATGTTGCGGAATTTCAATAGAACTATTTTGATCATACTATACTCAACTGTCACCGGATACATCAGAATAACAGCGCCCTCTGGACAATAGTCATTTAGTAATATTTCTGGCCAGGCTGTACAGTCCAATTCACAAGAGCTAGCGCGAATGGAACGAAATGAGTGAATGAAAATATGCGTGACAAATTAACCAATAAAATGGTAGCTCTTGACAGTTATGACTGTCAGATACAGGTGTCACTCATACAATCAAAGTTTCGTTTATTCATTTCGCGCCAGCTTTCGTGAAACGATGTGTAGTTCAGTAACTTTGTTAAGTATTTTTTAGAGTTGGATTTTAGACATGTAACACTGTCTAATATGTTGACAACATTACAATCTGAGTTTTTATTAAAATGATATAGGTTTTTACTATAATTATTTCACAGATTACTGAATTAATAAATTTACGAAGTAGAACGAGATTTCATATACATAGTTGTATGACTTATATCATAGGGGAATAAGTAAGGGAAGAGTTGTAACTCCATACATCAGTAAATGCGGATTATTTGTATAGGCACGCGTCAAATAGCGTGAATTATCAGTACCACTACTCGATACTAGGTGGCAACAGTGTCTCGTCTGGCAAAAAATTAATATTAGAACAGTTTACAACTTATATTACAAGCAAAACAGAATACTGATTAATACTATTGTAATATTAGCTAAAAATTGGTGAGCATTAGATTATTCGTTCGTCGCGACATCTATTGACAAGTAAACAGTACTGATAATTTACGCTAGTTGACGCGTGCTAGTCACTAGATGTCACTATAACTATGCCTATACAAATAACTCGCGTTTACTGATGTATGAGATACAACTCTTCCCTACTATTCCTCTATGTCGTTCAACTCGGTACGTCTATTATTCCAATCATCCATATTTTAAAGGGTAGTTTACATAATAATTGTTCACTCTAGCAGTCTTTCCTCGCGACCCGACTTGATAATACGTGATATTTGCTTCTTAATACAATATTTACAATTATATACACCGTGCGTGGGGTTGTTTTATTTTTATCGATGTTTCGTTAGATTTTCATAACGGTTTATAAAAATCTTCCCCTTAGATACAAAATTACTATGAATAACTTCGTAACATTACAGTTTATAAGAGGAAGATTTTTCAACCCTACCAAATTTTATGCAAATATAACGAAAAAATCAACGAATAAAAGCCATCCCGTGTATCACCGCATGTTACATTATGAAACAGACATATCTGGTAGAAGGCGATAGTTATATATCATTTATTCTTACAGACATGTGCGATCCTCTCGACTGGCCTTAAAACACAGCTTATATTTACTATACGTACAGATATATCTCACAAGTTCGCTCATATCTATATATATTGGCGAAAAATTAAAGTAACCGTACATGTTAAATCTAAAAAAAGTAAAAAATCAGTCGTAAATAAAGAGATCGCAATACACCACAGCGACGTTCTTATAAAGACAATTTCCATTAGAAAAATATGATATAAGCCTACATACAATCAAAAATAAGACCCATTTTGATTGATATTGAGTGTATAAGTGAAATGCACAAAAATTGCTA
Organism: Leguminivora glycinivorella; assembly: GCF_023078275.1. Lineage (NCBI taxonomy): Eukaryota > Metazoa > Arthropoda > Insecta > Lepidoptera > Tortricidae > Leguminivora > Leguminivora glycinivorella. The sequence goes on from NC_062998.1 coordinate 53,475,448, forward strand.
CTAAGTGACTTAGTATTTCAGTTTCGTAGAGTAAAATGTACATCCTGCGTTTCACCTTATAGGCAATGAAAACATATTTGTTTATATTTATAAACGTAGTATTTTCATTAGTTTAGTGTATCTTGGTGATGTAATAATAGTAACCGTTTGCGATTGCTTTTCGTACGTCTTTTTCGTCCGACGTGTATTTAGTGTGAGGGAGGTAAATTACATTTCAAAATGCTTTTTAATGACATACCCTAGTGGATACGATCCACTAGTTGATCTTGGACACTGAGTCAACACGTAGCAAGTTGTAGCTGCAAGTTTTTAAACAGAGGTATATGCAAGAAAGAGGTGCTGATATCTGTCACTCACTCTTACCCATAGTTGTCAAAACTTGTAGCAATAACTTGCTGGTGTGAACTCGGCTTTAGGTGGCTTGTTGAGGAATAAATTTGCACGATTCAGAAATTTAAGCCGCCAAATTATTAACAATATGTTGTCCAAAATAATCCCTTATTTCCATGATTACTGTTGGTCGCCAGGTCACTCTTGACTTTCATGAAATAGCCAAGCATAAGGCCTTTCCCTAGTGGGTCTTTAGTAAGTACACATATTAACTAATAATAGTGCATTTGTCAAATTAATAATTTTGATTTTGTTCTTCATGTTTGGTATTTAATCATTTTTGCATAGGTTTCATTTATTACATCGCGCAAGTGTCGCAAGCAGCAACTTAATACTTAACAAGAAATGCATACAAAAAACTCAGAATAACTTAACAAGTTAAAATGCTCATACGACAAGGGCTCTTTGCTAGCCGGACCAAGCTTACTCTGCACTTTTATGTGTGGCTGTTATTTATACTGACAAAAATACACTTGTTCTTATAGAATATAAATTAAATAATTTAAAAAAGAATAAATGCATAATTTTAAACATAATTGTGATTTGTAATGATTTCGTCAGTTTGTAATAATAATAAAATAAAAGTTGTAAAATAGATTGTACAAAAGATTTTTATAATATATAAAATACCCCTGACAGTCTTTAAGCACCGACACTGGTACTTTAGAAACTTAAGAAATCTACGTCTAAAAATACTTGATGCTACAGCTCAAATTATCAACAAGTTGAAATTGATATTAGTGTATGTATATTGATTATTAAAAAAAGATATTTATTTAATAACCATTGAAACTTATAACGTATATTATAAGTATTGTCTATTAAGTTACCTACGGAACAAAAAACAGTTGACTAACTTTTTTCGAATATTAATGCAGCATTCAGAGTAAAATAATAAGTTCTACTTGTGAAATAATTTGAGCTTTAGCAGCTCTTCGTCCGAAAACTTAAACTATACTAAAATTATATACAAAATCGAGATCTCTCACTGTGATATTAGGGTTCAGACAAGAACTTCCATACGCACGAATTATCAGTAAAGTTAATTTTCAAAATGTATTTTTAATGTTTTCATAGCATCATAAAAGTAAATGCTAGACGACAGTATACTTCAAAATGGTTTAAAAAATAAAAAAAAATTATAAATTTCGCAAAAGCACACTATTGATATTTGCAATGAAATCACATACTAAATCTTTACGAATATTTGCGCAGATTTCATAAAGTTCAGAACAATTTAGTCGCCAGATTTTTTGAATAACTAAAATATTCATAAAATCGCAAAGTACGTGGGTATGGAAATCACCGCCAGCCATTTTTTTTATTATGATCGCAGAGTGTAATACAATATAAACATCGTCTTTCTTGGCACAGCAATTGTGATGATCAGAGTCCTAGGCACCCTTACGTAGTCGGGAAATGACACATGATAGTTTAAAATGATATTTTAATATTGTTTTTTAGCACAACCATTTGTAATTGAAATTAAGCGAAAAATATGCAGTGCCAAATATTTTGACCAACTAAATTGTCAAACGGTAGCTTTTGAAAACCTCAGTTTGATCGGACCTCATGACCAGTTCCGCACAAATCGGTGCAATGTTAACTTAGACATATCGTCACTACTTTGAAAAAAATCTCGTATCTCACGCTGCTTCTCAAAGTTAAAACGCAGTAAGTCTATATGCATTCCATACATACTTACTACAATTTTCTTTTCATTGACAGACGAAGATACAAGTTTTTTTTTTAAAGTATTGACGATATTTAATAAGGGGGTATCTTATTCATAAACGTACACTAGTTATCAAGCCGATAAAGTTCGTTTGTTCCTTTCCGACATATTGTTGTGACAGAAAGGGACAAACGAACTTTATCGACTTGATAATTTTAGTGTACGTTTATGAATAAGGGGAATAATGTGTACACACATCAGCACCTGATAACTTCTTTTTAAAGTATAAATAACTTACATATTTATAAAAAAAACACACGAGTTTATCTCTTCAGCCACTTTTAAAGATGTGTCACTCCCCGACACGCGCAAGATTGATTATTAAAAATATAAAAAAAGATTCAAAATTCTTCACAATAATATAATTGTTGATACGAAATGTAAAAAGGGTACACACAAGCTTGTACACAACTGTTTAGATAATACTGCATTATTTTGGTGTAAAACTGGAGTATAAAATGTAAAAAAAATACTTCGAATACTTGGGGGAGGTAGTTTGAAATCAATAAGCTGCCTTCCTCAAACGTAAATGCGAAATTGCGAGAGATGTGTAGTATATTGATAACATTAAATTATATTAAGGCTTAAACTAACTCTGGTGTCTCCTGGGTGACGGACAAAAAATGATTGCTTTTGCCAATTATTGCTTAAAAACGGCTCTGAATTGCTTAGGGCTGAATCTCTAAAGTCCATTTTTACGAATATACACGGTGTAACATGAGTACACGAGGAAACATAAAAATTTGAACATTTCTGATCATATTTCAAGACTAAAAAGTCTTAAAAACTTTTCTGGATTTCACCCAGTTTCAGAGTTATTCATTTTCATTCATTTCATTTAGCCTTCTTTCCACATTTTTATCTTTCTTCTTTACTTTTCATTTAATTTGTCTTTTAGTTATTTGTGGTCCCTGATAGGGTAAAGGTCTCCTCCAAGCTTTGCCATTTTACTCTGTTCTGAGCGGTGTCCATCCAGTTCCTTCCTGCTACCTTTACAATGTCTTCAACCCATCTTTTGCGTGGTTTCCCATCCTTCCTCTTTCCAGCGGGAAAAGCGGGCAAAAGATAAATAAATTCTTATTATTTCTTAGTATAAAAATCATCTTTAGATGGCGATGATGCCATTATGCCATGCCAGAAAGTGACAAGTAATACATTCCAAATAGTAGGCTTCAAAAAAAAGGTCGAAATTTTTTTTAAGTTCTAGTTTTACGAATAACAGTTACTTTTCATGAGAAAATACATTTAAAAAAAAAAACATTTTTTTCTGTGAAATTTGTTTAAAGTCAAATAACTTTTTCCCTTTATATTGGCCTCAAAAAATGCGTCGTTAAAATTTTTCGATTTCCTCAGTACCTTGTGGAGGGTCAGCTTTTATTAATGCGCCACCTATACGCAGTACCATAAGGTACCCTCCACCGCGGAATCAGATATTGCTATAAATTCTTCTGATCTTGATCATCCACTCATTTAAAACAACGTAATTACAATCTAATAAAATACACATCTCTCGCATCAAGTAATTGCTTAAGTACATCTTACTACGACAACTATCACAATTCATTCATTTACTCTAAACTTAGATATTGTGCAAGAATTATTATTGAAAAAAAAAAATGCAATACGCATAGTCATTATACAACTTATCATTATTGAGATCTACTTAAGACGTTATGGCAAACTGAGTAAGGATTGCGATGTGCCTGGGCTCAGAGAGGTCCAAATGATGGGAATTTATTATGATTCTAATTGAGAGGTAAAACACTGATATTAAAATTGTTATGGAAACAAAAATATCGATACAGTGACCCAGGAGACATAAAAAGTTATTAGTGCGTTTTCACATTATCCGATCCGATATTGGATGTAGGGCCGATATATATCCCTTCTGACGCCACAGTAATCGTTTTTTTAGCTGTGGTATTTTAGTGGATTAATAACCATTTATAGTAATATATCGCCTTGCTTGTCTCTTGGGTTACTATTTGAAATCATAGATACAACATTTAAATATCAATTGTAGATTCGTAATACTATACATATTTGTATAATACATACAGGTAAATTCGACAAAATATTGATTTACAAATCTCGAATTGATTCCTACTACGCTTTTTTACGTAACTTTCAATGTTTCTACCAAATCATTGAACTCTCTGAGTACAGATCGTTAGTTTCTGTTTAAATGATGTCACATATAATAAAAATACAATAGCGCATTTTAAACACAGTAACAAATCGCTTAGCGTGTTCTTAAACTAACATCAATACAGATATGTATACTTGTATAGGTAGATTATTGCTTTTTTCTCTTTTAGTTCTAATGAAACTAATATATATTGACACTTTAAAACAAAGTTTATTGACTTTAATTACAGTCAGATAGTCATGAGACTGTGTTAAAGCCAGAGACAACTTCATACTTTGAATTTGACAGCTAATGGAACTGGTGTTGTAGTCAGGAAAGCTATTAACATAAGCCACTGGTCACACCGTATGCGAGTAAGCGATGAGCAAAGAACACGATAATCGCTACCGTGTAAACAAGAGAGAGTGAGCGAGTTATATTTCATCGCTCGGCGACGAATATTACTCGCTCGTGCTATCATCGAATCTCTTTTATCAAAGAGGATCGAGTATTATTAGATCAGTCAATGAATGCTCAAAAGGGGGGTCTAGGTGGAATGGCCGAAAGCAGAAAGTTTCACTACGGGATGTTGTTAGGGATAGTCAGGAGACATATATACTAAAAGTCCTCGGACTTTGGACGTGAGCTCGAAGAGGGGGAATGAAAAAGGTCCCAGTTTTTGGTTTTTGCTCATATTTCAAAAACTATGCGTCATACGAAATTTTGGTTGACTTAATTAATATATATACCAAAGAGCATCGAGTATTATAGAGAGTTACTGTCGAAGTAAAATGTGTAATCACAGTGCATAGACTGCCATCTCTTGGCACAGGCTTAAAACTTTTGAACCTCAGGTTTGACAATTTGGCCCATATTCTTAGCTTGATATGTTTTAAAATGTCAAATATTAATATTAGCGCCATCTAGCTGAGCGTACCCCAAAGGTGTAATACCATCTAGGCCACCGTACCTTTTCTGTATGGTACTGAGGTACGTTTTTTCCCTAGACTTTATCTGTCTATACGGAGTTATATATGTCTTTGGTTTTATTTACACGGGAGCGACTTTCTTTTGTTCGATTCCTACTTTGGTGGGATTAGTATCTAACACATTGCGCACATTACGCAGGGGTGTTAAGTCAATACTATTGAGGACTGTAAACTGTTGCTTTCGTTGACAAAAACAAAGTCAAAAGATCAGTTGGTAAGGATTTTGACAGCTTCGCCTTCGTAAAACTGAATGTTAACCCTTGCAGAGGCGGGGCTAACTAACTTATCAGTCTGACTTTAGATGTTTGACAAGTTGGGATGGACGGCAAACGTATTCGACAGATGGCAGCACCAAAGCTCGCCCCGCTAATTCCTATCGTATTAAATTTAACCCTTCGTCTGTGTTTGATAAGGATCCTAACAGATGGCGTTGGACTTTAAAAAAATGTGTCAAAGTTAATTATTTTATGACAATATTTGACAGAAACATACGACGGGTTAAATGCTTTTTTGTCCTGGATGCCAGCTTAAGGCACTGGTCCCACCACGAGCTAGTAAGCTATGAGCTATCGGCTACAAAAACGAACAAAAGATAAGCACTCCCGTGTAAATAAAAGAGACACGGCGATTTTGATAGCTCACCGCTGGGCGAGTAACTATAAACATCGCTGTGTCTCTTTTATTTACACGGGAGTGATTATCTTTTGTTCGTTTTTGTAGCCGATAGCTCATAGCTTACTAGCTCGCGGTGGGACCAGTGCCTATGCCAAATCTCCAGTGACAAAATTTGAGACAGGGGCGAGCAACGATGGTGCCATCTGTCGTGGTGCTATTCAAAACAACGGTTACTATGTTAATGAGGGTAAATTGCCATTTTATCAAGCTGCTAAACTCGGTGCTTTAGGCACTCATCCCACCAAAGGCGCGTAAGCGATGACCTATCGGTGATAGAATCGAACATAACCTAACCACAAAATTAAAATTTTGAAAAAACCCCCGACTGTGACATAGTAGACCGATTTTCATGAAACATGGCTAAGAACACTCCCGACTAACTCAGCTTTCAGACAAAAAAAACGAAATCTAAATCGGTTCATCCGTTCGGGAGATACGATGCCACAGACAGACACACACACAGACAGACAGACAAACAGACAGACAGACAGACACACACACAGACAGACACGTCAAACTTATAACACCCCGTCGTTTTTGCGTCGGGGGTTAAAAAAGATAGTCGCTCCCGTGTAATGTTTTGAAAAGAAGTTGCCCGCCGAGTTTCTTGCCGGTCCCATAGTGGATACCCCCCTCCCAACTGAGGGGGGACTGAAATCTTCTCGAGGCTGAGGCGTAGGGTTAGAGCCGGCGTAGCTTTATTTGACGTTCATATGCGCATTGTAATATGCCTACTTGAAAAATAAATATTTCATTTTCATTTTCAAATTAGAGACACGATGAACTATAACTCGCTAGCTTTCTGATTTTAACCCGCGACGCAAAAACGAAGGGGTGTTATAAGTTTGACGTGTCTTTCTGTGTGTATGTCTGTCTGTCTGTGTGTGTGTCTGTCTGTGGCATCGTAGCTCACGAACGGATGAACCGATTTTGATTTAGTTTTTTTGTCTGAAAGCTGAGTTAGTCGGGAGTGTTCTTAGCCATGTTTTGTGAAAATCGGTCCACTATAACGCGGTCGGGGGTTTTTTCAAAATTTTAATTTTGTGGTTAGGTTATATCTACACGGGAGCGTCTATATTTTGTTCGTTTTTATCGTCGATAGCATCGCATTCTCAAGGAAACGCAGCAGTCAGTCTCAGTACAAGAAATACTGTTGACAGAAGAAGCATCAAAAATACAAACATCTCCGAGAAAATGCGATTGACAACTATTATATGCACTACATTTTAACGCATTTCCCACAATCTTAGCTTCACTAAATCAAAACATAACTTAGTACGTTTAATAAATATTCGCAAATGCATTGATTTCGGCTTCAATATTAGTCTGTGTTTAAAAAGCAGAACACTAACACATCGCAATCCTTTTAACAACGCTTTGATGGAGCTGTTAGCTGCCTTACCACAGATTAATAAATAATAAAGACAGCCAATATCTCGAGTTTTTGTTCCGATAGATGGAGACACGATATGTCAAGACAATGACAGAGATATGTCACGATATGCATGAAACAAACTTCTTTCAGAGACACAACACAACTTCAAAAATAAGAATACAGTCAAGTATTAAACACAGATGCGAATAAACTGTCAAAAATATGTATATAAGACATTATTGCTTATATGTGAAAGTTGTGGATACACATTCTTGGCACTAAGAACCTTGACTGTACAAAGGCATGTGAGTGGTGACTACATCCATAACAATGATAAAAACTGTCTTTACTATTTCTCATTGCCATGTCATTTGAGACAATATAAAAAAAGAAAATCACGTAAGCACTTGAAATTTATAACACTGGGTATAAATGCTTGGGCGTAATTTTCTCACATTAGGCAGCAATTAAAACTGGTCCAACCGACCCGTTTTGATTGGCACCTAGTGTACAGCTCGATCGTCGCGTTTACTGACCGTTGACCCTATAAGCTGTGACGTCATCGACCCGAGAGAAGGCATTGTGGTGGCCCACAGATTATTGCTAAGCGGGCGTACGTCATAGCTGGGGTTTAATACTGACCTACTTTAAACCGGGGCTGTAGTAAAACCATTTTGTTAAAGTAGCTTTTGGCGATGGGAAATCTGTTATCGATAAAAACCAGTCGGGCTCAGATGGACGGCTATCATTTTTCACGATGCGGATGAGCGATAGATAGATACTACGGAGTGTGAACGATTAGCATCTTGTACAAGTGAACCGCGTCTACTAAGAAATACTAAAATCGAAATTTCGTTAGCCTCTCTACTGCTTCTGAAAATACAATTTTTTTTTCAAGGCAATAACTTAGAATAGGCTCGGGATAGATCCTCTTTGGGTCGCTGAGCCAGTGAAGTATGTAAGTAACAAATTTTTAACCCACAAGATACAAAAATACAAACACTAACAGATTTTCACAGCCAACATCCTTCAAAAGGTTTTACCACAGAGCCAGCGGTAATCTTACCGGTAATATTTACATAAGCATGTGCGTATATATATCATAGCGCGGGACTCTCGGCGGGGTGGCCTGCTGTTCCCCCGCCCACTCTTGTCACAAGTGGTACTCTTCGACGGGAGCCCCGCACGCGCTGTTCTATTGCATGTTGTTGAAGTTCACCCCGAGGATGTTGAGGGGGGAGTTGTGCGGGACGCCCTGGAGGTTGAAGTCTAGGGGGCGGGAGTCTATGAAGCCGACGGGGACGGGGTGCGGGGGGCAGAGGACCATCTGTTGTTCTTGGAGGGGCGGGTCTTCTTTGTGTTCGGGTGGGGGGGTGGTGTGTTCGCGTTTGATGCGAGATTTGATGCTGGGTCGGTTGTTGGGGTAGCCTTTCTTTTTGTATTCGAGCCATAGGGTTCGGTTGTTGACGCCGAACATGCGAGCGGCTTTGCAGAAGCCTATGCCTCCGAAGCGGACGGCTTCTAGAGCTCTCTGGAAGTTTTCTTCGGACTGTGGGTTGGTGGCTCGCCTGCGTTTTGGTTGCTGGGGGGTCTGGTCCTGTGTGACGGGGGCCTCGGGCACGCAGCTGGGGCCGGGGCTGGGCCCGGTGACGCCGACGGCCTGCGCGTACTCGCTGATGTCGTTCTCCATGTGCTGGTTGATCACGTTGCCCATGTACATGGCCGGGTCGTGTTGGAGCCCGAGGCACGCGTTCGAGTATCGGGGGTACGTGTCCATCATACTCCACTGGGCCCCTGGGAAGAGAGATAAACGGTTTAGATGGTTATCAAAGTCAGAGCGCAGTTATATAGTCCGACGAAGCTAACTCTGAACCGACTTGGGACAATATCAGAGCATTTAATCTGTCTAATTTCTTTGGACATTCAACAAGTGTTTCGAAATTATGACGATATTTTTGGTTGTATGACCACAAACCACCAGAAATATCATAGAAATGAAATCGCTATTCAAAAAACTATGTCCAAAGAAATTAGGCAGATGAAACATGCTTGATATTAACCCCTTTTGCAGTGCCAGAGTGTGAGAGTGCCACTATAAGTGACACACCCGCATTATGTCACTTAAAAGTCGGTGCTGAGTTAGCTTAGGCGGACTTTCATGTACGGTTCACATCAAATTAGCATCGAGGAGCATTCCTTTGGCTAGTGAAACGCTCTCCGATATGTTTGATGTGAACCGTACAATAGACTGCCAGGTCAAAGGAACGAGTCAAAATAGCAGTATCATTAGACGTTCTCATACGTAATAATAGCCCTTCATTTAAAACTTTATCCTAAATTACATATCTACTTGCAAAAAAAATACAACAGGCAATTTTGAAAGACTAGTTTGGAAAATAGTAAGTCTGTATGTGAACGTCTTGTAATGAAACTGCAACTTTGACCACACGGAATTCCTTAGACGTAGGCAGTCAGTTATAACTGTTGGTCTCTGTAAACATTGGCTTACTACTGTGAAACACATTGATCTCCCTTCCCTGGAAAAGACCGGACATATCGCAAGGTAAGGAGGCCGCATACACAACAAGCTAACAGGAATAAATTTATAATAAAACAGGTAAATCAAAATCGTTCTGCGTAGTAACAAGAACGCGGGCTGCCTAGCAACAGTAAGTACCACATAAGATAGCAAAAAGCGGACGGTCAGCCTATGTACTTGGCCCACAGTATTACCAACCACCTATCTAAAAGTATCAGGGATGCACCGTCCTTACATAGCTTTAAGAGTAGATCAAAGAGGATCGAGTATTATAGAGAGTTACTGTCGAAGTAGAATGTATATTCACAGTGCATAGAACTGCCATCTCTTGACACAGGCTTAAAACTTTTGAACCTCAGTTTTGACAATTTGGCCCATATTCGTAGCTTGATATGTTTTAAAATGCCAAATATTAATATTAGCGCCGTACCCCAAAGGTGTAATGCCATCTAGGCCACCGTACCTTTTCTGTATGGTACTGAGGTACGTTTTTTTCCTAGACTTTATATGTCTATACGAAGTTAAATATGTCTTTGGAGTAGATTAAAACAGTGGTTACTAGAATCAACATTTTATTACATTGACGACTATTTTAAATTAAGTTAACATCGTTTTATATAGAATAGAATAAATTAAGGATTTTATCAAAATCATAAATATAGCTTTTTTTATTCATTATCAATTGGCAAGTCCAAGACTTTCAAACGATAGCACAGAACCGTTGCAACCGGATGCTAAGATCGGATATGGGTCGCTGTGCCAGCGCAGTAGGATTAGTTCTTGAATTTGTAGTAGTAAAACGTAAATCATATACGTAAATGTTTCACGAACCTACAATTCACCATTGTCTATGAATATGGCACTGGTCCCACCGCGAGCTGGTAACCTATGGGCTATCGGCTATAAAAACGAACAAAAGATAAGCACCCCTGTGCAAATAAAAGAGACACGGCGATTTAACAGTTCACCGCTGGGCGAGTAACTATAAACATCGCCGTGACTCTTTTATTTACACGGGAGTGATTATCTTTTGTTCGTTTTTATAGCCAAATAGCTCATAGTTTATTAGCTCGCGGTGGGAAGAGTGCTATATGTGTTTCATTTGATTTTAAATTTCTTGAGTACCAATTTCCGCCTTGTCTCATGGCATTCTCCACCAGTATACTGTAATCACGTAGAATAAGTGCGATTTCACATTATCCGATCCGATATCGGATATCGGACCGATATCCCATACATTACAGGCGCCATCTTGGATTTTTCCATTGAAATCCTACCGACATCCGATATCGGATCGGATAATGTGAAAACGGACTAAGGCTACGTACGCACTACCTAGCAGCAAGGGGCCAGCCGCAGCACAACGGCACATCACGGACACTGGCGATCAAATATGTGAATGAGGCGCGTTCCTAGCACACATTCTAAGCTCGTGTAGGTGAACGCGTACCATGCTTGTATGAGTGAGATATGACAGGTCGACTGTTCGCGTTTCTGACACGCGGTAACTGTGAGGTAACCGAGAGGGGGGTGGGCGGCACTTTCAGTGGGAGTGGCCATACTGTACGATAGTACTCTTTATTATACTGTGACAACGGGTAGGTATGTATGAAACCGGAGCTGCGAACGGCCTGCCGCAACCGCACGCGGAGCCCTAGCCCAAGGAGTTGGTCACTGTGAAGTATTTGACTTACCTTGCGGTAGACCGGCTGAACCGCCTTCCATTGGCAGTGGTTCCACGTTCATGTGGGGATCTGTGTTCTGCAACAAAAGACAAATAAACATGTTAACATTATATTTATAAGAACATTTCATTGAGCTTTCTCGAATAGTACTGCTCCTGTCGCCGCCGTCAGTATCACTTTATATTTAATTTATTAATATTATAAATGGGAAAGTGGGTGTGTCTGTTTGTTTGTCCATATTTCGCGACAAAACGGAGCGACGAATTGACGTGATTTTTTAAGTGGAGATAGTTGAAGGGATGGAGAGTGACATAGGCTACTTTTGTCTCTTTCTAACGCGAGCGAAGCCGCGGGCAAAAGTCACCTTATAAAACAAAGTCCCCGCCGCGTCTGTCTGTGTGTCTTAACATAAAACTCAAAAACTACTTTCGAATTAAACGCGAGCGTAGATGCGGGCAAAAGTTAGTATGTCTATATTTTACGGATAACTTACTAGAACCATTTTTATACATTACTCCCCGTACGAAGCCGGGGCGGTCGCTAGTAAAGTTATACGAAGATTTGACTTATTGACGACCGGCCTGGCCTAGTTCGTAGTGACCCTGCCTGCTCAGAAGATGGTCCTGGATTCGAATACCGGTAAACGTTTTTATGGTTATGGAATCCGAACACATGTGGCATTCGGAATCCGTGACGTGGCGGATAAGCTTCGCCTCCGATGGTATGGCCACATACGCCGCAGACCGGTTTTCGGAAACAGATGCCTCAACCTCACCGTCCAAGGCCCTAGGTCACGCGGCCGCGGTAGGCCTAAATGGCTGGACGTCGTGACAGCGGACATGGAAGAGAACACAATCCCGAAGACCGGGCAAAGTGGAGAAGGCTGAGCAGGAAAGCGGACCCTGGCGCTAGGCCGGGAAAACGCTAGGTTGAAGAAGAAGAACAAATCTGCACCACAATCCACATTTTTGTATCTTAACACTTACAAAAATCCCTGCGAAAGTGAAAGCATCTTTTGCAACGCATACACATCTCCAGAACAATAAGACACCAAGTTGTGTATTTACAAACAACATGTCTTACATTGCAAAGCTACTCTAAAAGCGACAAGACTTTACTTGCACTTAAATCGCCATGGCAGCAGCAACGTATTGTTTCAAAGTCATTAAAAGAGTAGGCATTTTTGTGATATTATTCCTACTAACGTTCCTAGCTCTGTTTTCTATTCAAGAAGAGGAGGAAGAAGAAGACTTTTCATATGACTCGACCTCAGAGATATATAAGGGTATAAATGAGAATGGGAAATTCGTACTCCTCTGGACGGATCCGAAGGCAACACCTTTCGTCTATTTTGGCAGAGGCTCAATTACTTTTAGGGAAAAATCTTGCGCTACACAAACTGCTTGTGACGAGTAATCGGGACGAACTTGGCGACGTGTCTCTATTCGATGCTATATTATTCAACGGGCCGCAACTACCTAAATTGTTGCAGTACAATGATTTGCCGAAGAGTCGTTCGGCGGATCAATTATACGTGTATGCTAATATAGAATCTGCTCAAAACTATCCGCTAAACCATTTTAATGGGTATTTCAATTTGACTTGGACTTATAAATTGGATTCTGATATAAACTGGGGTTATTTCGTCGTAAAAGATAAGAAGGGACAAGTGGTGGCACCAAAAATAGGTGCAGTGTGGAAGAAGCCGGAAGAAATGGAAAGTATTGGGGAGAATTTGAAATTAATATTAAAGGGTAAGACGAGAGCCGTGGCATGGTTCGCTACAAATTGCAATACTTTGAGTCGCAGAGAGGATTTCGTTGAAGAAGTGAGAGGATATTTGAAGAATTACAGCTTGAGTGTAGATATATTTGGCAAGTGCGGGGAGATGCAGTGTCCCTCTTTCATAGACAGCAGATGTTTGCGGTTGCTGGAGAAGGATTACTACTTTTACTTCGCGTTCGAGAACTCGCTGAGCGAAGACTATGTGACGGAGAAGGTGTTGAAAGCGTATAAACATAACACGGTGCCGGTGGTGTATGGGGGTGCGAATTATTCGAGGTAAGTGCAATCCATTTCTGAGGAGTATAATAATGAAGACTAAGGCTTGAGTGGACACTCGGAGCGTTCGCCGAAGCGTGTAGTGGGGCGTCCACCCTATGCAGCGTCGACTCAGGACTGTTATGATATGAGCTTCAATTGTTTGACGCGCCCAATATGAGCGTGCATTTAGTACCAGCCAGCTCAGCACATATTGTTCGTTTTTTAGTCTCAACGGACCTTAACAAAAAAGTCCAAATGTCATAATTAACCAGAAAGCAAATATTCCATAGTTTTTAAATGGCTAAATACCGCATGATGCTGTTCAATACCAGTGAAAGATATTTACACATCTGTCAAACAATAACCTAACCACAAAATTAAAATTTTGAAAATACCTCCGACCGCAACATAGTGGTCCGATTTTCATACACTCCCGACTAACTCAGCTTTCAAACAAAAAAAAAACTAAATCTAAATCTGTTCATCCGTTCGGGAGCTACGATGCCACAGACAGACACGTCAAACTTAACACCCCGTCGTTTTTGCGTCGGGGGTTAAAAAAGAAACAACATGGCGGACTACTTTTACCGTGGCTCAGTCAACTGTGTAAGCCTTTTGACAGCTTTGACCGTGGGCCCAAAGCCTTTCCACTCACGCGGTTTACGCAGAGCCGGACGTCCTCATACATAAGGAATCGATCCAATGCCGGCCGTAATCCGCGTAGAACTACGTTTTTCAATTGTTATAAAAACGCTCATCATTCCAGATTTCTACCCCCCGGCTCCTACATCAACGCTCGCGAGCTCGGCGCAAAGATAACTAGCCGCCACCATCAACCACCTCATGAAGAACCCAGAAGAATACTACAGATACTTCAAGTGGCAGCGTTACTACAGCTTCGAGTACCGGTACGCGAGCCCGGCGACCGACGACTATTGCGCGTTCTGCACGGCGCTGAATGAGAAAGAGCGCCGGGGAACCCACTGGGACTTGAAGGAGTGGTGGAACAGGAACGTACAACCCCATCCGTACACACCATAACACTTTAATAGGCGAGACGACTAAAAATAATAATTAGTCCGTCAGTTAGATTATCAAAGAATTTTAGACACGTATTTTTTCTTTTTTCTCGTAAGCGAAAAATGACGACGGTACAGTGCGTTGAAGTTTCGGGTGACGTCACGCCTAGGTACAATTTTTACTTAGACGTGACGGAACTTTGATGCTCTATATCTTTGTATTTTTTCATTAATTAGAAAAAGAGAAAAATACATGTGCAGAATTTTTGAACGATCTAACTGACGGACTAAACAGAATGCCATTTTTTTATGTAGTCGTCATCCCTATTTTGGAGTATGTTCGGAAAGTTAAGACTCGTGAAATGTATGGGGTTCAATACATTCCACGACTTACAATAAAAAATTGGAAATGTACTTTAACTATAGTATTTTATGCAACTGGCGTTTAAATGAGGTCAAAAAAGTCGAGTGGCGTTGTTAATAAAGACGCCACGAGTATTTTTTGACTCAGTTAAACACCGTTGCATACAATACTTTTTCTACGACCATGAGCTTAGTTTTTAATAGTTTTTTTTCTAGAGTAAATTTCGTGAAATTTCACTGTGTCCTGTATTTTGACGCACTACCGGGCGCTGGTAAGCTAGCCCCCGACGACTCGCCGGGTATTTGTAAACAAACTTGGCTATGCGAGTCACTTGCGAGCACGCCAACGAAATGGAAATTGAAACAGTCGCAGTGGTCGAAATCGGACGGGAGAGAGTAGTAGTATTTAGGTATACAGGTACCTTGGGTCTCTAGGGATCCTTTAGAAAGGCCTTAGGAAAGGTAAACATAGAGATGGGCCGAATACGGACTTTGCCGAATACGAATATTCGGCCGAACATTCGGTTCAGCTGTTACCGAACTGAACATTCAGCCGAATAATCGGTTGAGCCATATTTTAAATGCTGGCTTAAGAGTTAAAAACGTTTCAATGATTGGTAATGGGTACACATTTATCTTAAGGTGGCTCGCCTAGGTTACCCGAAGCTCAGGGTGCGTTAGATGGCGTTAATCTGCAAATTACTAGTCTTATTTTTTTTGTGAAGTCGTACAGGCATTTATATACTTTCAAGTATGCTTTGCGAACATTTCATATTAAAATTGACGTATTAAAACGAACATTAAACTTTTCATTGTAACGTAAATCCCCTTAATGTAAACTAATTTACTATTTTACACTATTTTTAAGTACCACTCACACATGCAAACAGTGTTTTTGTATTCCTTCTAGTCGATAATTTCACGCGGCGACAGCTTGTTTAAATAGCATTGCGGTAAATACGTGGCATTGCATGATTTGCATGGAAGTGGAGTGAGTTCGAATCCTGGACTTTTTTTCTTTTTTTGTTTTATTATTATACATAAATGTTATATGAGAGGACTTTTTCTCTTTTTTTGTTTTATTATTATACATAAATGTTATAAGAGCGTTTTCCACAAAAAAGATTAAAAACCTATTCTATTAAGTCATAATAATTTTTGGGTTCTTCCAAATCAAAATTTTTAACAATTAGTATTATATTATCCTATTCAGATATTTTAAAAATTTCGAAAAAGTATAGATAAATTTTAGATTCCTAAATGAGTGGTTTTGTGAAACTACGATTCAAATAATTTTTTTTTCTAATTGTTTATTTTAGATTGAGCAAGGGTATTCAAATCGCTTTTGAAATTTTAAATTAGTTAATGAAAATGCAATAGTTAACCGAGTAACGTAATGCTTTAAAAATTCAAGTGGACTTCTGTCTTTTTTATCTAATTAGTAATTTTGAAAAAATATTATATTGAGCGAGGGTATAGTAGTTGTGTTTTATATCTTAACTAAATAAATGGAACATCAAAATGACAATAAAAAATCAATACGTTCTTTCAGATAAAATTGATACCTTCGGCTCGCCCTTCTTGCTCGTTCAATAAAAAAATACGAAATTTATATCCAAAAAAATATACAAAAAGTTGATATAAACCCGGGATTCGAACGCAGCTTCACGGCGTGACAGACGACTGTTCACCAACGACGCCATTACATAACACGCAGTCACCGACGAAATTAGGCTAAACATGGCTAAACATATATTAATTTAAATATAAATAATAATGTCAAATTACTCTATAATCGAAGTAGTGGAAGAATTAGTTGTTTCACCAAAGATAATCTACCAGGCATAATAAAGAATTGTATTGTATTATTGTATGAAAATAAAAAATAGGAAAGCAATATAGCTAAATATTCCTTTAAAAAAATAAAAAAACTTAATAAATTCAAAAAAGATCAAATGATTTGAAAAATACTTCGAATGGAACTCGGGACAGATCCCGAGTTGACTGCATCATATTTTAGTCAGTAATTTGACCGAGACGCCATTTCGATTTACACTAGCAGTGCCGAAATACACGATAGGTATCTTCATTGACAAAATGCGTCATTATTTCTGAGTCTGCCGGCGTATTATGATTCCAATTTTATCTTATCCACGTGGATAAAGCATCCGTCACGCTTTGGCAAGTATGTCAGTGTGAGAGTGACAGTTGTCTTATCCATGTGGACAAGTGATAAAATTGGAAGCATCATACGTCGGCTGCTCGAATTTAACTAAACCAATATCTCTAACTTTAAATAATTACTTGTCAAGAGTCAAGTGTCACTGATGACAATGTCAACTAAAAATGCGCGAAATATGACGGCTCTGTGTCTGTACACAAAATGTGGCACGCACATTTACGTAAAATTAATAAAAAATTCACATGGATTTGTCCATGATTTCTGTATGAAACAATGTATTTCATTTAACACTGCGCCAACGGATAATGTAAAGTAGATGTATGCGCATATTTTTATTTCACAGAACACCCCACTAGAAGCCAAATGCAAGCGATATTGTTCGAGACGCAAATCACCAATCCTTGCGGGGTGAGGCGGGCGCGCACGGTGCTGCCATTGGTCGTTTCAAATAATGGCGCGCCTTTATGATTAGCAGTAGGGATGGGAATGGGACATGTCTATTATAGACAATGGTACCGGTACCAGTACTGTATATTATAATTATAATTATATACAGGTATATTATAATTAAATTATAATAAGGCCTAGTTACCCTTCGGGTTGGAAGGTCAGATGGCAGTCGCTTTCATAAAACTAGTGCCTACGCCAAATCTTGGTAGTAGTTTCCAAAGCGGACCCCAGGCTCCCATGAGCCGTGGCGAATGCCGATGCCGGGATAACGCAAGGAGGATGATAATTGTGATAGCATCTCAATAAAAATCATTCTAGTAACTAATAACTAAACTGTGCATTTTTACTTACGTTTACTAAGTTAAATAACCAACTAAATATTCTAAACAGCTAATCAATGAACTAAATACCACTACAGACTCTACAGATTCTAGATAATTATTCACTATTACAAATCTGCTTTCTTTTATATTTCATAAAATGGTAGCACATGGTACGAACGGCAGTACGAAGTTCCCGCAACAGACATAAACTAACATGGCCCCATGCCTAGTCGTTTACGTGAAAGGGATAGCATATCACATTGTTAACTCGGTAAAGAGGGATGGACGCGCCTCGGCGCCGCTCAGCACAACCATATTGACCAGTATAAATGAACTCCGCGGACAATAAACAATATTCAACAAAATAATTAATTTGACTTAACTGTGGAATGTTGTTCCATCTTTTTTACATGTAGAAGTGTTAGAAGACTTGCCACACCACTTTATGCTGTAAGAGACCATTGTTTGCAACCAAAATTGATTATTTAAGATTTTTTCCCGAGCGGACACGGACACTGTTAGCGGGTCGTATACTTGGGCGCTACTGATCGGTGTCGCACGCGTTCAAACTTTTATAAACCTGATTTGTCGTATGCTTGGTGACCGCGAGTCGCCCTGTAAGGGCCATCTTGTTGTATTGATCTGTGTTTTATTTAGTTGTAGTGTGCGGTGACTAAATAAATGTCAGTTCTTTTTTGTATGGAAAGCGAGCCACCTTAATGTTCCTATAATTTAGTGCATAATAAAATTTTGGTTTTTGTTTCTTAAGATACGTTATTTTTACTTTTTTACAAAATTATTGTATATTATATTTTAAGGCATTTTTCACTCTGAAATAGGATGTCATTTTCCGATAAATTACGAAACAACTTAGGCTATTTATTTACTTTGTTTATTCGGTGAATATTCGGCAATGTAACCGAACAATTCGGCCGAATACGAACATTGAAAAACTTGCCGAGTTTACTGAATACCGAATATTCGGCCCATCTCTAGTAAACATCAGCCTGAGAGGCGGGCACACTGCAGCATACAACGAGTTATGCCTCAGCAAAGAGGATCGAGTACTATAGAGAGTTACTGTCGAAGTAAAATATGTAATCACAGTGCATAGACTGCCATCTCTTGACACAGGCTTGAAACTTGAACCCCAGTTTTGACAATTTGGCCCATATTCTTAGCCTGATATGTTTTAATATGTCAAATATTAATAATAGCGCCATCTAGCTGAGCGTACCCCAAAGGTGTAATGCCATCTAGGTCACTGTACCTTTTTCTGTATGGTACTGATGTACGTTTTTTCTTAGACTTTATCTGTCTTTACCAGAGATCGGATTTTTGTGCGTCATCTCATACTAAAAGTCATTAAAATGACGTAAGTCACTAAGAATGTCGCAAATCCGTCCGATCTCTGGTCTTTACAGAGTTATGTAAGTAATCTATATACCTGGTGTTCTTCATATTCCCTTCTCCGAGGCAGGCTGCTGAGGGTGACTGACTCCCGGGCAGGCTCCTGCTGCTCCTCTCTGTGTTCCTCGACCATGTTGAGTGATGTTGACCCGGTTGAGCTTTTTCTGCGTCTGACAAAAGGAACATGATTTAATGCACGCTAAGATGGTTTCATTGGTTTGTTACATCAAAAGGCGTTAGTCATATCCATATTTATTATCTTCTCTAGATATCTTTAGGTATTTAGGTAAACAAAATCAACCCTGAAAAGATTTTTTAAGCCACTTGACAAACAATTGACGAGAAGCAGTGCAGGACCGAGAAAAATGGGACTGTCTTGTCCAAGTCTCATTTTAGGACCAAAGGAGTATTCGTAAGTATTATGGCGTACTGTTTGAAGCAATTTTCACAAATAAATTGGAACCAGTTTATTGCGAGGTCATACACTTATTTGTATGGTGGATTTTGAAGTTTGCTATGAGAAAAACCTGGCGCCTCAGTACCGCCGCCGGGCGAAAAAAACCCTCATTATCAGAGTGCGATGTTTCTAAGGAGTAAAAGCGATCCGATTGATCCGACTCCGAAAGAACTAGAATCGACCGAGCACGCGGAACGACTCTCGACGAGAATAGGCGAGACGACTAAAAAAAAACTAATTAGTCTGTCAAGTTAGATTATCAAAGAATTTTAGACACGTATTTTTTCTTTTTTCTCGTAAAAATGACGACGGTACAGAGCGTTGAAGTTTCGCGTGACGTCACGCCTAGGTACAATTTTTTACTTAGACGTGACGTCACAAGCCCCCACTATGGAACTTCGATGCTCTATATTTTATTATTATATTTTTTTCATTAATTAGAAAAAGCGAAAAATATGTGCAGTATTTTTGGACGATCTAACTGGCGGCCTAAACAGAATGCCATTTTTAGGGTTCCGTAGTCAACTAGGAACCCTTATAGTTTCGCTATGTCTGTCTGTCTGTCCGTCCGTCCGTCCGTCCGTCCGTCCGCGGATAATCTCAGTAACCGTTAGCACTAGAAAGCTGAAATTTGGTACCAATATGTATATCAATCACGCCAAAAAACTGCAAAACTAAAAAATGGAAAAAAATGTTTTATTACGGTACCCCCCCTACATGTCAAGTGGGGGCTGATATTTTTTTTTCATTCCAACCCCAACGTGTGATATATTGTTGGATAGGTATTTAAAAATTAATAAGGGTTTACTAAGACCGTTTTTTGATAATATTAATATTTTCGTAAATAATCGCTCCTAAAGGAAAAAAAAGTGCGTCCCCCCCCCTCTAACTTTTGAACCATATGTTTAAAAAATATGAAAAAAATCACAAAAGTAGAACTTTATAAAGACTTTCTAGGAAAATTGTTTTGAACTTGATAGGTTCAGTAATTTTTGAGAAAAATACGGAAAACTACGGAACCCTACACTGAGCGTGGCCCGACACGCTCTTGGCCGGTTTTTTTATGTAGTCGTCATCACTATGAGCAAGATGGCACATATTGTAAAGTGTAAAAATATGTATAGAAAAAAATCTAAATTACACCAGACTAAGATGCCGGGACATATTTTTGAGTAAGGTGGGTACACCCGTACTTTTACACTTGACTGTAGATAACTGTCACAGTACGCTCAGTTTATCTTGATGTACTAAAAGACCGAACAGTTGTGAGATTGTACTAGTTGGGAGCGATATGTTCAGTGAACGACCAATCACCACTCTAGTGTGCCATTATGTTAAGGAGTTATGTAAAAGAGCGACTCACATTCCGTACCTTTTCCGTTTGGTGTTGGGCGAGGCGGCGGGAGAAGCGGAGTGCCGGTTCGAATCCAGCGAGTCGCCTTGCGACTGCAGCTCGTTGGCTTGTGAGCGGGTGAGGGAGGTTGTTTCTGGCATCTCGGTGAGACCTTTGATTTTTAGGTGCTTTGCTGTGTCTAACACCTGGGGAAAGAGAGACATGTTAGGCGATAAGGTTATTACATCTTCATATTACATCCTCAAGATAGCATTTGAGACGGAGAATGGGGCACCATTCTAAGCGCTAGTCGGGAAACCGTTTGATTTTATGCATGAAAATGTACATTATGTACATAACCATGTGTGGAGATTTCTCCATAATGTTTACTGCTACATTGTCTGAAATTGAAGGTAGGTTGAGCCTCTTTTTGTTGGAGTAAGAATGCAGCACTAGTATAGTAGAATGTAGTACTAGTATACACCGTGTTTTTTTTGTTTTTCGTTAAATTCGACACGTCGTTAGGTTCATTATCAGGAGAGTCCCTTAAGAATAACATTCAAGTTAGTGTCAAGTGATTGACGGAACATGTCAAACCAAATAACATTAGGAAGTGGTAAAGGCTGTCACACACGTATGCAGTAATTTTTTTAATAACTCGATAACCGTAAGAATTATGATGGTAGTTTCTTAGATAAATTAATTGTATTTGATCTAAAGAAGCTTCCCTTAAAGTTAACGGAATTCAATATAAACACGGTATAGAAATAAAAGAAAAATAGTCGCTCCCGTGTAAGTAAAAGAAACGCGATCGCGATGATACAGTACGGGGAAATTAGCTAAAATTACGGCATAATTAATGGAAGGTTTTTTTAACTAAATTGAAATGTGTACGTTATAGACCGAAGTTATTTTTCATCAACCCTCCCCACTCCTCCCCCCTCTTCGTCACCCCTCTACCCTCCCTTAAAGTGCCGAAAATCGATTTCTGACAAAACTGTTGAAGATACAGAAAAAGCGCGTAGGAACGAAGTAATCCTTAATAAATTTACTACAAATCATTAATTAACACTTTGGTTCTAGCACTTATAGTTTTCGCGTGATCCGTCACGAAAGTTGGTTCTTTGCTGCAATTTTCTTTAATGAATGTTAAGTTTTCGCTCAAAATGCTTACGAAATCGTCGAAATTTGTTTGATATGACTAAAATATTGTAACTCATGACTAAAATAAAATTAAGGGGGAAAAATCACTACCATGGGTGGAATTTCCAATGTCTTGGAATTCCAGTAACTTTTTAAGACGTAATATTTTCACGGTAGTAGTCGCTAGGAGTACCATTGATCCATATAGTATATCGATGACTGGGGGATGAGCTTTTGGTAGCTGTTGGTAGAGCCCTGGAGTATCAATCCAGAAGCCGTGAGTTCAAGTCCCACCCATGGTAGTGATTTTTCCCCCTGAAATTCATTTTCAGTTTATAATATTTTAGTAATATCAAACAGATTTCGTAAGCAATTTGGGAGAAAACTTAACATTCACAAAAGAAAATTGCAGCAAAGGACCAACTTTCGTGATGGATCACGCGACAACTATAAGTGCTAGAACCAAAGTGTCAATGAATGATTTGTAGTAAATTTATTAAGGATTACTTTGTCCCTACACGCTTTTTCGGCTATTTAAGGGGGGGGGGGAGGGGTGACGCAGAGGGGGGAGGGATGGGGAGGGTTGATGAAAAATAACTTCGGCCTATAATGTACATATCCCAATCAAAAAAAATCTTCCATTAATTATGCCAACATTTTCATACATAACATAACTTTCCAGAAGCAACGTACTAATAATGCGAGCGTCGCGTTAATCATCACCGAGCGAAGAATTTATACATCGCTCACTCTTTTTAACCCCCGACGCAAAAACGACGGGGTGTTATAAGTTTGACGTGTCTGTCTGTCTGTGTGTCTGTCTGTGGCATCGTAGCTCCCGAACGGATGAACCGATTTAGATTTAGTTTTTTTGTTTGAAAGCCGAGTTAGTCGGGAGTGTTCTTAGCTATGTTTCATGAAAATCGGTCTACTATGTCGCCATCGGGGTTTTTTTCAAAATTTTAATTTTGTGGTTAGGTTATATTTACACGGGAGCGACTATCTTTTGTTAGTTCTAGAGATGGGCCGAATACGGACTTTGCCGAATACGAATATTCGGTTCAGCTCTTACCGAACCGAACATTCAGCCGAATATTCGGTTACGCCATATTTAGAAAGCGGATGTTAAGATTAAAACTATTAAATGATTGATAATGGTTACATATGTTACTCGAACTACATAATTATGGTCTTACGATTTTGTGGATTTAACTAAAACTTAGTTAAAACAACTCTGAACTCTTCTCAACTCTTAAACTACGCTTTTTTCAACTTTGTATTTATATTTTGAGTATTTTGACGCATAGGCAATTATCTCTTTTTAGTAGTTCCTTAGAAAGCTAGTGAAATAGGAGCTTATTATCCAATGGAATACATAAGGTCTTCATTAGTTATTTACTTTGTTTATTCGGTAAATATTGGGCAATGCAACCGAATTATTCAGCCGAATACGAACATTAAAAAACTTGCCGAATATACCGAATACCGAATATTTACCGAATATTCGGCCCATCTCTAAGTTAGTTCCTATCCCCGATAGCTCATAAATTACTCGCATTTGGTGGAGACCAGTGCCTTAAGGACAGATTTGTAACAACAAAGTCACCTGGGGCAGCTGCTCCTCGGTGACATTGACCTCCCCGCAGTACATGAAGTCCACCATGGTGCGCAGGTCCGCGAAGCTCACATCCTTGAGGATCACGATGGGGTGCTGCGATGGGTTATCCACGAATAGCGCCTGCAAAACAATTAATAGTTTAGTACAATAATGTTTTAATTAATTAGCCGATCTTACAGTGATCATCCAAAGATTTAACTCCATTGGCCTACAACTAAATTTTGATAAGTGTGAATTATTCATTCAAAATTCCTGTATTAACAAAGATGACGTTGTTCAAAAATTCAACTCTCTCGCGCCTAATATAAAGTTACTCGACAAGAGTAACCTTTGCCTCCTAGGATCCCCCATCTTCGAAGAAAATTTTCCTAGTTATGTTCAAAATTGCGTTTCCAAATTCGAAGAACACTCTCATCGTTTGCTCCAAATTAGCCCTCACTACGCTTTGACTGTTATAAAGTTTTGCCTATTCGTCCCGAAATTAACTTATGTGCTTCGCTGCTGCACCCTTTGGAAAAATCAAAATCTTCTTTCACAAATAGATATTATAATTAAAATTAACTTAGAATCCGTCCTAAATATAAAACTCAGCGAGCAGTCTTGGACCCAGGGATCCCTTCCCATCCGGCACGGTGGGTTAGGGATCCGCAAAATTTCCAGTGTGGCATTACCAGCTTTTTTGTCGTCAGCTCATAGCTCGTCCAGTCTCATAGGAAAAATCCTACGAACAAACTGTGAGGCTGCGGGCTTGGCTGACGCCAAAAATGCTTGGTCAATTGCTTGCCCCGGTCAAAATTTTCCCGAATATCCAAATTCTCAAAGGAGCTGGGACGACATTATATGTAAATTGACCGTTAGTTCCCTCCTAGCCCAATCCGACACTGAGGGACGAGCCAGACTCCTAGCAGCTGGAACCAGCGAAGCAGGGTTCTGGCTCCATGCACACCCTTCCCCAAATTTGGGCACATTTTTAACCCCCGATACTCTCCGGATTTCAGTTTCTCTTCGTCTTGGGGTCCCGGTCTGCGCCCCCCATCGCTGCCCCTGTGGCCATGAGGTTGACCGACTTGGGCACCACGGCCTTTCCTGCGAGGCATGCTGCCCTCAACGACGTGATCCGCCGGTCTCTTGCGTCAGTCAATGTGCCGGCCCTTTTAGAGCCGACCGGCATATCTAGGACGGACGGTAAGAGACCGGATGGGATGTCGTTGGTTCCGTGGAATATGGGACGGGTGCTGGTTTGGGACGCAACTTGCGTTGACACACTGGCCCCGTCTCATCTCCACCGAACCTCTGTGAGGGCAGCGGCAGCAGCAGAGGCGGCCGAGAAAATAAAGGTAGGAAAATACAGCGGTCTCGGCGCCGAATATATTTTTATTCCATTCGGCGTCGAGACCCTTGGTCCGTGGGGCCCTGGCGCTCTGAGTCTCTTCAAGGACTTATCGAAGAGACTAAGAGACGCCACCGGCGACCGAAGAGCTGGCAGCTTCCTCGCTCAGCGTATTAGCTTGTCAATCCAGCGAGGAAATGCTGCCAGCGTCTTCGGTACTATGCCACAGGGGCCGTTTTTAGATTTACTTTAGGTTAACTTTAGTTTTATTTAGGTTAATTTAATTTTTATTTTATTTCATTTAAATGGTTATTTATGTTAAATATTATGCCTTTGTATTCTAGCGATTAGATAGTTATATTAATAAAAAAATATATATCCACACAAAAGGGTTAAAAAAAAAATTAATAAATAGTAAAACGTAAATTTTCTATATGCCGACTTGCTTCGAATTTTAAATTGAATTTAACCTCATACTCACCGGGTTGTAGGAGATAATTTAGTAGGATAATGAGCCTCTCACCTCAAGGAACTAAATATTAGGGCATCAAAAAAGGACACGCTTGTCACATCTCGTGTCAATGACCAACAGGTTAATAACCTAACCACAAAATTAAAATTTTGAAAAACCCCCGACCTCGACATAGTGGACCGATTTTCATGAATCATGAAACATGGCTAAGAACACTCCCGACTAACTCAGCTTTCAAACAAAAAAAACTAAATCGAAATGGGTTCATCCGTTCGGCAGCTACGATGCCACAGACAGACACACGCACAGACAGACAGACGGAGAGACAGACAGACAGACACGTCAAACTTATAACACCCCTTCGTTTTTGCGTCGGGGGTTAAAAATAGAAGTGATAATGTGATACTATTAAATTAAAACGGGACTTATTCGCTTAAGACAGGTCATCATCCTCCTTGCGTTATCCCGGCATTTGCCGCGGCTCATGGGAGCCCGGGGTCCGCTGTGACAACTAATTCCAAGATTTGTCTTAGGCACTAGTTTTACGAAAGCGACTGCCATCTGACCTTCCAACCCAAAGGGTAACAGGCCTTATTGGAATTAGTCCGGTTTCCTCACAATGTTTTCCTTCACCGAAAAGCGACTGGCAAATACCAAATGACATTTCGCACATAAGTTCCGAAAAACTCATTGGTACGAGCCGGGGTTCGAACCCGCGACGCGACCTCTGGATTGAAAGTCGCATGCTCTTACCGCTAGGCCACCAGCGCTTCTAAGCTAGCTTGTTCTAAGGGACCAAAATGACTATATCGACACTTGATGTGACAAGTCTCGAAAAACGAAAACTGTATTTACAACCAAGTAGAGGGAGTTAACAATAGACCTGAAAATGTTAGTTGCATATTGTGGAGTAATACACTTTCTGTTTACATGGACATGGGATATGATGTTCCGCTGGTGGTCCATAGGATCTCAGTCCTATGTAAGTGTCCGTATAGTATACCTGGAAGTACGTGCTGCAGGCGGACAGGACGATCTTGTGGGCCTGCAGGTGCTTGCCCTCCACCGCGAGGGTCACGTCCATCAGGGTCTGAGTGTTCAGCAGCGTTGTGAACATGGATATGAAGTTCTGCTGGTGGTTCATAGGATCTCAGTCCTGTGTAAGTGTCCGTATAGTATCTATACCTGGAAGTACGTGCTGCAGGCGGACAGGACGATCTTGTGGGCCTGCAGGTGCTTGCCCTCCGCCGCGAGGGTCACGTCCACCAGGGTCTGGGTGTTCAGCAGCGTTGTGAACATGGATATGAAGTTCGGCTGGTGGTTGTTCCACCTGAGGCTGTATTGCTGCGACATCGCGGCGGCCTGAACAAAGAAAATCCTTAAATTACTTAACTCCATATTGAAAGTTGAAGTACATACAGTACCGGTCAAAAATTTAAGTTCACTCCTTGTTTTCAGTACAATTGACTGCTTTAGAGAGATAGTTTTTTGTAGTTCAGACGTCAAAATTTGTTTCGTAAACAATTTATATTTTTTTAACATCTGTTTCCCTCAAATATTATAGGCTAAATAATTATTTGGCCTATATTATCTGGCTAAAACTGTGTTTCGTGTAAAAATGTGTCTCAATTCGTCATCCATATATTACGTCACAGTGTAAGGGGGAGGGGGGGGGGGTCATACTAAATGTGACAAGCCCTGTTAAAGGGATACAAAAAAGGGTGACATAGGGGGGGGAGGGGTCCAAAAACCTGAAATTTGGTGTGACGTAATATGTGGATGATCCCTTAGTGGCAAAGGCAAGGCCATAAATATAACTAGCATTTTGCCGTCATGTTTATTAGATTTTAGTGAAAGAAAGGTACGTGCATTGTGTCTAACTAGTAAAATAAATCTCCACAAAACAATAAATATAAGTTGAAAACATATTTCCGACTACCAAACTTGTACCGAAATCAAAGGGTGAACTCAAACTTTTGACCGGTACTGTAGATTGATAATGATAAGCTGATGTAGACGCTAGGTGGCGATGGAAATGTAGTTTGGTTTTATCGCGCCACTACTACAGAAGAGCGATGCGGAGAGTATACTATACAAAGCGTACAGATGTAGTGCAAAAAGAATTGCCTTCGTATTATTACAGAAACGTGAACGTGTCATGCTATTTCAATCAGTCTCAGTACAAGATGTACTGGCATTGACTGAAATAGCATGACAAATACAAAAAATCTGTAAGCGATTGTGACGTTGACTAGGTACTCATTTATATGTAATTTTACACGTCAAAATTTGGTTTATTTCTACTTTATTTATTTTCTTCTTTGGAGAAACAACAGAAGTAAGCACAAATAAAAATTACATCAGGTATGTTATATATACAGTTCAAGAGATGTGCACCTAGCCACCTACCTCCTAAGACGCTCTCACTGAGAACTATCTAGGTATAGTTTACTGTAGTAATATATTGTCTTATATCTATGTTATGTACCTAGTCTAGCCATAAGTTGTGTTACAAATGAAAATAAACATATTTTTAAAATAATGTAATTTATTTACCACAAGTAAATGTTTATTTGTAGGTAAGTTAATAAGGTTTCTAAACAATATATTTTTTATTCAAAATGCCCGCCTTTAGCTTTAATACATGCCCTCAAACGATCCAGCCACTCGTCTATAGATTTATGCACTGTCTCCATTGGAAAATTTGCCACTGCTACCTTCAAAGATTTTTTTAGAGAATCGATATTGGTATGGCGTTTGTTTAGAGCAGACCATGTCCTCTAACACTGACCACAATTTATAGTCCAGGGGATTTAAGTCGGGACTAGAAGAGGGCCAATCATCTGCCTTGATGAAGTCCGGAACATTCCTTTGCAGCCAAATCTGGGTGGTGCGAGCTTTATGACCCGGGGCCGAGTCCTGTTGAAAGGTCCAGTGCACATTTTTAAACATTGTATCGTTGAGTGGTTTAACTACTGTTTCTAAAACCGTAACCTGATACACTTTAGCTGAAATTTTTACTCCTTTTTCGCAAAAATGGATCTCAGAGACGCCTTGATACGACACACCCCACCAAACCATGACGTAAGCTGGATGATGACCTCGCTGAACCCTTCCAACTATCTCTTTAGCTTCTCGAGAGTTGTGTGCGTATACTTGAGACTATACGCCATACCAATATCGATTCTCTAAAAAAATGTTTGAAGGTAGCAGTGGCAAATTTTCCAATGGAGACAGTGCGTAAATCTATAGACGAGTGGCCGGATCGTTTGAGGGCATGTATTAAAGCTAAAGGCGGGCATTTTGAATAAAAAATATATTGTTTAGAAACCTTATTAACGTACCTACAAATAAACATTTACTTGTGGTAAATAAATTACATTATTTTAAAAATGTTTATTTTCATTTGTAACGGAACTTATGGCTAGACTAGGTACATAACATAGATATAAGGCAATATATTACTACAGTAAAAATTATGTGAATTATTCCACTTACGTCACCTGCCAATTAGGTCAGATTTTATTTTTTCATACATCAAAATTTTAGAAATTCCATATAGGTCAGAAAATCAAAACCGCTAACGTAAGTGGAATATTTTAATGCCATTTTCGTCAGGTCCAATTAGGACAGAAATTTTTATTCCACTTATGTCAGTTTCCAGTTAGGACAGATATTTCTTATTCCAGCTACGTCTGATTACAGTTCTGTTAGAGAATCACATTGCCGATGGTCCCGGGTTCGAATCCCGGTAAGGGCATTTATTTGTGTGATGAACACGGATATTTGTTCCTGAGTCATGGATGTTTTCTATGTATATACGTATGTATGTATATATATTAGGAATCGGATGAATTCCTGAGTTTACCAGGATAAGCTGGTGGACCAGTCTAAGTGATTCCGGTGGACGGAATGATCGAAACTGTATTTGTAGATATAACAGAGTCCAACTGTAGGGTCAGGTTAACATGCTGTCATTATTGGAGTGCAGTCAAGTCAGCCTGCTGTCATAACTGGAGTCCAGTTAGTATGGAGATTAGAAATATACCAGTTAGGTTAGCATGCTGTCAACACTGGTTTCCAGGTAGGTCAGTTTTTTGTTTGTCCACATTGGAATCCAATTAGGTCAGAGATGACCTAGATGGAACAATTTTTTTCTGACCTAATTGGCAGGTGACGTAAGTGGAATAATTCAATTATGTTTGGTACCAATACCAACCAAGGAGTCCGAGAGATTGTTAAATTTGCTTAATGAGCTTACCAAAAGGGGTCTACAAAATATGAGTCTATGTATATAATAAAATAAATATTTTTGGGTTAAATAAAAACTTACCTGTGTTATTCAGTGTGCTCTGAATGGCGCCAACTCCTTACTGAAACCAAATAATACAATTCAGTAAAGTTAAGTCAAACAATGGCAATCGCATCATAACTACTTAGAAAAAACTCGTATCATCTACTATCAATGAAAAGAAAAATATAGTAACTATATATATGGGATGCATATAGAGTTACTGCATCTTGAGTAGCAATGTGAGATAGAAGATTTTTCATGGTAGTAAAAATATGTTCAGTAAAACAAAGAAGCAAGGCATATTTTTGGCGTGAGCATACATGAAAATAAGTAGCATAGCTGCATAATGCATAATTGGCACAAAGTAAAGATTAAATTTCGCATTGCCCTTGTTCGTCTAAGTCCAAAAAAACGGCCAAGTGAGGGTCGGAAAAGATCACGTACAGTCAAGTGCAAAAATACGTATCGAAATAATAGTCTCATAAATATGGTACTGCGCTCTTATTACACCGGACTAAGATGCTATAGGACATATTTTTGAAGATTTGTACACCCATATTTTTACACTTGACTGTACCATTATGGATAAAAACGGAAATAAAGTCATGTCTATTTTACGGGAGCCCCACTTAAATATTTTCCCCTCACTAGCTCAGAAACACGTGTTTTATTATTTAACGCCAGTGGGTAAAAAAGCATTTTATCCACTAGTGGATAAAGTAATTTGACCTTGAATGTAGTCAAATATTCTGCTTCATAATTGATAAAAGTGGGTGAATCTAGTGATGAAGACGATTTAACACCTGTGGAACTACTGGAAGCAGTGATAAACGCGTTTTTTGCGTTGTACTTTCCTCGCTATAGTGAGGGGAAAAGTATTGTGATACACATGGGCGCAAATGTATTTCACTTCTGTGTTGAAATACAACTTTGCACCCTCGTATAAGAAATAACTGTTATTTTATTCTATTTTAAATATTTGTTGTTATAGTTAGGCACTGGTCCCATCGCGAGCTAGTAAGCTATGAACTATCGGCTATAAAAACGAACAAAAGATATTCACTTCCATGCAAATAAACACGGCGATTTTGATAGCTCACAGCTGGGCGAGTAACTAAAATATCGCCGTGTCTCTTATTTAGGCGGGAGTGATTAGCTTTTGTTTGTTTTTATAGCCGATAGCTGATCACTACATAGTATAAAACAAAGTCGTTTTCTCTGTCCCTATGTCCCTATGTATGCTTAAATCTTTAAAACTACGCAACGGATTTTGATGCGGTTTTTTTTAATAGATAGAGTAATTGTAGAGGAAGGTTTACATGTAGGTATAGTACCCGTGCGAAGCCGGGGCGGGTCGCTAGTAGCTTATAATTTACTAGCTCGCGGTGTGGGACCAGTGCCTTGCATACGTCATCTGTGAAAATATCAAGTCTAAAAATACAAATAAATATTTTTCCTTATCAACTTTATAAATAGCAGGTCATAATTTTTGCCCGCGGCTTCGCTCGCGTTAGAAAGAGACAAAAAGTAGCATATGTCACTCTCCATCCCTTCAACTATGTCCACTTAAAAAATGACGACAAATCCTTCCGTTTTGCCGTGAAAGACGGACAGACAGACATACACACTTTCCCATTTATAATGTTAGTATGGATAACTCTTAGGCCGACAGTCAACTATCAATTATCTTTTTCTCGGATGTAAAGAAAAAGGACGGCATGTTGCCTATGATCATATTTCGATGATACACATATGATAGTGGACTATCGGCCTTAGTAAAGACTGTAGGCTGAAAGTGGATACGCCACTCCTACTTTTGCGAGTGGGAACACTGGAAATCACTATCCTTCTTAGTTCTAGTGTACAGAAATTCAAAAACAAAAAAAAAATCCTTTCAAGACTTAGCAAGCTATACACATGAAGAGTGTTTTTTGACACCTTTCACATGAAAATAAATGAAATAGGAGAGTTTTGTTATTTCTTAAGTATGTTTTTTTTTATTTGTAATAGGTATAAATTATTAATAAATTTCAAAGTACCAAATCAAAAAGAAAATCGAATAAAAAAAATGTTTGTTCAAGAAAAAAAAGCACAATTATTACATTGGCTGGTGTCTCCTTTTAAGTTATTTGCAAAATAACTTCTGCTAAGGATCCATTACTTTGGCTAAAAACTGTTTGTTTGATATGTGTCTATTTCTGATTCTATTTGATATTTTTCTAATTTTAGACTGTATTGAGACTACCTCCATTGTTTTAGTTATTATCCTTGCTCAAATTACTACAAAAATAAAGGTTGTGCCAGGGTGCCCTCATACTGCCTTTGAGTTTAGTTTGGGCCAATTATAATTTGGGCACTCTGAACAGTCAGAACTTTATAGTAAAAAAAAAACTATAATTTTTCTCTTTTTTTTCTAGTTAACTAATTTTAACCGGCTTTACATATATTGTACCTTTAATAAAGATGATTAAATGAAAATAATTATATTTCCATTATGTTATACAAAAAATGCTGATTACTTTCAGATTTTTTTTATTAATTTTCATGTTACCAACTGCTCCAATTATTTCATTTTGTTTTTGTTTGAAAGCTAAATCAGTCAGCAGTATTCTAAGAGGTTTTTTTCAAGTTTTTTTTTTATATTATTAACATAATACTTGTAAACCTGGTACCTTGACACCTTTCCTGTGACATTTACAAGCAATTCTTGTGACAAATGTTGTAATAGTACATTACATCAGAGGCCGGGAAAATGAGGATTTCCGGCCAAGTGGGTATATACGGATAGGGATACGAGGCCGGGAATCCGTTTTCACGCCGAGGCATGTATAGTGCTTTTCTCAAACATACAATGAAATAAAAAAAAAATGCTCTAAAGGACAATATTTTATAAAAAAAAGTTACTTTGCAGGCCTAGGCCTGAAAAATAATATGAAATCCCTTTACAGTCCTTTCGAGTTGTTGCGCCCAAAAAGCGATACTTTGCAGCCCATTTTAAGGAATGTAAAGACAATATTTCATTGCATGTTTGAGAAAAATGTATTGTTAAACCATCCTGAATAAAGTTTTTTCTATTTCTATTTTTTCCTATTACATAATTACAATCATGCCTGTTGCCCATAAAGGGGTAGGCAGAGCACATGAAACTGCTAAAGTTACAGCACTCTTGGCAAATAAGGGGTTGAAAGAAAACGAAACTGTGACATTGCAGTGACAGGTTGCCAGCCTCTCGCCTACGTAACAATTTAACCCATATCCCTACTCGTATCGATTTTCCTCTTTTCCGCACTCGTATCTACAAGTATTTTGTTTGGGTTACAAAAAAAACACATTATTTACTCTACTACGTTTTATTTATGTCTCTTTAACATTACAAATTTGTAGACACTTATCTATACAAAAATCTTGACAAAAGAAGTACAGATCGCTGAAATTAATGTTGATAGTAATATTAATGACGACTACTTCAACAAGTGTCAATTGTGAAATGCCGCAAAATACTAGTTGCTCTATAGAAGACCATAATAATATGATCCCCGATCCTTTACAACCCAGCAGCTCGGTACGCACGTTACAATTTTTTTTAATCTTCTTTAGTGAGGGCAACTGAGTACGACGGCATATTTAATTGTTTATAAAGTTTGAGGATACCTGGAAAAAATTAATACAAGAAGCCATTTTGAAAATATAATAAATATTCACTGCTTTCGGTCACGCGTGTACGCTGCGACCATTTTGCGACCGTTTGTCGACCGTTTGGTGACCGTTTGGCGACTGTTTTTTACATGGAATATTACCGTCTTAATCCATATTTTAACAACTTTATTGGTTTTCTAGGCATTATTTTTATTATTTCAGTATAGTTTATGCACCGGAGCACTAAAACTTCACCAATCAATATACATAACACGCAAACACCGAGTAGTCAATAATATTATTACTGGTTAAACTGAGGTAAATTGATGGCGCGTTGATAAATTTAGACTTATTTTATGAAATCACTCGAGCAATTTAATTGTCCATGGTAATTAGCCCACATTATATTACAAATGCAAACAATATTTATCTTTAACAAATTCTTACGCCATTACATTTTAATGTCAAATGATTTTATTTCTTTTTTAATTTGACGTCTCTGACAGTCGCCATTTGAAAAGAATGAAATGAACGAATGATTTTGGGAAAGTAGTCGCCAAACGGTAACAATGTGTGCATGCGTAGTGCACACTTCTGTCACTTCTGTGACCATTTGTGCCTGTTACCAATCGTCCCCATTTGGGTCGCCGCGACTAAACGTCGACCGTACTGCGACTAAGCATTGAGACCCGAAGACCTGTGTGTACACAAAATAGGAGGATTTGCGTAGGAACGGCGACCGATTATGGTTATATGGGATATGTCCATGTCGCTTACAATAATAACACTGAGCCTTACTAAAAGGGCACCGCTTATTTGATTTGTGAACCCGGGCACAATGTTTGCAATTAACTGATTGTATTTTATCAATTTCCATTTGATCACTTTCATTATGTGGTATATCCCTGTCACCTTCTACAACACCCACGGGAAGAAAGGGGGTGGGAGATTCTGAACATGTCACCACACAAGCACTTTTTCATATTAAATACCTAATAATTTGGAATCAACTTAGTTGAACAGCTACCCACAGTAGAAAATGCCTATCCTTGAATCCATGAAGAATCACAATTTTTAGTTTTATTTATAAGGATGTTTAATAATGTTTATCTAAATAGGGTTCTAGAGTAACTTAATAGACACAAAATATCAAATTATTGGGTGGATATTAAATAAAACACATCCTCTGTAGTAAATCGAAAGTTACTTTGGCTTTAAATATGTATTAACTAATTTCTTCCCTTCTTCTTATATTATTTTTCTAACATATTTTGTTTATTTGTCTGAGATTCACTATGAAACCATTGTAGGAAATCATAATATTATATCATATCCCTTTGTAACTTAGGTTAGGTATTTCACAAAAATATTGTATACTTTAGTTTTATTATATTCACAGCTTGAAATATATGATAAATAGGGAAAATGTAGGCGGTACGCTTGGCACATGTTTATTTTTACACAGGTATACTTAGATACTTCACGACGTTTAACGAAACCTTACAGTTCTTTGTGCAAAAAGTAAACAGTACACATCTTCTACTAATAAAAGTGAGATGTTTTTGAGATAAGCAGCATCTTACAGGGCTAAGCACAAGATATTATTAGCAAACTCAAGAAGACTAACTACGAAATTGCGTAGGAATAGTAGTGAAGTAAATTGGTAGTTGTTTGTCTTTCAATTCATACATCTATCATACCCCCCACGAAGTGCGCCGGTACTTTTAAGCCAGGAATTAAACTACACTTCACACTGCAATGTTAACTTAGCTCAAAAACACCTTAACACAACACATCACTGAATAATCTTAATAACGAATAAGATTTAACAAAAAAACGACCGAACGCGAGCCCGGCCAAGATGACATCAATCAATAACAATGCAATAACAGCGTGGCGTGTTGCAAACAACTATTTCAAAGATTACTCACCCATAATATAATAATTTAATCGTCTTTTCAGTTTTTCGTCCAGTTTTCGTTAAAAAATATACGTAAATTGTTATGAATCAACCCACGCCAACAATCGTTCACCAAGACCCACGCCGATATATGTTGCCAGGGTAAAAAAATATACATGAATATGGAATAGGTTTAAATACAAACAACTCCTTTAAAAAGACAACCTTTTTCCAGTCTGTAATTTTTTTAATCGTTTTTTCACAATTTGTTCACAAGTGAAAAGATACAAAGCTTATGTTAGAATGAATTGCGCCATATATGTTCTTTTACTTTATTTTTATAAACATAATGTAAATAAATCTATTAATGGTTATTTGTTGATAAGGAAATAAATTGGAAAAGTTCTAAAAATCTTTTGATACTCTTCTAGTTTCACCATTTCATTAAAACTCCAGAAATAAAAGTTTAAAATACGAATTTAAAAATAACTTTAAAAAAAGCTAACCTTTTTTTGTGTTTAACATCAATGGCACTGGCAACACTATTATCCCGTCCATCAAAATGTTCCTGTGATGGCCGCTGTACACACATGGCCAACAGTTCCACCAACCCCCTTGGCCATGTGTGTAGAGGGCTACTTGGCCGTAAGTTGGCAGTTGGCGCTTGCGCTTGCCGGCCAACCGATTCGTGTCGGTTTTTTGTCCACACATCAAAGGATCTTGGCGCCAATGGCCAACTGCGTTTACACGTTGGCGCTTCATTCAGTTGGTCGTCAGCCGTCAGAGAGGACAGTAGTGATATATTTACGAAAATAATAAGTTTATCTATGCCAATAATAGTGTAGATTTCAGGAAATAAAATAACCTTGCAAATGTTTAATGTATTTCCTAAAAAAGATAAATGTTCTTATCAGAATATTAAAAAAATTGTTAATATTGCAAATAATTTAATTTTACTACGGGGTTATTATTTTTTTATAATTTTTTTCTGACAACGTCTATGACCAAGAATTTCCTAGATTTTTCCATTCCACGTCCATCTTTCATGAAGAGCCAATGCCAAGTGATTGGTTCGCCAATGTGTAAACAGCGGCTCTTATCTTGGCCAAGGGGTTTCACAAAGGGCTGGTGGAACCGTTGGCCATGTGTGTACAGGGGCCATGAAATATCACGGTAATGTCACGTTTATATTTTGTAATTTTCCACGTAAAAAGTGTTCTTATATAGCTGTAAATAGTGTTAAATAAGTTAATCCGCAAGTTGCAGAAAAAAATCCGTAAGTATATAACCGTAAAGCTTGTAAGTTATCACTTATTTAGAGCAAGTAAGCGGCATAGAAGAAACTGTTGTACACACTAGGCTATGGACTAAACAACAATTTTATTCCTATTTTTAGATAATTAATAAGCTACTTAATTGAAAACTTTAAGGTCAAATTCGCAGAACTGGTTTACTTGTAGTTAGAATAGTATTTATACCTCTTATTTATAACATTAAAATATTTCCGAAATTTACTAAAAATACTGAATATCTAATTAAACTTGGTTGCTAAGGTTGCTCAGTGTTTAAAAATCTGTAATAACTCTTAGGATCTTTAGATTATGTCCCTAGTCTTTGTAAAAAAATGTAGCACTACAGTTTGGCTCCCCACAGACAGTCTTAAAAATTCATAATCTTAAAAAAAACTTGTATGCAATCTGACAGTTCAAACTGACACTGACAAGACACTGACAGATCTGAACTGTCAGATTGCATACAAGTTTTTTTTAAGATTATGAATTTTTAAGACTGTCTGTGGGGAGCCTATGGTTATGTATATTCATGATGTCCAAACAAGTCCAAAAAAGGCAAATCAGGGCTTACTGCAAAGAAAGCAAGGGATAAGTGTAGTTTGGACCAGTAGATATCATTGGAATAATAACTTAACAAGTGTATCTCTGGGCTCCCAGGCTACTGAGAGTGTGAGAATGAAATCAGGTCAGATAACGCGGCCAGGTGTTACATCTATTTCTACATCCATATCATAAGTTCTCTATAATATGCTTAGGAGCGATAAGCAAAGGTCCTGTATTAAGAAATCTGTATCTGCTATTGTCCCAGAGCTGTAAGAACCTCTTTTTGACACATGACAGCGTCCACAAAACGTAAACTCATGCAACCTAATGAAATTTTAAATAAAATCCTGTAATAATATTTAAAAAAATCAAGTACTTAAAGACAATATTTCGCTTACTTTAAACATAATCTAACACATGTTACATTTTTGCGGATCTGCGTTACTGAGTATTTTACGATATTATTTTATCACGCAGGATTTACTTATAATGTCATTTATCATTCATTTTTATTTTTAAACTAGTGCTGTGCAGAGTCTGTCATTTCGAATCAAATGACATTTCAGTAAGTTGAAAGGAATCATATATTTGTTTAAGCGCCTCCTTGTACATAGGGCCTAATCAATTCAACCAATTCGAAATTAATCATTAGATTTGGCAAACAATACATCTTAGCCACATCGCAACATACTTCAAAACAAATGTGTTAAAAATGTGAACTTACAGATCCGGGACAATAGTGCATCATAATTTTTACAATATTGGCATTGATACTTTAATTACGTTTAAATATAGAATGTTCTGTTTAGAAGAAAGAATCATATTTTCAATATGAGTCATCAACAAGGAGCGAAATCCATTGAAGTACTAGGGTTGCTAACGGTTGTCATACGTCATTTCAATGGATTTCGCTCGCAGTTAACGATCCTTGGTCATCAATCAGTAATTTGTCTTTTATTCTATGTTACTTCTGGTGACTCTATGTCATGATTTATATTAAGGCCACTTGCACCAACGAAAATTTTATATGGAACCACCATTTTACATGGAATTTGACAAATGACAGCCCACTAACCCTGAGTTAAGTGGTTGGTGCAAGGGGCCTTGCTGTCTTATTATGTCTTGTCTGTGTAACATGGCTTATTTTTAACCCCCGACGCAAAAACGACGGGGTGTTACAAGTTTGACGTGTCTGTCTGTCTGTTTGTCTGTCTGTCTGTCTATCTGTCTGTCTGTCTGTCTGTCTGTCTGTGTGTGTGTGTCTGTGGCATTGTAGCTCCCGAACGGATGAACCAATTTAGATTTAGTTTTTTTGTTTGAAAACTGAGTGTTCTTAGCCATGTTTCATGAAGTTTGGTCCACTATGTCAGGGTTTTTTCAATATTTTAATTAGAAGCAAAGGTTATTACTATACTGTATAAGTTTTTTTGGGATTTACATGTTGTACCATTATTCATCCCACTTGTATCGTAACTATTAAACATTTCTTCCCTGTTTTACAGATCTGGATTAGAAGATAGTTCATCAGGACGACCTTGAGTATTCATCATGGGAAAAGAGTAAGTTGCAACTATCTCATATCCTTTGGGGTGTCGGTTGTCGACTCCCGGTCGATTATGTCAATCAAACTGCCACTCAAAGAGTTATATCTGACATGCTAGGTGCATTCCAATGTCCCTTAGGAAATGCCTTGTATGGAAGCTACTTCAATTCAATCAGATCTGTAAAGCCCTTGAAAATACTACCAATTTGTTAGCCGCGTCAGACACAAAATAGCTTTTTTTGGTGGTGTCAAAAGAGGTTTTTGTATTTAGTCATTGTAATGATACTTCCCGACCTTTTTTATACCCCACATAACTCCTTTACCAATCATGTGTTTTTTTCAATAATTTTTTTTTTATGTTTTTATTATTGTTGAAGTTAATATTGTATTGTTTTTGACATTGGATTTTTCCTAGAAATATTCTAACATGTATTTTTATATATACATATAATTATATATTTTTTGTTTAAAGATTATTTTATATGAAACTGTATATTCTGGACTCAATATTTTTATGAACAATAATTACAACAATAAATTGCTCTGCTAATTAGGTTAGATTAAGATCATAATATATATGTAATGATAATGAACTATTCATAAGAGCTTGTAATTAGGCCTACAATGAATCCTGCCGGGGTGTATGTGGTGGAATGCTTATAGTGACCCTGCGACACTCCTCCCAAGGCGGAGACGGAATTCGTTGGTGGTCTTAGACGGTAGTCCTACACTGGTTAGTCCGTCATCGCCACTGGCCCCCCGGACAAGGTGGCATGCGTAAATGCATTTCCCCAACGTTAAAAAAAAAAAAAAAAAAAAAAAAAAAAGGCCTACAATGAATAAAGATATTTTTGAGTTTGAGTTTGTGAAGTACTAACTTTTCGTCAATTGTTTATTTTAAGCGTAACATTAAAGCAGCATGGCCGAATATCCTTCAACACTGAATATAATAAGTATAATAACAATAGGCGCAAATATATCGTTTGTATTCAAACCGTACATAGAAATCACGTTTTTTCATCTAGATTATTCGTCTTTCTGGGCCCATTTCTATACAACAGGTTAAATGCAAAACTAGACATATCCACTTAGCTGTATTTGTTGTAAAAGTACAATTGCTCTACGACGAGCCCTGCAAAATATGACGTACGATGATATAGAACTTATGGTTGTAAAATAATTACCTACTGAATATTGATATATTGAATAGTTAGGAACCTACTAAAATAAGTCTTGTGTTTATTTAATTATAAGTTTTATTTAAGTGATTTTTTTTTTTTTTTTTAATACTACGTCGGTGGCAAACAAGTATACGGTCCGCCTGATGGAAAGCGGTCACCATAACCTATGGACGCCTGCAACTCAAACAGTGTCACATGCGCGTTGCCACCCATTAGAAATAAAATAATAAAAAAATAGTAAAAAATCACCAATTTAGTCTTTCCTTTGCCTGAAACACAACTATCCTAGCTCAGGCATTTGTATAAATCATCTCTTATATGTATAAATTCTTACACCCTTATTCATAAACGTACATCTGAAAAATCTGAAGAGCACATTCATCAATCTCTAGTTTAAGATTTAATACTTAAGGAAACCATTATGTAATTGAAATCCAGTAAGACGTATAAATGCCATACGATAAATAAATAAAAATAAACGTACACAAAAGTTATCAAGCTGATAAAGTTCGTTTGTCCCTTTCCGACGTATTGGTGTGACAGAAAGGGAAAAAAAACTTTATCGGCATAGCTGGGCACCGTTAATCAAATAGTTAACTTCGTTAATCGCTAATCCGTTACTAAAAAAGTTAACTTCGTTAATCGTTAAAGCGATACATTTCGACAAATTTAACGTAAGTTAAAGTTAATCGTTAATCCGTTAACACGTGAAAAAAAAAGAACTTTTCTTTAAAAATTTAGTTGCATCAGTATCCACTATAACGTATTATATTTCTGTAAAAGGCCGAAGTACAGCTAGCCTATTGAACTCTAGGCTGCACGTGGAAGGCAGTGATCGCCTGAGCTGCTGCCAAGAGCTGTGTCAGGAGAGATGCTGGCGGTGACGGGACTGTTGTGGCACTTTGGGCGGTAGAGGCTAGGGAAGCGAATGTGGTCGTAAATAGGGCTCGAATTTGCTGCCCTATCACTACAACAGTCGCCATGGTAAAGCTTAGGATTCACCGAATCAAAGTTAGTAAAAGCAAATCCACGTGAAAAATACTTTTTTAGGTAATATTTCGGACTTTTAGCAATAGACATCGGTAAAACCTAGGATTTACCGGCAAATCATAGGATTTGCCGTACTTCGGGCTTTTATAGTAGCGTTCAGAACGTGTTTTTCGCAGCGCAGATGGCGCCTGAGCTCTACTAGATTAACGATTAACGGACTCGGAGAAATTTAACGGAAGTTAACGAGTCCGTTAACATTTTTTCAAGTTAACTTAAAAGTTAATCCGTTAATCGAAATGTTAACTTCGTTAATTAACGATTAACGGATTAACGAGTTAATGCCCACCTATGTTTATCGGCTTGATAACTTTAAAGTATGTTTATGAATAAGGGGGCTAGTCTTTAAGAGTAACCACTGTACAATTATATTTGCGTTAATAAATTATTTGTATTTTGTATAAACTTCAGCAAAGTTTTTTGCTAATAACATATTGCATAACATGAAATCCTATTTTTTTTTCAGGAGCAAATTAGAATCTGAGAAGGCCCTAAACGGCTCCAACGTAGACGACGAGACCCGAAAAAAGAAGAAAAGCAAAAAACACAAAAAGCACAAACGGAGCGAAGAAGATGAAGACAGAGCTTACAAAAAAAAGAAGAAATCCAAGAAGGAGAAACACAAAAGCCCGAAACCAGAGAGTGAGACTTCTCTATCGGACGTGGAGGAACTTATAAAAAAGAGCAGAGACCGGAAACCTCCGCCTAAAGAACCCTCAATAGTCAAGGAAAAGAATGGTGACACTAAAGACGAAGCTCT
Source organism: Leguminivora glycinivorella (assembly GCF_023078275.1). Classification (NCBI taxonomy): domain Eukaryota; kingdom Metazoa; phylum Arthropoda; class Insecta; order Lepidoptera; family Tortricidae; genus Leguminivora; species Leguminivora glycinivorella. Next base: position 53,517,303 of record NC_062998.1, read on the forward strand.
AGAAATCATATCCTCAAACTCAGAAACAGAAAACTACCAAGAAGACTGCGCTAGCCCTGAACTAAATATGATCGAAGACGATCTAAATCTAGAAGAACTTATGAAGCAAAAGGAGCTGCTACAAGCGTTCCTCGTTGCTTACTATTCTGATAAAAGCGATGACAGTGACAGTGAGAAAAAGAAGGATGACGTGATTTGCATCAACGATGACAAATCACCGGTGGCCAAAAAATCAAAAACTGACGATAAAAGGAAAAAGTCTAGCAAAGACAGGTCCGCTGAAAGGGAGAAAGAGCGGCACAGATCAAGAAGACACGAAGAGGATTTGCGAGAGATAATAAATAGAGAGAACAGGAAAGAGATGGAGAAACGGTTAGAGTATAGGGAGAGGAAAGAGCGCGAGCGTCGGAAACTTCACGAGGCGGAGCGGGAGAGGGAGCGGGTGCGCGAGCGGGAGCGCGAAAGGGAAAGGGAGAAGAAGCGAGAGCGGGAACGCGAGAGGGAGAGAGACAGACGGGATAAGGTAATAAGATAGTATAACAAAGTATGGAGTCCATTTTGTTTGATGGGCATTTTCAGAATTTGGGCCCGAATTAGCAAAAGTTGTTAACAAAAATTAACTCGCTGACAGTTTTGTGACGACAATTAAGCAGAAAATCTGTCTAAAAGTTTACTTTTTTTACATTCTGAATGTAGATTATCGCTTAAAGTTTATGCAATTAACACAAAAACAATATTTTTATTGAAATTTCATGCTTAATTATGCCTATTACAATGAATAATATTTTGACTTCAGGTGGTGAAGCGTGATCGAGAGAGTGAAGTGAGGCGAAGGCGGTCGCGAGAGCGGACGCCGCAGCGGCGCTCACGGCGGCCCTCGGACAGGGATAGAAGGTCCAGAGAACGACACAGGGATAGATCCAGGGATAAGCGAGGCGGCAGCAGGGATAGACGCAAGGTGAGACATGTTAACGTAATAACTTACTTGATAGGTTCTACTTCACGAAACGGAGCGTGAGCGGGAGATGAAGCGGTAGCGGGAGCGGAAGATGAAGCGATAGCGGGAACGGGTAAAGAAGCGAGAGCGTGAGCGGGAAAGAGATAGTAGACGTAATACGTATGACTTAGATAACTTTCTTGATAAAATCTTCTTAAGCGGAGAGAGAGCGGGAGCGGGAGAGTAAGCGATTAGCGGGAAAGAGATAGACGGGATGAAGTGAGTAAGGGAGGGAAGTGGTATAAAGTGAGGCTTACGGCCCAGCCACGACATTGGTTTTATTACGTATTTACTTTATTTATTATACAATATTTATTATACTTTATTTATTTATTATACAAATCTTTCGTTTGTATTCTCATAAGGGGTAGGCAGAGCACATGAAGTTTATTAATGAGGAGGCACACTGACATTTTTTCCCGCCAGGCGGCGCCTGTGCAAGTGTCTAGGCATGTCACTTTCATGTGAGAGAGAGAGAAAAATATCTTCTCGCTCTCACGTATGAAATTATTTATCTGTGTTCCATCTCGGACACTGGCGATGAAATATATGAAAGAGGCGTGTTCGTAGCACACATTCTAAGCTCGTGTAGGTGAACGCGAACCATGCTTGTACGAGAGAGATATGACAGGTCGACTGTTCGCGTTTTTGACAGGCGGTAACTGTGAGGTAACCGAGAGGGGGTAGGCGGCACTTTCAGCGCGGAGCGGGAGTGACCATACTGTATGATAGTACTCTTTATTATACTGTATCTGTGCAGTGGACTAACGTGGCACCATCTGTCATAATCTTTGAGTGTGCCTCCTCATTATCCATACTAATATTATAAATGGGAAAGTGTGTGTGTCTGTTTGTTTGTCCTTCTTTCACGGCAAAACGGAGCGAAAAGATGACGTGATTTTTTAAGTGGAGATAGTTGAAGGGATGGAAAGTGACATAGGCTACTTTTTGTCTCTTTCTAACGCGAGCAAAAGCTAGTTCATTATATTTTAAGGTTCATTATTTAACGTAGTAGCCCATACTTACTATCATCAAATAATTTCAGAACTCCGGCAGCGAGGTAGCTCACCTAGTGGCCAGTTCCTCAGACGAGCTGGACATCTCCATCAACACTGATGATGAGGAGGAAACCGAGGAACAGATCATCGAGCGACGTCGGAAGCAGAGGGAACAACTACTCAAGGTACTTAGTTTATAGAGTGTTTTAAGACATTTTTTTTAATACTACGTCGGTGGCAAACAAGCATACGGCCCGCCTGATGTAAAGCGGTTACCGTAACTTATGGACGCCTGCAACTCAAACAGTGTCACATGCGCGTTGCCACCCCATTAGAAACTTGTACATTCCCTTTTGCTGTGTTAAGTACACAGCAAAAAGGAGTGTACAAGTTCTAAGGAGGGTTCATTTTGATAAAATGTAAACAAAATCTACTCCTAAAAGGGTCTTTGAGTCATTTGTGGCTGAATGAAAATGATGAACTGAATAAGATGGTTAAGGCACTAGGCGATATTGATAGCTCACCGCTGGGCGAGTAACTAGAAACATCGCCGTGTCTCTTTTATTTACACGGCAGTACTTATCTTTTGTTCGTTTTTATAGCCGATAGCTCATAGCTTACTAGCTCGCGGTGGGACCAGTGCCTATAGGAGTGTTAGCATAGACTAAATATAAGATCATACTATCCCATACATTAGAATGCGACCGCCTAAGAACGCAGATGGATAGATGGCGCCACAAAAAATGCCTTGTTGCCATCGATTATTTGTAGACTTAACCAGTGTCACTTTTTAGCCATAAATCTATGTCAAAAGTGACCCTTAACGCCATCTACAAGTATAATCGAAAGCTACAAGACATTTTTTTTGTGGCGCCGTTTATGTGTAGTGTAGTGCGTTCTTAGGCGGTCGCATTTTAATGTATGGGATAGTATGATCTTTTTATATTTTTTCTACTCCCGTACTGTTATTCGTGAGTTACAAGGTCGTGCATAGAACTTTAAAACCCTACATAAAAGATGTCAGGACAAGTCTATCTAGTCTATACCCTGAAAACATTTAGTAGCAGTCGCACGATATAGCTGTTACAGTTCAGTAAATACATTGCTACCAACTTAACAAACCAATTCGCAGAGTCGAGACTCCTTCGTTTTCTGCTGCGTGCATTGGCGACGCGTCGAATCGCATTCAAATGTAGAACTCGATTCAACTCGGCTCGATTCGTCTTAGTGGCCAGGCTTCAAAGAACCATACCATAAACAGTTTTATTTTCATGTTTGCACTCAAACTGCATATTCAAAATGGTAGGCGGTCCACCTAGATAACTAAGATGACTGAAAGTAGGTATTTGTTGAATTTATAATTTTCTTTCAAAATAAGTGCTTGGTCGTAGAAAAAGTATTGTATGCAACGGTGTTTAACTGAGTCAAAAAATGCTCGTGGCGTCTTTATTAACAATTTTCGGCTTCGCCTCAAATTGTTACCCACGCCACTCACCTTTTTTGACCTCTTTTAACCACCAGTTGCATAAAATACTATAATCTATGGTGTTAGTTACAGATTAGTATGGGTTGTGATAGTTTTTTAATTTATGTCACAAATATCGGGAAATTTCTTAGAAATAATAGTTATTTGTTTTACAAGGGGGCAAAGTTGTTGTTTATATAACCGCACGTGCCAATATTGATACCCGAACAAGCGAAAGATTCCAATATTGAATCGCGAGCGTAGCGAGTGGTTCAAAAAGTGGAATCTTGAGCGCGTCAAGGGTATCAAGGCACGAACGTTAAACAAACTTTGCCACCAAGTGAAACACAAAATTTTTCACCACACCAACACTGAAAATATGAACTGTAAAACATCAAAATAAATAAAATATTTCAATTTATTTAACGTTTATGATTCAAAATCATTATTTATACGTGAATTCCAATACTCAGCTTTAGACATTAAGTTAAAATTTGTATGAAATTACTTTTGCACTCTTGTGGATAAAATGCAATTTTGTTATCTGTTTTCGAATAGCAGAGAAAGCTTTTATCAGTTGGTGTGGTGGAAATATGTTTAATGAGAGAAGAGTTTAATAGGTTTTTGTTTCTGAAGTTTTAATTGTGTTTAATTGGACAGTGAAGTTTAGTGTTTAGTTTTTAGATGAGTTGTATATAATTATTAATATTGATGAGAAAGAAAATGAGAAGTAGATTAATGAGTGACGTTGTAGATAGACGAGGCAGTTTATGACTTTTATGAGTATATATATGGTGATTGGTATAGCGTTGCTATTTAAGATAATTAGATGGTTTTGTAGTTATCACATTTTGTGTTGTTCGACTTTTGATAGAGCAGTGGAAGAATTGATACTTCCATATTTAATATTATAAATGGGAAAGTGTGTGTGTCTATTTGTTAGTGACGAAGTGACGTGATGTTTTAGTTGAAGGGATTGAGAGTGACATAGACGATTTTTTTGTTTTTTTCTAATTTCCTTATTTCACTATAAAGGAGAGTGGAAATTTGTATGGAGTATTTTGCAATTTTCTAATTTAACGTGATCGAAGTCGCGGGCAAAAGTTAGTTTAAAATATCGCGTTTAGTACAGTCTAAATTGTAGCGCTGGTAGCCTAGCGGTAAGTACGTGCGACTTTCTTTCCGGAGGTCGCGGGTTCGAACGCCGGCTCGCACTAATGAGTTTTTCGGAATGTATGTGCGAAATGTCATTTGATATTTGCCAGTCGCTTTTCGGTGAAGGAAAACATCGTGAGGAAACCGGACTAATTCCAATAAGGTCTAGTTATCCTTCGGGTTGGAAGGTCAGATGGTAGTCGCTTTCGTAAAAACTAGTACATACGTCAAATCTTGGGATTAGTTGTCAAAGCGGACCCCAGGCTCTCATGAGCCAATTGCCGGGATAACGCAAGGAGAATGATGATGAGTACAGTCTAAACTGTTTTCTACAAAAACTATAAGCGTCGGATCGCGGTCAAACTCGCGCTCCGCCAGCGGCGCGCCCGGCCCGGCGCCCGCCTCGTCGCTGTACAGCACGGCGCGGGCGCGGGCGGCGCGCGGCGGCGGCGGGGATGGCGGCGCGAGGCGGGGCGGGGGCGGCGAGGGGAGGGGTGGCGGCGCCGGAGCGGGCGAGACATAGGTCAGCAGCGCCAGAGCCAGCGTAGCTAGGCGCAGCGACGACGGAGACGGCGGCGGGGACAGGATAGCGAAACGAATTAGTTTCAAAGTTCTAAAATACTTGTAATAAATATCAAAATATCGGATATTTATGATGTACATCGGATATATAAATCAACTTTGATATATATCCATTTTATATGGAAAGGTATATTATTATTTTGTTGCAATATTTATGAATACTACTTTAAATAAGGAAAAATCTACCAAAAATCATAAATTTTGTAGAAAAATAGTACACAAAACACAAAATTTATACTATATTTATTTATATACTTAACAATGTTATACATCCATATTTATATCAAATCCATCTTTGTATAATATAATAATTACTAACATTTTTTTTCCCAGAATACCAATTTTTTTTTTTTTTCAAAACACCTAATTATTAATTATAGCGAATTGTTATTATGTCTATATATTATAATGACTAAATTACACATTACTATTTCGACGCCCACACTTAAGGCTCTGCCACGACATTGGTCTAAACGCGACAGCGGTGAGCGGCGGCCATACATTGGAGCGAGACACAACGATGGGACTTTTCATTCGCACGTATGGCTGCCGCTCACCGCTGTCGCGCTTAGACAAATGTCGTGGCTAGGCCGTTAACCTCCGTATACAGCTATCATGGATACTGGCGACTTTTGGGTCATTCCAGCGAAACCGACACCACAGGCATAAAAATTAAATAACTTAATTTACATTTAAATCTACATCTAGAGAATAGAACATTATGCCTAATTTTATGAATCAATGAGTTTTTCCTTTTTATGACATTTTTTTGCATTTTATATGTGTCCAAACGTACCCCTAGCACCAGTTGTCTAAGGTGGCATATATATACCCTAAGTTGGCAGCGCTATTTCGCGCTTTTAATAAACATTATGGAGAAAGTGATATGTGTAAAAGAAAATATATTTAAAGCTGTTTAAACCAGTGGCAAGTAAATTTAAATTAAGTTTCATGGTTAGGATTTATTGGGCGTCTACACAATGCGTAACTCACGTCCCGCCCGTCACAATAAAACAAAGTTTTTTCTTGTTTACCCTAAAAGTATCTAAACTCTTGATGTCTTACTTTGTGAAAGTAACAATTAGGTTGAGGTTGGTTATTTTAGCTAAAAAACGCGTTGCTCTTGTGAATAAAAGTATACTTTTAACGCTTTTCAAAGTAGGTCCCACCCGTCACAGTGACGGGTGAGCAAAATGGGTTATCTGATAAAACTTGAGTTAATGAGTATAAAATCCTTCTTTTAAGTTTAGTTAAACCTAACTGGGTTATATTAAAGCAAATTATATGTCTAATATTGCTTAATTCGGTTGTGGTATTACTTTTTAGAACACAATGAATGCAATGAGGCCTATGAGTCAGGAAGAAGTCTTTTTCATTAAAACTGGTAAAATTTTTGGCATTATTTCTGACCCACTGATAAAAGTATGTGGTAATAGACTGTTTGACAAGGTTTGACAATTTTCTGAACCTTTAAAAATTCAAGTTGAAAAAATATTTTTTTTGGTTTAATGCTCTAAGAAAACTACTGAAATTATTACTTGTAACATTAAATAATTAATAAAAGAGCTGATTTAAAGTAAATACAAACGAACTGTCTTTATATTTTTCATATATTTGTATACTCAAATGTTACTCGTCCCACCCGTCACAAAGCGCTGTCCCACCCGTCACAAGCATTGAGAAGCAAAATTATTTTTGTTTTACGAGTTATTTGCGTAAATTATTCTAATACCTAATCTATATAATATCAGGAATTAAATAAAAAATGGTTGTTTAACAAAAGTTTCGTAGTTTCTTACCAATTGCGAATTGTGTAAGTCAAGTCGAAGAGGAGAGGCACTTTGAAGTCCCACCCGTCACACTTCTTATACCATCAATTTCTCATAATAATAATGACATTTTCATATTTTTTTTGATGGTACAGTACGCATTGATTATTCAAGTAATTGATAATGTCATATTTAATACGCTAATTGTTGCCGTTTGGCAGAAATAAAGCAAAATGTAGGCAAAAAAGAGTATAAATGTCCCACCCGTCACAATGGAATGACCCTTTTATTAGTCATTTTGAAACCGCCACATTTTGCTTTTCCAGTATTCTCGATTTACGCTATTTTAGAATTTAGCCCTACATATCACTCAATATTTGAATTTTTTAGACATTTCGGAAAATGATGATTTTACGAATAAGTCATCATGATTTTTTGTCACTTTAACATTAAGACATTTTGTTTTCAAAAATTTAAAACCTGTGTCAAGAGATAGCAGTCCATGCACTGTGATTACACATTTTACTTCGACAGTAACTCTCTATATTACTCGATCCTCTTTGATATATGTAAAAATGTCAAATATTAATATTAGCGCCATCTAGCCGAGCATCTTCCAAAGATGTAACGCTATCTAGACCACCATACCTTTTTCTTTACAGTTTTGAAGTTCGTTTTTTTATTAAACTTTATCTGTTTATACAGTTACATAACATAAGTCTTTGCCTCTCTTCACTGAACCGTCTATCTTATGTAGCTTGTACCTTCCACCCCTTAGTGCATATGCATAAAAAAGTTCATTTTACGCCTGTCAAACATCAAAGCAGTACTTCACATCAGTTTTTATTCAATATATGTGTTCGGTGTACTCCTCAATATAAGATCTTCTTATGAAGAACTCCAGGATAGTACTATCTTCTTTTTATTAACTTACTAGCTTTTTCCCGCGGCTTCGTTCGCGTTAGAAAGAGACAAAAAGTAGCCTATGTCACTCTCCATCCCTTCAACTATCTCCACTTAAAAAATCACGTCAATTCGTCGCTCCGTTTTGCCGTGAAAGACGGACAAACAAACAGATACACACACTTTCCCATTTATAATATTAGTATGGATTAACTAGGTACATGTAGTTTAGGTATTTTGAGAATATATACATACATATACATACAATCACGCCTGTATCCCTTGAAGGGGTAGGCAGAGCTACTGATGTGCCAACGGAAAGTTTCCAAAATTCTGAAATTTTCACATAGGAAAACTTCAGAAACTTTCAAAACTTTGTATGGATAATTGTATGGATGGAAAGTTTCCATTTCATAAATTTAAATTCCCTTTATTTTTCATGAAAGTTTCGTGAATTTTTCAAGAAATTTAAGATTTTTTTAGAAAGTTTCCGCAACTTGCACATCACTAGGCAGAGCACATGAAACTACTCAAGTTTCAGTGCCACTCTTGGCAAATAAGGGGTTGACAGAAAACGAAACTGTGACATTGCAGTGACAGGTTGCCAGCCTCTCGCCTACGCCACAATTTAACCCACATCCCACAGTCGCCTTCTACGACACCCACGGGAAGAAAGGGGGTGGTGAAATTCTTAACCCGTCACCACACGGGCAAGAGAATATATTTGTATAAATATTTGAGTAGTCGCTTCGGCTGTAAGGTGCAGTCTAATGTAGGCACGCGGCGCGGGGAGCCGTTACGTATGTGTGTGACGTCATGTGTCGTCAACCGGTCTTCTTACGAGTACTTGGGTAAACGTATGTATGTTGTGTGAACAATATGTATTTATTAGTTTAGTCCATCGGTTACATCGTCCAATAATATTAAACAAATATATTTCGCATTACCTAATTAATAAAAAAATACAAAGCGTCTAAATTCTGGAGTGAGGACCTGTGACGTCACTTTTAAGGAAAAAATTGTACTTAAGCGTGACGTCACGCGAAACTTCATCGTACTGTACCGTCGTCATATGTCGTTTATGAGAAAAAAGACTGAAGGACTAAATTGTTTCGCCTCGCCTATTTATTTACAATATTTACATAATCCTACTCTATTGCAGAGGTTGGGCGGCGCCAAAGACGAAAAGGATGACAAAAACGTACAACCTGATCCCCACACGACTCCACCAAAACCCGAGTCGAAACCAGACTCCAAACCCGACAGACCCGAGTCCAAACCCGATAGACCCGGTACGCCCGAACTCAAACCCGAGCCACAAGATGAGAAACAGAAGGACAGGAGAGAAGAGGATAGAAGCCACAAAGAGAAGAGGACGGGAGCAGAGTGGGATATGTTCGCTGATCAGGACAATTTCGATGTAGATGTGAGTATTCTCCTTTTAATAGTTAACCCGAGGAACCCGAGCCGCAAGTGGAAGGACAGAAGGACAGGAGAGAAGAGGATAGAAGCAACAAAGAGAAGAGGACGTGCGCTGAGTAGGATATGTTCGCTGATCAGGACAATTTCGATGTCGATGTGAGTATTCTCCTTTTAATAGTTAACCCGAGGAACCCGAGTCGCAAGTGGAAGGACAGAAGGACAGGAGAGAAGAGGATAGAAGCAACAAAGAGAAGAGGACGTGCGCTGAGTGGGATATGTTTGCTGATCAGGACAATTTCGATGTAGATGTGAGTATTCTCCTTTTAATAGTTAACCCGAGGAACCCGAGTCGCAAGTGGAAGGATAGAAGGACAGGAGAGAAGAGGATAGAAGCAACAAAGAGAAGAGGACGTGCGCTGAGTGGGATATGTTCGCTGATCAGGACAATTTCGATGTCGATGTGAGTATTCTCCTTTTAATAGTTAACCCGGGAACCCGAGTCGCAAGTGGAAATACAGAAGGATAGGAGAGAAGAGGATAGAAGCCATAAAGAGAAAAGGACGGGTGCTGAGTAGGATATGTTCGCTGATCAGTATTCTCCTTTTAATAGTTAACCCGAGAGACCCGAGCCGCAAGTGGAAGGACAGAAGGATAGGAGAGAAGGTGACAGAAACCATAAAGAACTAACAACCTGTTTTTATTGTATTCCGTTAACTTTAAGGGAAGGTTCGCTCAAATACATATTTCTCTAATATAACACCTTAGAGAAATATTGTCTTAACTCTTACTGTTTTCGAGTTATTCATAAAATAAATTTAGGACCAAAAGATTCACAGGTAGGACAAACTAATCAATATTGGACATTGTTACAGAGCCCTACAGTCGGCCGGCCTCGAGGCAAGAACACTCTGGAGAATCCGTCGCTCACAGATAACTGGGACGACGCAGAAGGATACTACAGGTATAGTTAATTACAAATTAAAATTAAACTTATTATAATCAATGAATTTATCACACAAGCGGCCAGTTGCATCAGCCACGTTTGACAGACACATCGTCGTCACGCAGCGGACGTCTATGGAACTTTCCGTATAATTACATTTTACGAACTCTTTAACGGTGACAGACTGTTTGATGCAACCAACCCTAAGGATAAAATTAGCCCCGTAAAATAAAAACGACGAGGTGTCACAAGTTTGACGTGTTTGTCTGTCTGTCGGTGTGTATCTCTGTATCGTAGCTCCCGAACAGATGAACCGATTTAGATTTCGTTTTATTTGGTTTTAAAAGCTGAATTAACAAACCTAACTTATCTAAATTCTAACTTCCCATGTTTTAGACTACTTCCAATCTGACATTCATTAAATAATGATTTTCTACAATTATTGCCTGTGTGGTGATGGATTAAGAATTTCACCACCCCCTTTCTTTCCGTGGGTTTCGTAGGCGAAGGCGACTATGGGATATAGGTTAAATTGTGGCGTAGGCGAGAGGCTGGCAACCTGTCACTGCAATGCCACAGTTTCGTTTTCTCTCAACCCCTTATTTTTTGCCAAGAGTTTCACTAAAGCTTTAGTAGTTTCATGCGGTCTGCCTACCCCTTTATGGGATACAGGCGTGATTGTATGTATGTATTAAAGGGATTTCGTCTACTTTATATGTGTATTTTGTCACCAGAGTCCGCATCGGCGAATCACTAGACAACCGTTACACTGTATACGGGTACACGGGTCAAGGCGTGTTCAGTAACGTGATCCGTGCGCGCGACCAGGCGCGCGGCGGCGCCGACGTGGCCGTCAAGATCATACGCAACAACGAGATCATGTGAGTACTGTACCCGCTACACGGGTTCACCGGTCAAGGCGTGTGACGTGATCCGATCGAGAGTAAAGGCGCGCGTGTGGCCGTCAAGATCATACGCAACAACGAGATCATGTGAGTACTGTACACGGGTTTACGGGTACACCGGTCAAGACGTGTTCAGTAACCGTCATACGTCACTCGCACCAGTATACCAACTAGGCGGGTACGTATGCAGTATAATAATAAAAATAAAAATAAAAAATAAAAAAATAAAAAAGCCTTTATTATTCCAGCTTTGAACTACATGCTATGCATCTACTATACTTTTGAAGAAAAGGAGACAGATGATAAACTTCGTGTTTCATTTTCATTCGAAGATCCTGGCACAACCTAATTCCATAAATTATAGCAAATATTATTTCCAATAGGCTACTTGACCCTTTTTTAAAGTCTGCCTTATATGTTAAACTAGTACTGAAACTATTACCATATTTTATTATGACCTAAAAACAGCAAAAAATATTTATAAACATTTTCTGACTTTTGAGTATGAGGCATAAAGTTCATTATGTCAGTGATTATTTTAACATTCGATGTCGTCGTTCGAATTCGATGACGTCACTACATCGCTGACAGCGTTTTCGACGGCCAAAAAAAATAAAAATTACACACATTTTTAATCGAAAATATTGTTTTTTTATGTCAAATACTACAGAAGACAATCATGTATTGTGCCAAATTCGATATGAGTCTAGTAGCCTATATATGGTGTATATGGTGGTGGTAAGGTGGTATATATATGGTGCTTCTTACTTTATATGGCTTTATAGAAATTTTAAAAAAGTTACGTTAATCGTCGTATTAAAGTTATGTAATTCGCAAAAGTAGCGGAAATTTTAATATCCACATTGGTTACTCATGTCGTTGTCCGTTCCCTAATTTCCTCACTTGTAATGTAATTTTTTAGCTAAAGTTTACAAAAGTTATTCATTCATTCACTTATTATAAATATTTTCTATTCGATGCATAGAATATTCAATGCAACCATGGTATTTTACAGAGGTGTTTATAGATTGTAGGTACAGTCAACCAATTGGAACCCTAGGCCACTCTACAACCATGTCAAAATAACAAGCAGTAAGAGATTTCTTACAATCTGATTTATAACGTCACTATGACATAATTCTACAGTGGCCTAGGGTTCCAATTGGTTGACTGTACAGTCGAGTTCATAAATATTTGTACATTTCTTCACCTTATCTCGTTGCAATACGGTGAAAAAATGTACACATATTTATGAACTCGACTGTACAAACATGGACCCTACTAGGGTGTAGCATTTATACACATAAATAATACAACAAAACACAACATGCACTTACAGGCTACGTTTGGTCTCCTAGGAAGTCACGCAAGGAATATGGACATAAATTCAGTGGATAGGACTTCAACTTGTTTACAAAAGTTTTGTATTTTTTCTCGCTCAATATATTTTTAGGAATTATATTAAAAATTGTCAGCCATTGCATGAGGTCCTTTGTTGAACATTTGCAGCGTAGCAGGGGCATTCATTAAGACTTTTTCTTTGGTGCAAGTTATACGTTACTAACATTCATCATGCACTTATTGCAGCTCACTGTCACCATCCTCCTTGCGTTATCCCGGCATTTGCCACGGCTCATGGGAGCCTGGGGTCCGCTTTGACAACTAATCCCAAGATTTGGTGTGGGCACTAATTTTACGAAAGCGACTGCCATCTGACCTTCCAACCCGGAGGGTAACTAGGCCTTATTAGGATTAGTCCGGTTTCCTCACGATGTTTTCCTTCAAAGAAAAGCGACTGGCAAATATCAAGTGACATTTCGCACATAAGTTCCGAAAAACTCATTGGTACGAGCCGGGGTTCGAACCCGCGACCTCCGGATCGAAAGTCGCATGCTCTTACCGCTAGGCCACCAGCGCTGCTTATTGCAGCTCACTGTACATACAATAAATATAATTTTGTCCTCACAGGCACAAGACGGGTCTCCGCGAGTTGGAGATACTAAAGCGACTGAATGACGCGGACGCGGACGACAAGTTCCACTGCCTGCGGCTGTTCCGCCACTTCTTCCACAAGCGCCATCTGTGCATGGTCATGGAGCCCCTGTCCATGAACCTGAGGGAGGTAAGGCTCAGCCAGATACAGGAAAAATCCAATATTTGCCACTGATAACCTATAGTGACCTGGTTGCTTCGGGTCTTCGGCCCTATGTGGAGCTCGGCCTTCGACTATAGACACTACTTTTGTTCGGTCTTTAAGCGCTGAGTCCCTGACGCTTCGGGCCTTCGGCCCCACGCGGAGCTCGGCCTTCGCTTTTAGACACTGTTATGTGTTTTATCACTGGTCCCCTGGATGCTTCGGGCCTTCGGCCCAACGCGGAGCTCGACCTTCGCTTTTAGACACTGTTATGTGTTTTATCACTGGTCCGCTGCACGCTTCGGGTCTTCGACCCTACGTGGAGCTCGGCCTTCGCCTTTAGACACAGTACCTTTGCTCTATATCTGAGCACTGCCCCCCTACTCCCTGGTCTCCCCACAAGCCCCTACAGCTTGTACTCCGCTGGAGATACTAAAGCGACTGAATGACGCGGACGCGGACGACAAGTTCCACTGCCTGCGGCTGTTCCGCCACTTCTTCCACAAGCGCCATCTGTGCATGGTCATGGAGCCCCTGTCCATGAACCTGAGGGAGGTAAGGCTCAGCCAGATACAGGAAAAATCCAATATTTGCCACTGATAACCTATAGTGACCTGGTTGCTTCGGGTCTTCGGCCCTTTGTGGAGCTCGGCCTTCGACTATAGACACTGCTTTTTGGTTCGGTCTTTAAGCGCTGAGTCCCTGACGCTTCGGGCCTTCGGCCCCACGCGGAGCTCGGCCTTCGCTTTTAGACACTGTTATGTGTTTTATCACTGGTCCCCTGGATGCTTCGGGCCTTCGGCCCTACGCGGAACTCGGCCTTCACCTTTAGACACTGTTCTGTGTTAGAGCACACACTCACAGGACGCTTCGATCTTTCGGCTATACGCGGAGCTCGGCCTTCGACCTTGTACTTTTGTCCTGTGTTTGAGCACTGACTGGACGCTTGGAGTCTTCGACCCTAAGCGGAGCTCGGGCTTAGTCCGTTTTCACATTATCCGATCCGATATCGGATGTCGGACCAATCTAAATATATAAAAGAAGAAGCTGACTGACTGACTGACTGACTGACTGACTGACTGACTGACATATCAACGCACAGCCGAAACCGCTGGTCCTAGAGATTTCAAATTTGGCACGTAGGTTCCTTATATAGTGTAGAGGAGCACTAAGAAAGGATTTTCCAAAATTCACCTCCTAAGGGGGTCAAATGGGGGTTCAAAGTTTGTATGGGGAAACAAGATTAGTTTGACTATTTTATTCGAAACTTCACAGGAAGATTCCTTAAGACATATGACTGAATACGTGTTTCAGGTTTTTTGAAAATTTAATCCCTAAAAGGGTGAAAAGGGGGTGATAAAGTCAAAAAATCAATATGGGTATCGTTTTTATGGTTTATCGGGTGGCTGATCACGATAAATACAACGTTTTTAAAATCTAACGAGGCGGAAGTTAAATACCTTCTCCCCTGTTGTGGTGCAATGGGGTTTAAATATCAAAAAAATATATAAAAGAAGATATTGACTGACTGACTGACATATCAATACACAGCCGAAACCGCTGGTCCTAGAGATTTCAAATTTGGCAAGTAGGTTCCTTATAGTGTCTCAGGAGCACTAAGAAAGGATTTTCCAAAATTCACTTCCTAAGGGGGTCAAATGGGGGTTCAAAGTTTGTATGGGGAAGCAAGATTAGTTTGACTATTTTATTCGAAACTTCACAGGAAGATTCCTTAAGACATATGACTGAATACGTGTTTCAGGTTTTTTGAAAATTTAATCCCTAAAAGGGTGAAAAGGGGGTGATAAAGTCAAAAAATCAATATGGGTATCGTTTTTATGGTTTATCGGGTCGCTGATCACGATAAATACAACGTTTTTAAAATCTAACGAGGCGGAAGTGAAATACCTTCTCCCCTGTTGTGGTGCAATGGGGTTTGAATATATTATAAAAGAAGATATTGACTGACTGATTGACATATCAACACACAACCGAAACCGCTGGTCCTAGAGAATTCAAATTTGGCACACAGGTTCCTTATATGGCGTAGAGGAGCACTAAGAAAGGATTTTTCAAAATTATCCTCTTAAAAGGGTGAAATGGGGGTTCAAAGTTTGTATGGGGAAACAAGATTAGTTTGACTATTTTATTCGAAACTTCACAGGAGGATTCCTAAAGACATATGACTAAATACATGTTTCAGGATTTTTGAAAATTTGACCCCTAAAGTCAAAAACACAATATGTGTATCGTTTTTATGGTTTATCGGGTCGCTGATCACGATAAATACAACTATTTTAAAATCTAATGAGGTGGAAAAGAAATTTTCTCCCCTGTTGTTGTGCAATGGGGTTAAAATATCCAAAATAGCCATAAGTATAGCTTTAGTTTTTATCTTTACTTCTGGTTCAAGAGATTTCAAATTGACACGGAAGTTCCTTAGAGGAGCACTAAGAAAGGATTTTTCAAAGTTCACCTCCTAGCATGATAATTTGACAGGGGCAAGGACAGGGACAGGTCCAGGGACAGGGACAGGGACAGGGACAGGGACAGGGACAGGGACAGGGACGGGCACAGGAACGGGATAGGGTTAGGGATAGGGATAGGGATCGGGATAGGGATCGGGATCGGGATAGGGATCGGGATAGGGATCGGGATCGGGATAAGGATAGGGATAGGGATAGGGATAGGGATAGGGATAGGGATCGGGATAGGGATCGGGATCGGGATAGGGATAGGGATAGGGATAGGGATAGGGATCGGGATAGGGATAGGGATAGGGATCGGGATCGGGATCGGGATAGGGATCGGGATCGGGATAGGGATAGGGATCGGGATGGGGATCGGGATAGGGATAGGGATAGGGATCGGGATCGGGATAGGGATAGGGATAGGGATCGGGATCGGGATCGGGATAGGGATCGGGATCGGGATCGGGATAGGGATCGGGATCGGGATAGGGATCGGGATCGGGATCGGGATAGGGATCGGGATCGGGATCGGGATCGGGATCGGGATCGGGATCGGGATAGGGATCGGGATCGGGATCGGGATAGGGATCGGGATCGGGATCGGGATCGGGATAGGGATCGGGATCGGGATAGGGATAGGGATCGGGATCGGGATCGGGATCGGGATAGGGATCGGGATCGGGATAGGGATAGGGATACAAAGGGGAGGGACGGCGACGGGGATAGGGATAGGGGAGGGACGGCGACAGGGACGGGACGGGGACGGGGACAAAGATAGAGATAGGAACGGGGATAAGAATAGGGATTGGGGTCGGAATAATCGGTCTGCAATCGATATCTAGGCAGTGTAAAATGTAGGTGGCTCAGTGGGAAGGGATTAGTAAGTAGGCATCGGCGAGTATCCTGCATCCCTAATAACTATTACATTCAATGTGCTGTGAGAAGATCGTTGTTTTGCTTGCCTTTTATATGTTTACGTTTGCAATAATATAAGCAAAATGGAAAAAAAATTAAGCGATAATGCAAGGAAGTACTTTTTACCCTACCGACCATAGCGTCGAGATACTGGCTATGTGGGTTGTATGAAGTTTCCCCAGTATAAATATTTATATATTTAAAATACATACATATTCGTACCTAATTATTTTTATTTTAAAAAAGCGGGACTTAATCGCGTATAACTACATATTAAACTGACATACATATTCGTACCTACTACCTACGCTGTGGTCGCTGTGTAAAAATTCTACAATCATTGCAAGAATTTATTTAAAAACAATAGTAATATGTGTAAGGTACAGTCAGCCAAAACCGGACCGTACAGCAAATAGATCAGTTACAATGGCCCCCCAGTCGAGAATTGCCCCGCTTTACCTTAATCGAAATAATCGCGGACAGATGTATTTGGATGTGTGGTGTGACAAGACTGGATAGGATTCGGAATGAGTATATAAGAGGAAGCCTGAAAGTAGCACCAGTGACAGAGAAATTGAGAGGAAGTAGATTAGCATGGTATGGGCATGTAATGCGGAGGGATGAAAGCAATGTTATAAAACGAGTGGTAAATATGAAAGTGGATGGATACAATGGTAGTGGAAGGCCTAAAAAAAGATGGATGGAATGTGTGAACAACGATATGAGAGTGAAAGGTATTATTAGTATGGAAATGACGGTTGATAGAGAGAAATGGAGGAAGATGATCTGCTGCGCCGACCCCAAATAATGGGAAAAGGGCAAGGGAATGGTGATGATGTATTTACAAAGAAACCTACGGATCCAAATGAAAATCTTATTTTTTGTAAACGTTTCAATAAGAATACTTTTATTACGCGGGCGAAGCCGCGGGTAAAAGCTAGTATCCCATACATTACAGGCGCCATCTTGGATTTTTTCCATTGAAATCCTTCCGACATCCGATATCGGATCGGATAATGTGAAAACGGTCTTAGGCCTCCTACTGATTGTGCTGTGTTTTAGCGCTGACCTCCTGGATTCTTCGGGTTTTTAGCCTGACGCAGAGCTCAGCCTTCGACTTTTACACACTGACCTGAAGTCTCTAGGCTGTCTCATAAAATGTTCTATGTTCCGTTGTCTGTATAGCTTTTATGAACTAAAATTATAAATAAAATAAAGTTGTCTTCGGTTACCGCGATAGGTATTCATGAAATAAAACTATGAAAACGGATTAAATCGCTTATAATGAATTTAAAAATTCATCCCGACGTTTCGAACACTTTACAATGTTCGTGGTCAAATTGTACGCGATTTAATCCGTTTCCATAGTTTTATTTCAAAAATAAAATAAAGCTTGAAATACTGCACTTTCGACTATAAATACAATACAATAGGGAACTTGACTGTTCTTAAAATAAAATACTTTATACCGTGCACGAAATAGCATTAGTTAATTATTAGAAAAACATGGACAGAAGTTATTTTTAAATCAAATTTTTATTTAATAAGTCCGATAGAAATATATAAAGTAACTGAATTGACCGTGACGTCACTCAATTCGATTTCATATTATGTAATTCCATATTAGCAAGTCGTTCAAATTCGTTCTGACAGTTCTTAAAAAGAAGCTGATTTGACTAGGAGGCAAGTAGCCTAATCATCAAAAACTCGATTTACTAATCATGAGGATTGGTTTCACTTTCTAAACCAGAATTAAATGAGTATTTTGTTGCAGGTGTTAAAGAAATACGGCAAAAACAGCGGGATCCACATAAAGGCAGTGAGGAGTTACACCCAGCAGATCCTTTTGGCCCTCAAGCTGCTCAAGAAGACTGGAATACTGCACGCTGGTATGCCTATCCTAACAGACCTTTTTCCATACTAATATTATAAGTGTGTGTGTCTGTTTGTTTGTTATCATAAAACAAATGTATGGTCTTTGAATTATCTGCTGCGTTGATCAAGTTTACGCAACAGTATATTTTACATTTTTTCACATCACTCATTCGGAAAAGGCACTTTTATTCACTGTTAGGAGGGAGAAAAATTGCACTTTCGTAATTGTGATATTTAACTAAAATAGTGTGCACAAAATATAATCTATAAAGATGGCGACTACATTAATAAAATGGCAATTTGTTTAGTCCGTCAGTTAGATCGTCTAAAAATACTGAATACATATTTTTCGCTTTATCTTATGAATGAAAAAATACAAAGTTACAGGGCATCAAAGTTTCGGAGTGGGGGCTTGTGACGTCACTGTTAGGTAAAAATTGTACCTAGGCGTGACGTCACGCAGAACTTCAACGCACTGTACCGTCGTCATTTTTCGTTTACGAGAAAAAAGAAAAAAAAATGTGTTAAAAATTTTTTTTGATGTAACTGACTGACTAAAAATTTATTTTTAGTCGTCTTGCCTATTAGTACTTTTGCTCCTTTGTAACACAACCTATTATTTTCCTTTCAGACATCAAGCCCGACAACATCCTAGTAAACGAGAGCAAACTGCTGCTCAAACTGTGCGACTTCGGTTCAGCCGCCATGGTTACGGAAAACGACTTCACTCCGTACCTCGTGTCCCGGTTCTACCGGGCTCCAGAAATTATCCTGGGGGTCCCTTACGACTTTGGCATCGACATGTGGTCCACAGGTAATTCCCTTACTTCTACTACTAGCACAGTATACTACTAGTGTGACTTCGATTCGGTTGCCATGGTTACGGAAAACGACTTCACTCCGTACCGGTCCGGGTACCGTACAGGTTTGTCCCTTATGTTATGACTACTAGTTTCGCCCCTTATGACTACTAGGTTTGTCCCTTATAACTACTAGGTTCGTCCCTTATTTATACTAGGTTAGTCCCGTATGACTATTAGGTTAGTCCCTTATGACTACTACGTTCGTCCCTTATGACTACTACGTTCGTCCATTATAACTACTAGGTTTGTTTATTATGACTACTAGGTTTGTTTATTATAACTACTAGGTGTGTCTATTATAACTACTAGTTTCGTCCATTATTTCTACTAGGTTTGTCCCTTATAACTACTAGGTTTGTCCATTATGACTACTAGTTTCGTCCCTTATTTCTACTAAGTTTGTTCCTTGTGACTACTAAGGTTTGTCCATTATGACTACTAGTTTTGTCCCTTATTTCTACTAGGTTTGTCCTTTATGACTACTAGGTCTGTTCCTTACGATTATTAGTCTAGTAGTAATGATGTACTACATCATTTTTTTTCTAAAAATGCCCCCAATTCACGACTTTATCTATGAAAGCCTATATTCACAAATAAACAATTTCCAGCGTGCACCATATACGAACTGTCCACGGGCCGGATAATGTTCAGCGGCAAGTCCAACAACGAGATGCTCAAGTACTTCATGGACCTCAAGGGCAAGATCCCCAACAAGATCATCAAGAAGGGCATCTTCAAGGACCAGCACTTTGACGGCCAGTGCAACTTTCTGTACCACGAGCTGGACAGGATCACTGAGAGGGTGAGCTTATAGAATTTATTTTTACAGAAAAGCTAAAAATATGTTGTTGTTGTTGATTGTCCTAGGGCATCCCACAGGTGCATAGGGCCTCCACAAGATCCTTCCACGCCTTTCTATCTTGAGCCACCGCCTTGGCCTCGTTCCAACTCAGTCCGAACTCCCTCAGCTCGTTCTCTACGCTCCGCCTCCAGGTGTTTTTTTTTTTAATACTACGTCGGTGGCAAACAAGCATACGGCCCGCCTGATGTAAAGCGGTCACCGTAACCT
This sequence comes from Leguminivora glycinivorella, assembly GCF_023078275.1. Taxonomy (NCBI): domain Eukaryota; kingdom Metazoa; phylum Arthropoda; class Insecta; order Lepidoptera; family Tortricidae; genus Leguminivora; species Leguminivora glycinivorella. The sequence goes on from NC_062998.1 coordinate 53,537,769, forward strand.
ATGGACGCCTGCAACTCAAACAGTGTCACAAGCGCGTTGCCACCCTATTAGAAACTTGTACACTCCCTTTTGCTGTGTTAAGTACACAGCAAAAAGGAATGTACAAGTTCTAAGGAGGGTTCGGGTTGCCGACGACTCAAAGGACAATAGACGGAACAAGTTAGTTCCGTAAGTCCTCCTGTCATCAGCACACCGCACCCTCGTTGAGCTCTGGCAGCCTTACTCACCGGCAGGAACACAACACTATGAGTAGGGTCTAGTGCTATTTGGCTGCGGTCTTCTGTAAGGCGGAGGTACTTCTACTTCCCCACTTGGGATCTGCTCTAGATTCGAGCGAGATGATATCCGCTGTGCTGTGCCCTACCACACAAAGCGGAATATCATTCGCTATGCCCTACCTCCGTCCTCCGTGTACGGGGCGTTTTAGGACTCTCTTTCCTCCTTGAGGCAGCCACTCAAACGAGATACTGGCGCTGGTATGAAAATATGTACTAAGAAAAAATTATAAATATGTACTAAGAAAGAAAACCTTAGGGATGCGCGGCGCACCACAAGCCGTTAGTATCAAAAATGCACAACATCGGGAAACCCGCCCGAGTCGCCGAGATCCAAGAGGTCGAAAGGGTCAGGAACCTGCCGCGATAGCAGTTAGTATATTGTATTTCGTCACTACTTTGAAAAAATCTCGTATCTCACGCTGCTCCTCAAAGTTAAAACGCAGTAAGTCTATATGCATTCCATACATACTTACTACAATTTTCTTTTCATTGACAGACGAAGATACAAGTTTTTTTAAAAGTAGTGACGATTTATTTCAGTTGTTTCGAAAATAACTCTGTCTGTTATCTTAAACTGCAAAATTTTGGCAGCAAAACTGATTTAGATGATGTCATAAATTAAATATAACAAGATCATACCATCCCATACATTAAAATGCGACCGCCTACGAACGCGCTTACACTCCACCACACATAGATGGCGCCACAAAAAAAATGCCTTGTTGCCACCGATTATTGGTAGATTGGCATTAAGTTTCAATTCCGAGCCGTAAATCTATGTCAAAAGTGATACTTAACGCCATCTACAAGTATAATCGAAAGCTACAAGACATTTTTATTGTGGCGCCATCTATGTGTGGTGGAGTGTAAGCGCGGTCTTAGGCGGTCGCATTTTAATGTATGGGATGGTATGATCTTGTTATATTTAACCTATGATGATGTGTAAAATTGCTCCTGGATGACATAATGGCTCTCTTCTTAATAACTTTCATTATAAAAGGCATTGAAAAAAATGTATGTCATTTATTATTATTAAATTATTATCCTACTTGTAACTCTAGAATCAGTTGAAAAACGTAGATGAGATCTAGGATCATCCAAGACAAATATTCGGTCAGTCTGGGTATATCTTCAAAAGTCGAATTTAACACACCAGACGCTAATCGGTTGACTTTATATAATACTAGCTTTTGCCCGCGGCTTCGCTCACGTTAGAAAGAGACAAAAAGTACCCTATGTCAATCTCCATCCCTTCAACTATCTCCACCTTCTCACGTGGACAGCATCGTGAAGAGCGCTACCAAGTCCCTTGGGTTCATAATGCGCAGCTCTTCTGAATTTAAACAAGCTAAGACGTTGAAAATCCTGTATTGTTCATTCGTACGAAGCAAACTTGAGTACGCATCCCAGGTCTGGAACCCCTGTTACAATATTTATATAGACAGGATCGAGCGGATACAGAGAAAATTTATTAAGTTTTTATGTTTTAAATTAAGTACTCCTTATAACTCATCTCAGTATGTTAGTGTATGCAAAAAACACCATATGTTGCCTTTGTATCACCGTCGGGAAATCGCTGACACTACTTATTTCCTAAAAATCACTAGCGGCAGCGTTGATTGCCCTGATCTGCTTGGTAGTATTATGTTCAACACTCCCAATAGGGTTAAAAGGTACAATCCACCTATTTCGATTCCCTTTGCGTCCTCGAACTACAGACGTAACAGTTTCCTCGTTCGCGCAGCTAGAACACTTAACAGGCTATCTAGAGAGCACGATATTGACGTATTTAATGCAAATACCCAGGCTATACGGCGTAATTTAACTCTTAAATTCTTTATGTGAGCTTGCCTTTTAATTTTTATTTTTTGTTTTCTTTTCTATTTCGTATGCTTGATGATTTTTCTTCTTTTTAATCTTCCCGGTTTTTTCTTTTGTTTCGCATCTGTATTAACATTAGATTTATGTACTTGTCCAGTCTAAGCATATTTGTATACCTACTTGTAATACCTAATACCTAGTGAAGTTAATTTCTATAAGATTTCTATCGGTGAGAACCTGTAATTGGCCTCTTGTTTCTATTGTTTCTGTTAACATGTTTCATGTGCTGTTGGTTTTCCAATAAATAAATAATAAATAATAAAAAATCACGTCAATTCGTCGCTCCGTTTTGCCATGAAAGACGGACAAACAAACAGACACACACATTTTCCCGTTTATAATATTATATATACCGGGTGCGCGGTAATTAATGGACAACCTTTCAACCACCAAGAGGGCACCTTATACTGGTCCAGAAAATCGACATTAAGGTTCAGTAAAAGTCGCCTGGTTTTCGAGATTTTCACACTTTTTAAAATTACCAGTATAAGGTGCCCTCTTAGTGGTTAAAAGGTTGTCCATTAATTGTGAAAATCTCGAAAACCTGTCTTTTACTAAACCTTAAAGTTGATTTTCTGGACCAGTATAAGGTGCCCTCTTAGTGGTTAAAAGGTTGTCCATTAATTACCTGGCACCCTGTATAAATATGGATCTTTTCCAAGCGGAAAATAACTCTTTAATTTCATTATCTTATTTCCTTGAATTCCAGGAAAAAGTAGTGGTAATGACCAGTATAAAGCCAACGCGCGACCTGCAATCCGAGCTCGCGCCCCCCCACCACCGGCTCCCCGCCAACGAAGCTAAGAAGATGACGCAGCTCAAGGATCTACTCGAGCGGATGCTCATGCTGGACCCGGCCAAGCGCGCCTCCGTCAACCACTGTCTGGCGCACCCCTTCATACAGGACAAGATATAGCATGGACAAAACTAGTTGTCATTATTGAAAAATCACTAAATTGACAAATTTTGATGTCTTATAACCCTAGATTAAATAAAACAAGATCATACCATCCCATACATTAAAATGCGACCGCCTAAGACCGCGCTTACACTCCACCACACATAGATCACAAAAAAAATGTTTTGTAGCTTTCGATTATACTTGTAGATGGCGTTAAGTGTCACTTTTGACATAGATTTACGGCTCGGAATTGACACTTAATGCCAATCTACAAATAATCGGTGGCAACAAGGCATTTTTTTTGTGGCGCCATCTATGTGTGGTAGAGTGTAAGCGCGTTCGTAGGCGGTCGCATTTTAATGTATGGGATGGTATGATCTTGTTATATTTAATTTAAGGTATAACTAAGCTATGGTCCCTTCAGAAGCGAGTAATCAATAAGAAAGTAACTCCTGTGTAAATAGAACAGAGAGCGAGAGATTTATAAGTTCATCGCTCGGCGACGAACTATAAGTTTTCACATTGTCCGATGTCGTTGTCGGAAGGATTTCAAATCTACCCACCTACCACCATATTGACTGAGTCCCACAGTAAGCTCAAGAAGGCTTGTGTTACTCTCTACTCAGACAACCATATAAATAATATACGAGTAAATACTTATAATATATACAGTCAGCAGCAGAAGTTGCGTAACGGGCAAGGTGTTCAAAATGAACTTGACACGATCTTATTTTTAAGACAATAAGAGCGTGTTAGGATCATGCGAGCGTGTTGGCTGCTGCTGACTGTACATAGAAAACATCCATGACTCAGGAACAAATATCTGTGCTCATCACACAAATAAATGCACTTACCGGGATTCGAACCCGGGACCGTTAGCAGGCAGGGTCACTACGCGCTAGGCCAGATCGGTCGGATCGGATAATGTGACAAAAAAAATTTTGAAAAAGACCCCGACGGCGACATAGTGGACCGATTTTCATGAAACATCGCTAAGAACACTCCGGACTTACTCAGCTTTCAAACAAAAAAAAAACTAAATCCAAATCGGTTCATCCGTTCGGGAGCTACGATGCCACAGACAGACACACCCACAGACAGACAGACGTGCGTTTTTAACTCCCGTCGTTTTTGCGTCGGGGGTTAAAAACGCACTAACTCGCTCGCTCTATCATCGCCTCTTTTATTTACACGGGAGCGAGATCTTGTGCTGCCCTCTGTATAATCTCGGCAGTGAAAGGACAAAATAAATTTGTAAAAAATGCAATAAACCCGCTAGACGGGTTAATTTTGTATAGGAATTTTGAAGCTTGGCACTGAGTGTTGAGTTCGTCTAAGCTAACTGTGCACTGACTTGAACCGACAGTGTGAAAGAGTGTCGTACTTTCATAGACATTTCACATTGATGTGACAATGCCACATTTGTCTTTGCGAATGTCGTGCAGAATTACCTTAGTCCGACTCTTATACAGGGTGTAAACCTAATACGGGCGAACCTCTTAACAGTGGTGAGTATAGGACATAAAAAATGGAATTAGATAACTTTTACTTAAAATTGAAATATTTTTTTTATCCATACAAATTAATTCGGCCCGCAACGTAATGCAAACACACTCGCGTTAAACGCTCGTTGACAGTTGTCATTGATTGTCATTTACAGTACATTGCTGCTGGGAAATTTTTCAAAAATTAATTATGGGCTGAAACTGAAGAGTAACTCAAAAACACCTCTTAATTAATGATAACAATATTGAATTACATGCCTGGTTTCATTTATCGCCCTTATTACGTTTACGCACTGTAGAGTCTCTGTCGGCTGGTCAGTATACTCTTGGGTTGTCTCGTTCGTTTTTCGTCACGTTCCTAAAGTCCGATTCTGCATTCGTCAGCCATTCTACATTCGTCTTAAACAAAGGATACTATAGACTAGACAGCCAAATAATAATACCACTACCGAACGAGATGGTCACATACAAATTATAATAAGAGTGACAGAGAGCAAAATGCTATTTTTTGTCTTTGTCATAGTACTTTTCCGCCGCTGCCACAAACGAGTTTGTGGCAAACAATAAGGACGTGACTTGTCAAGCTTATTATCCGCCCAAATTACGTAGGTTTTGTATGGTAAACTGTCAGCCATTTTTAAAGTGATTCTTAAATTCGCTCCATTATTCTATATCTGTCCCTGTACCCTTGGGTGTACCCTTCATATATACCATAGATCGTCAAGTCTATGAACTCAGTATCCCTCGTCTGAGACATTCGTCAACTTAGACTACAGTCATTACTCATTATCGTCTTTGACCATAATGCGCTGTTGGCCTTTTTCTTATATCGACTCAATCGTTTTTCGTCATTTCGTATTTGGTCATATTCTGAGTTGGTACGGACCTAAGACTATGTAACACGAAAAACATAGATTTAACAGCGAACATGCCGAAATAAGAATATGACGAGTAAAGAACGAGACGGATTAAGATAAAGATGAACAACAAATTTGACCGTAGATGAGATAGACCATCGACGATCGTGACGAATAAAGAATGTTGTGATGTTGTTGTAGTCCCAAGTCACCCCACAGGTGCAAAGGGCCTTCACAAGCTCGCGCCACGCCTTCCTATCTTCAGCGACCCTCGTGGCCTCGCTCCAGCTCAAACCAGCCGCTCGTAGCTCATTTTCGACGGATCGCTTCCATGAGTGCACAGGGCGCCCGGGACCACGGCTTGCATTCTGCGGTTTCCAGTCGAGAGCAATGCTCGCGTTATTTCTTTCCCTCTCCGAAGAGTGTGTCCAATCCACCTCCATTTTCGAGTCGCGAATAAAGAATGGCTGACGAAAGCAGAATCGGAATAACAACCACAAAATTAAAATTTTGAAAAAAACCCCCGACCCCGACATAGTGGATCGATTTTCATGAAACATTGCTAAGAACACTCCCGACTAACTCAACTTTCAGACAAAAAAAACTAAATCTAAATCGGTTCATCCGTTCGGGAGCTACGATGCCACAGACAGACACACACACACACAGACAGACAGACAGACAGACAGACGGACAGACAGACAGACACGTCAAACTTATAACACCCCGTCGTTTTTGCGTCGGGGGTTAAAAATTTAGGAACGTGACAAAAAACTAACGAAACGACACAGGAGTATATCGGCTGGTAGAAGTATTTCATAGATGGCGCCAGCACAGATTTTACCTAACAATACAACAAATAGTTATCTAATAACTGTTTTTTTTTTGTTACACTATGTATAGGTTAGACCTATACTGGCACCACCTATAAAACCGTACAACGTTTGCTAACTCTGCTTGTGTATAACCTTTTTTTGTTATGAAATAAAAATGTATATTTTATAAGCTGATAGAATCTTTGGAGTAGATTGTCTCCGTAATTATGAAAGGTGTTTTGTGACGTCAATGACATAGGTGAATACATCCCCTCTAGCACAACTTGCCTTGTCGCGCGCGAGTCCTTACTTGAAGTCGCGCTTGATGTATAGACCTTACTTGAAGTCGCGCTTGACGCTTGACGTTTTAAACGGTCAGTGACTCTGCATACATGATTACCTATTTGCACCAAGGGTCCAAGCAAAACCGCAATAAGGTCCTTTTCTTGTCGCAAGGAACGTAACATTTATTCACTTGAAGTCAAAGAGGATTCAGTATTATAGAGAGTTACTGTCGAAGTAAAATGTGTAATCACAGTGAATAGACTGCCATCTCTTGACACAGGCTGAAAACTTTTGAACCTCAGTTTTGGCAATTTGGCCCATATTCTTAGCTCGATATGTTTTAAAATGTCAAATATTAATATTAGCGCCATCTAGCTGAGCGTACCCCAAAGGTGTAATACCATCTAGGCCACCGTACCTTTTTCTGTATGGTACCGAGGTACGTTTTTTTCTTAGATTTTATCTGTCTATACGGAGTTATATGTCTTTGCTGTGACTAAAGGTGGTTTTCCACCGGCAGGGCGTGAATGGGCAGAGCGGAGAGGGAATTTAAATTTGTATGGCGAATTTTCAATTCTCGCCCAGCGCATCTTTGGTGGAAATAGTAAGGATTGACTTGGATGTGCGGGACTTTAATTGAGATATTTACATACATACATACAATCACGCCTGTATCCCATAAAGGGGTAAGCAGAGTACATGAAACTACTAAAGCTTCAGTGCCACTCTTGGCAAATAAGGGGTTGAAAGAAAACGAAACTGTGACATTGCAGTGACAGGTTGCCAGCCTCACTAACCTAGCCACAATTTAACCCATATCCCACAGTCGCCTTCTACGACACCCACGGGAAGAAAGGGGGTGGTGAAATTCTTAACCCGTCACCACACAGACTATTGAGATATTTGTTAGTGTAAAATGAACTGTATTGCTTCCGACTTAAAGTATAAATTAACTCTGATGGTAGTTTTCCACCGGCAGGGCGAGACGAAAAGTGGCTTAGCGTGGAGAGGGGTGGATTGATGTGGATGTGCGGGACGTGAATTGAAATATTAGTTAGTGTAAAAATTTACCGTATTGCTTCCTATTTAGAGTATACATTAACACGAAGGTGGTATTCTACCGGCAGAGCGCGACGAGACATGGCGAGGCGCGGATTGAAGAGGATGTGCGAGACTTGAATAATATTGTTAGTGTAAAAATTTACCGTATTGCTTTGGACATAAAGTATCTTATGAAACCTACAATCTACGGCAGGCACGCGCAGGCTCGCGATGGCTATTAATGGCAATTTTTAGTGGAAAAGGGTCCGGGAGATTTCAATTCCCTCCCCGCTCTGCCCATTCACGCCCTGCCGGTGGAAAACCACCTTAACTCGAAAATCTCCGCCAGTCATTCTACTTGTAACGATAATTATTATGCTTTCCTGTTTGAATTATGTTAAATATATAATCATGTTCAAATGGAATAATACTGAACCGTCATAAATAGATATTTCATCTGATTTCTTCTGTTCTTAATTTTTATTCTTTTTTGCCAAATCTGTAAGCCTTCCACCAACCGTCTCAGGTCAGGTCAGCGGTGGTCCTAAAGTTAAGTTCTAATTATAGCTAGGCGTTAATTTCACATGTAATGACGTGAGAATGAAGTTACTTAAGTTAAGATGTGTTAGTTGGAAATAATTAAATTATTAAGCCAATTGTGTGAGCTTTTATTTTCAATTAGTATCCCATTCCCACACTAGCGTCGCTATACCAAGTGGCGACTGATGTTATGGTACTATCCTTCTCTATCTTACTGGGTCGCCATTAGCATGAAAGAGATAGCAATATTACTTCAGTTGCCTGTTAGTATTGCGGCGAGTGCGTTAGCGTTTTCGCAACTGACTTGATTGAGACCACGCTAAATTGGCAACGATTTTGGTAGCTCCACGGACAGGTGAGGCAAGTAAGCTTCATAATGAAGATGGTGATTTTTTACGGTTAAAATAATAAATCGCTGCCAATTTGAGAAATATTTTTGTATGTGCCGCCATTTCTAACGCCAAATTCGTGCCAGAGTATACAGATGATGTTTTAAAAGGCAGTATGGCATTAGCCCGCGCCACACCCGGAATAGTGAAAAAAAAAAACTTTGACATATGTCACTTGATTTTGACATCGAAGTTCATTGAACTGACAGTTACTGCAAGACAATTTTTTCGTAAAATTATACTTTCTAATCGAAATAATGTACTAAATGAAATGATGGACAACAACAATAAATAATGCTTTGATATTATTTGCGATTTCTTCATCAGAAACGTAAGTAACTAAACAGATGTATTTTTAGGTTATGTTTACAAAATCGTACTGTGTTTCATAACATTTGCGATCAAAAAACAGGGTTTAAAAATTAAATAAATGGTTTTATTCTGTTTTCTAGTTACACTTAGTATGTACTAGTACGTTAAAAGATCTTATAAACACGATTTTATATAAACTATTCTATTAATATGTGGGTAAGTATAGTCTTTAAACCGCTTGGATCTTCGAAAATGATTACTTTATTTTAATCTTACGGCATCACATACCACAGATATACACTAATCGCTACTATGTGAAAAAAAAAAATCCACTCAACATCTACCAGCCTACCACCAATCACGAAGTTTTTTTTTCTAAATCAGTTGGTCCTTGGGTTTTCAACATGTCGTCAGAGCACGTCTCCCGTGTGCGTCAGCTTTACAAGCTGATCTTCCGCGTGCACCGTGCGTTGCCCGCCGAACTCCGTGTGTTGGGGGACAACTATGCTAGGGACGAGTTCAAGAGACACAAGGAATGTGGTCCGGAGGAGGCGAGGATATTTCTTAATGAGTGGACGGTAAAATGCTACTCTCCATTGCATGTTGACAAGCGAGAATTTACTAAGCATTTGCCAATTAACTCAGGATATAACTGAGCCCCTTGATTTGTTATAATTTTTGAGTCTTATTAAAAACTGAAATAGATACCATACACCAAAGAAAAAGGGACCAAGTTCACTGGTAGCAGAGCTGGGAATCGAATCCTGGTCTTCAGCTTACCCGGCTAATGTGCACCCTGCTACACCACACCACAGTATAATAAAGAGTACTATCGTATAGTATGGCCACTCCCGCTCCCCGCTGAAAGTGCCGCCCACCCCCCCTCGGTTACTTCACATTTACCGCCTGTCAAGAACGCGAACAGTTGACCTGTCATATCTCACTCATATAAGTATGTTACGCGTTCACCTACACTAGCTTAGAATGTGTGCTAGGAACGCGCCCTTTCATATATTTGATCGCCAGTGTCCGAGGTGTGACCACACCATCCACCGGGGCTGTGTTCTGTTTGGGCGTTTTTTCTTTGGTGTATGTGTCTATTTCAGTTTTTACAAATCTGTATTCATGTTAATTTGAGTGGCTTTTCATTTTTTGAAATTATTTTTTTAGGACTATGCGATAAACCTAGCGAAGCAGATGAAGCCACTGCAGCAAGCGAAGCGGAAAGAAGTAGGCAGATACTTAGATCCGAAACTCCTCGACCACATGAGTGACGAGCAGCTGTGCCAACTGTACGAACTGCACAAAGCGGCTTCGACAGCGGAGGATAGTGGAAGTAAGGAAAAGTAGTTGGGGAATACCACAAGAATGACCCTTAAGAAATTCATCTAATTTTACTGACACAGTATAATAAAGAGTACTATCGTACAGTATGGCCACTCCCGCTCTCCGCTGAAAGTGCCGCCCACCCCCTCTCGGTTACACAGTTACCGCCTGTCAAAAATGCGAACAGTCGACCTGTCATATTTCACTGATACAAGCATAGTTCGCGTTCACCTACACGAGCTTAGACTGTGTGCTAGGAACGCGCCTCTTTCATATATTTGATCGCCAGTGTCAGAGGTGTGGCGCTACATAAGCGATTTTGTGTCTGACAGTATTTCATGAGTCATGACTTGGCTAACAAGTTGGCAATATTTTCTCAAGTTTTAAGGAATTGATTGAAGCAGCTGCCATACAAGGCAAAAGCATTTCGTGAAGGACATTTTTGTGGAATGCGCCAGTTGAACTTTTGAGATAGCTCCTATGATTTTTGATGTTTTAGTATATCGTCACTACTTTAAAAAAAACTTGTATCTTCGTCTGTCAATGAAAAGAAAATTGTAGTAAGTATGTATGAAATGCATATAGACTTACTGCGTTTTAACTTTGAGGAACAGCGTGAGATACGAGATTTTTTAAAAGTAGTGACGATATGTTCCTTTTGATAGTGTAAATGTCATCTAAATTAAACTTATATTGACCGGGATATAGACCGTGATCACCTTTTTGATTTTTGTCGAGCTTCCGATATTATATCCCGGTCAATATAAGTCTAATAATGAAGTCATTTTCATGTGAATCATTCAAAACTCTTGTCATCTAAATTGTATGTAATTTTTGGTTCTAATAAGTATACATTTGGGTATGGTGTCATTTGTAACATACAATGAATATTTAGGACCGGTTGCATCAAACCATCTGTCACCGTTAAAACGTTCGTTAAATTTTATTGTATGGGAAGTTCCATAGACGTCTGCTGCGTGCCGATGATGTGTCTGTCAAATATGGTTGATGCAACTGGCCCTTAGACTAAGAGCCCAGAGCCGCCAGACCTTCCTCATTTTCTCAAGGATAAAAGTTTGGGATCTGTAGTGTTCGTAACGACGTTTTATGTCTGTATATTACCTAGTTCGTCAGCCCGTTTTTTGCTATAAGGTTTTTTTAAAAACAGTAACTTTCCTTAAATTCTCAAAACTAAATTTTTATATGTGTGTTAGAAAATACTGTTAGGAATTGATAATCATCATTTCCTAACTATTTGCGCCGGCTGGAACTTGAGAAATTAGGGTAAGTTAGAGAGGCTTTCAAGCGTCTGGTAAATGTTACGGCCGGTGGAAATTGTCAGGAATTGATGATTATCAAATCTTTACAGTCTTTTCTATTAGATATATGAAAATCTGCCTTGAGAATTTAAGGAAAATGTTTAAAAAAAAATCTTATTGCAAAAATATGGTAGACGAGCGAACTAGGTAATATGCAGACATTAAACGTCGATACGAACTCTGCAGTATCCCAAAGTTTCATCCTTGAGAAAATGAGGAAGGTCTGGCGGCTCTGGGCTCTTAGTCCAATATTTTATTCATAAGGAACCGTGATGTTTACTCGATCAATTAGCGTATTCTTAATAGGGAACTTCACTGTTCTTAAAATAATATATTTTATACCGTGCACGAAATAAAGCATCAGATAATTATTAGAAAAACATGGACAGGAGTTATTTTTAAATCCAATTTCTATTTAATAAGTCCGGTAGAAATATATAAAGTAACTGAGTTGACCGTGACGTCACTTAATTCGATTTCATGTTAATTCCATATTAGCAACCGTGTGTGTGTGGATTGAGTGAGCACCTTCCGAAAATAAAAAAAAATATGCTGATCATTTAGTAAAAGTTCTAAAACAATTGTAAAACGAATCTCTGAATTTGTAAAAAGATAAATCAAAAGATACAGCCATTAACATGTGCTCACTCAGTTCTCACAAACTACCAACGAAAACAGTGAATATATTCATTTAACATATAATATTTATATACTAACATTTAGTAAAAAATAGGCCAACCTACCTCTATAAATATTAGATCACCTAGTGACGTATTAAATTTTTTACAAATAGTTTCTTATGCTCACTCAATCCACACACTTTTGAAAAGCCGAATTTTGATGAAAAACATAAGATTTAGACCGCTATTATATGTGTATAGTTTAGTAAAAGTGAAATGGGAATTTGTAAAATACAAAACGAACCACTAACGTGTCAGGTTTTTTTATAATAAATTTTTGTAAGTGCTCACTCAGTCCACACGTTTTGAGAAAGTTAAAAATGTAAATATCTTACGATTTGTAGCACCTAAGACACTCGAAAGTACTTCAACATTTAGTAAAAATTTTTACTAAATATCCACCATCTAATATTTTATATTCGTTGTCTGGTTTTAAAGATATTCAGACATAACTTTTCTCATACAAATGTATCAAGTAGGGTGACCACACTATGTCGGCTCCTGATTTTCCCCACCTTCCCATTGTCATATTGAGATTGGGGAGTTTCGTTCAATTTTGATAATAGTTTACCGGATTTGTAAGTGGGAGCGAGAAAAGAATAACTATTTCTCGCTCCCACTTACAAATCCGGTACGCTCATCTGTTAGCGCGATTAAATTACCAGGTTCTGGTTTCTTACTAGTGAAGTATTATATTCTTTGTTTCTTACCAATTATCATTCATGTCCTTTTTAATGCATGCATGTCGATATGGTTATTATCCTGACGTCGATAAAAATTACACAATACACATCATCACTAGGCCAAGAACATAACCTAAAAACAGTTTGCAGATGGATAATTAATATGGTATTAGTTTAATATTATCAAAATTGAACGAACGAAACTCCCCAATCTCAATATGACAATGGGAAGGTGGGGAAAATCAGGAGCCGACATAGTGTGGTCACCCAACTTGATACATTTGTATGAGAAAAGTTATGTCTGAATATCTTTAAAACCAGACAACGAATATAAAATATTAGATGGTGGATATTTAGTAAAAATTTTTACTAAATGTTGAAGTACTTTCGAGTGTCTTAGGTGCTACAAATCGTAAGATATTTACATTTTTAACTTTCTCAAAACGTGTGGACTGAGTGAGCACTTACAAAAATTTATTATAAAAAAACCTGACACGTTAGTGGTTCGTTTTGTATTTTACAAATTCCCATTTCACTTTTACTAAACTATACACATATAATAGCGGTCTAAATCTTATGTTTTTCATCAAAATTCGGCTTTTCAAAAGTGTGTGGATTGAGTGAGCATAAGAAACTATTTGTAAAAAATTTAATACGTCACTAGGTGATCTAATATTTATAGAGGTAGGTTGGCCTATTTTTTACTAAATGTTAGTATATAAATATTATATGTTAAATGAATATATTCACTGTTTTCGTTGGTAGTTTGTGAGAACTGAGTGAGCACATGTTAATGGCTGTATCTTTTGATTTATCTTTTTACAAATTCAGAGATTCGTTTTACAATTGTTTTAGAACTTTTACTAAATGATCAGCATATTTTTTTTTATTTTCGGAAGGTGCTCACTCAATCCACACACACACTTAGCAACCAACACCGGGGCAACCGACGCAACGGAGCCACGCTGTGACGTCATCGCCCAAATGAATTGATTAATTTTCTTTTTATTGTTCTCTCTTTTTGTCTTTTTCTCTCTTTGTTTTGTTATGTTTTTTAATAAATAAATAAATAAATCAGCAAGCCGTTCAAATTCGTTTTGACAGCTCTTAAAAGAAGCTGATTTAAATAGGAGGCAAGTAGTTTATTGTCAAAGAGTCACAGTAGATGGTCTGATTCTGATCATGTCATTTGAAGACCCGTCATCAGGCATGAGTGCTCGTGGTGGCTACACTCCGTGTACAGTTACCGGCATTTCTATACCTTGTCATATTGACGTCTTGTTGAAATGTCATACGAAATTGTAAAACGATTAAATGCGACAAGGTACAGAAATCATAGACATAGAAAAGTTTTATTCAAGATCACATGAAATTGTTACATTATATTTGTTGAAATAAAATACTTTAATCTATCAATATTATCACTTATTTATGCTGGTGACTGTACTGTATGTGTATTATTCCTAGGCATATTGCACGGATAGCAATAGGCTACTTGCCTCCTAGTCAAATCAGCTTCATTTTAAGAACTGTCAAAACGAATTTGAACGACTTGCTAATATGGAATTTATATGAAATCGAATTGAGTAACGTCACGGTTAACTCAATTACTTTATGTATTTCTACCTGACTTATTAAATAGAAATTGTATTTAAAAATAACTTCTGTCCATGTTTTTCTTATAATTATCTGATGTTTTATTTCGGCCATGCTATAAAATATTTTATTTTAACTACAGTCAAGTTCCCTCTATTGCATTCGTGCCATCGACATAAGGTTTAATTACGCCTCGCATTCATTTTAAAATAAGTAAATTTTATTTACTACTACATACATATTAAGGAAAAGTGTAAGTAATACTTTTACATACTAAATAACAAATCGTGCACTGCGAAGTTTAGTTAAATGACACTATTGACTCTAGTTTCGAGTTATAACTTATAAGCAACTATATTAGCATTAGATATCTCCTTTTAAGTATAAATACAGTCGTGTTCATAAATATGTGTACATTTGTTCACCTTATTACATAGTGTTAAGGTGAAGAAATGTACACATATTTATGAACTCGACTGTATCTCCTACTTTTTTTTTTGCCCAAATTCGTTGCTAACTTATCTTGGCCTGACTCTAGTATCTGCTTGCCAACAGCAGTAAAAATAGTAATAATAGAATTTCAGAAAGGCATGAAATCGATATTTTGATTGTTTTTAAATTAATAATTAAGTTTCCTTCGTTGAAAACAATAGAAAATCTTTCAACATTTTCTCTTGTATTTTTTATGAAAAAATATCGATAAATCGTTAAAATTACCTGACATAATAACTAATAGTATTTTGGTCTAACATATGAAAAAGAAGTACTAATTTGCATATTTATGTCGATGGATATGCGTTTTATTTACACAAAAATACGCACGCATAAACATAACAAGCACCAAAGACAAAATGCATAAAAAATAATAATAGACGTATCAAGATCAATCAAAAATTATGCATGCAGAAGGTATACCAGATGTACATAATACGACCTTTGAAGAAATATCGAAGACCATATTTGTGAAACGGTGTTCTTAAATAAGTGTTTGTACTGAACTAAGTAATAATTATAAAAATGTGTGTTGACTTGATAATTGTAATGTATATTATGATTTTGTGTATATTCTGTTTTAAACTACTGAATAACATTATATAGATAATGGTTTCTTCAAAAAGCTGTGGTGCGATAGTTGCGTTACTAGTAATAGTAATGAATTATTTAATCGTAATTTATTTATCTTATTTATTGTTTTATGATATAGATTTTTTTGTGCGTTTATGGTGAATAAATGTTGTATTTTACTTATGGTGTTTTAAATACATATAAAACTTTAACTGGTAGGCCGCCTTTAATTCATAAAAAACAAGAAAATAATTTAAAAAAAACTGCAAATATAATTTAAAAAAAAGACACGACCACCTACGTCCTTAATTTTGTACTTTATTTATTGCAAATTACAATGAACACACTTTAATTGTAAACATAAGGCATGGACAACCAATTTTAATCATATCATATGCCACTCTAGATCCTTGTCTTAGGCACTGGTCCCACCGCTAGTAAGCTATGAGCTATCGGCTATAAAAACGAACAAAAGATAAGCACTCCCGTGTAAATAAAAGAGACACGGCGATATTGATAGCTCACCGCTCGAGTAACTATAAACATCGCCGTTTCTTTTATTTACACGGGAGTTCGTTTTTTTATAGCCGATAGCTCATAGGTTACTAGCTTGCGGTGGGACCAGTGCCTTAGGGCCTTATCACACTTGTTATTTGCGGGCGATTTGAAAGCGAAGCGAGTTCGCCGCGTTTGCCCAGCGTGTTCGCCAATTGGAAGTGTAATAAGGCCCTTATTGACACCGTGTTTTATTGCCATATAAATCACATAGACGTTTACTGTGCAAAGGTTCTACAGTGGCCTAAGATTGAAATGTGGCACGTTCTGAACTAGGAAAGCCTATGAAAGTTCAAGAAATGCAATACAAAAAAAACTTCAGGTGTAATAAAAATACAAATAATTTTTGATACATTTATTTGTAAGCACAAAAAGTACATACAATGTGTAAAGTTATTGTGATTAGGATTATTACGTATAGAATATAAATAAAAAGATTTAAAACTGGGTTTTCGGGTATTTTGGAATGCTTATAGCAAATCACATGTCACATAGTGCTATACTAACATCTAAACTACTAGTATTGACCCACATCACCTCAGAGCATAGTTATTATAATACTAATAGAGAGCGGACAGGCCGACCTGAGACGTGTCGGAGTTAGCTCATTGAGCATACAGTTGTGTGCGTGATGATACGACTCGCTGCGTTCGCATGTACACAGACATGGAAATGATGCGTGGTTTTCGATATTTTCACACTTTTTAAAATTTTAATGGATATTAATGGACAACCTTTTAACCACCAAGAGGGCACCTTATACTGGTCTAGAAAATCGACATTAAGGTTTAGTAAAAGTCGCCTGGTTTTCGATATTTTCACACTTTTTAAAATTTTAATGGATATTAATGGACAACCTTTTAACCACACTTTTGGTCTAAAATTTTAAGGTTTAGTATTAAACTTTTTAAAATTTTAATTCTACCTAAAATTTTAAAAAGTGTGAGAATCTCGAAAACCAGGCGACTTTTACTGAACCTTAATGTCGATTTTCTGGACCAGTATAAGGTGCCCTCTTGGTGGTTAAAAGGTTGTCCATTAATTACCGGGCACCCGGTATATGACTACGCGCCATCTTGCGGAATTTCATTAGAACTATTTTCTTCATACTATATTGAACTGTCACCCCATACATCAGAATAACAGCGCCCTCTGGACAATAGTCATATATTTCTGGTCAGGCTTTACTAACTTAGGTTGAGCTAATATTTAGAGTAATTTAAATTTTTATAATTCTATTAAATAGATGTGTATAAGTATAAATAAATATCTTTTTAAGATATAGATAGGTATAGGTAGAATTTTGAAATACCTCCCTTTGAGCACCTCATACAGTCTATACATAAAAAGTAAAGTACAGTCAACCAATTGGAACCCTAGACCACTCTACAACCATGTCAAAATGATAAGCAGTAAGACATTTCTTACAATCTGATTTATAGCGTCACTGAGACATAGTTCTACAGTGCCCAAGGGTTCCAATTGGTTGACTGTACATATAGTTAAGCTCATATTTACCCTTGACAGCTCACATATTTTCTTTTTAATGATTCAATTCAAATATTAAACAGTTTAATTTGTATATTCGTCTAAAGAGTAAGATTAGATTTTTACTAGATGCTCAAGTGGTGAAGTAATAGACCAAAAATATTTTCTTATCACTATTAAATCACAACACATCTAAATTCCGAATTGGACATTTATAAATATTCACTTGGTTTCTACACACTTATTACGAATATGTTAATTTTATAGAAGATCTGAGAATACGTTGTAATAGATTTTTTTCTTGCTACGTGAAATAAAACTTCCTACATCCGATATCGGATCGGATAGTGTTAAAACGCTGTTATTTAGCTACATGTGACTGAACCTAAATTCGACCTATTCTATTCACTACATAAAATTGAATAAAGTTTTTTTTTGTCATTTAAATGCGGTAAATGTTATGTTATTAGAATATATAAGCATGACATTGACGTCGTTCACTACAACACTATCTAAACTAGGGACGTATGTGCTGATGCAGTGAATTGTAATATACAATACTTTTCTACCTAATAAAAACTATAACAACACTTATTTAAGCATTTCAAAGAAATATTTTGCTCAAATTATATTATATTCTGCTGTTTCGTGCTTTTGTCCATTTCTATTGTGCTTTTCGTTTAATGTTATTTATTTTAAATTTCATTGCACACAAAAACAAGAGTACAATTGGCGGACTTAATGCCTTTAGGCATTCTTTTATATGCTTCCGTATTTTTACGCACACATTCCACACGATAGGTGTGGCAAAGTATGATTAAAATACGAACGCATAACAGTTGTACAATCTTTAGGAAATAGGTACGCAGGCAAGCAGTAAATTTCAATTAATTACGTTATAATTAAAAAGTTTTTGTGTATGTTATGTACCCAACATGAGTATCTGGTGCCGTAGCCGAATGGAATTTCTGCGACGCGAAACGAAAATTAAACGCTGCGAAAGGTAGTCTGGCTCTGTCGCGCCAATACGCAAAAGCGATGGATAGATATCTACGAGCGTTTCGTTTCATGAGCGTTTGTGCCATTCGGCTACGCACCCAGGAATCTTTCATTTATGACTACTATGAGCTATGAGTATATTACTGTAATATGCCCAGTAATAATGGAAAAGTCTTTTAAAAAAATGTTATTTGGAAAGACATTTCCACCAGAAGAAAATGCGACAAAATGGACAATTGCAGGGGTTTACTTTCCTCAGAATAGCTTAATTTCGCTCCTTTCCTACTGACAAAATGGTTAGCCAGGCCAAAATATCTATGCTAAACAGATGTATGACTGTATGTATATCTAATTTAAAGGCTACAGGAATGCCAAAGAATAAATTCACTTATATAACTTATAGAACTAGCTATACGTACAACTATGGGTGGATTATATCCACGAGTTTTGCAAATAGTTTAAAACATTTACTGCCAAGTAAACCCGTTTTCACATTATCCGATCTGATATCGGATGTAGGACCGATATCCCATACATTGAAGCTGCCATTTTAGATTTTTGCCTTTGAAATCCTTCCGACATCCGATATCGGATCGGATAATGTGAAAAAGCAGTAAGGTTGTGTTAAAATAAAAATGTAGCGCTTGGCACCAAAAGTGTTAATGTAATATAAGTTTCATTAGCTTAAATTTTCATTCAACTAAGTTCTAAATTTTAACTTAATAAGTTCATATTAGGTATTTTACTTGACTATTGAAAACATTTCGCTTCTATATGCAAACCAACAGTTTCACAAGAATAAATACCCAGTTTTTATAGAAAAATACAGATACAACTAGAATGTGTTCGAGGATTATGAAGTTTAATGGAAAGGATAAGTACATATAAAATTAATTTAAAACATTCTAAGTCGGCGGAATTATTAAAGATATTATTATAATTTGCATAGATATTAACTAGATCCAATACTCCAAAGATCACCAAGGTTATGGGCTGCAAACTATTTTTTGCAGATGTTATTTTTTGTCTGCGACTTTTTAGCAATCCGTAAAGAATTGTAAATTCCAAAGTGTAGAATGCATAATAAAATAAATCCACGCCATGATGATCTTTAGAAGTGTCACTTAAAAATACTTTTATTTTTAAAGCGAGATCGTTTATAATAAAATTTCTTGACTTAATTAATAACATTTACATTAGTTTAATTTTAAATGCATCGAGTATTCAATTGTAATGCTAGCCTACACACGCATTTCAAAAAAATATTTTTAATATTTGTGGCTTAAAGACAAATTTGATTATTTATTAATAAATTTATAATTATTAATATTTAAAATTTCTCGGGAAATAATTGAAGATTTCGTTATAAACGAAACGCGAATTTTGCTATTTAAGTACATATTTTTTGTTGTATAAAAAGCTTAAGAATTCTGTCTAAAGACTATGAAAAGATACGAGTAAATATTAGGTAATTTAGGAAACACAAACAAATAATTATTCTAGTCGTAAAAGTTGAATCTTATAGCATAAGATTTTACATATTTATTCTAGTTCAATAGTTGTAATTGTGTTATATTACGTGTGTAGGGCGCATTTATGTATATTTAATTTAGAGTGTTCTTAATCTATGACATTTATCTTGAATACTGTCAAAAATGTATCTACTAATAAGTAGGTAATTACAATCAAGAGTTCTAGTTCTAGTATGGTTCTAGTTCACTATACACTTACTGTTTTTCTTAATTTTTAGTTTAAGTTTAAAGTTAGTTTTCTTTTTTTGTTAATTCTCTTTATAATGACAAACATTTAACTATCGAAATAGTACACGATTAGCACAAAAACGTTTGAAGAAGTCATTTAAAAACTATTTTTCATTGTCGATATGAAATCGTCCATAAACACAAACATAACAAAAATGGAGTCCAACTGATGTTTAACAGGTTAGCGCACATTTCAGCCACTGAAACAAAAAGGTTGGTTTACAAAATGGACCATTTATGGAAAAACTAGCGTTTGCCCGCAGCTTCGCTCGCGTTAAATTTGAAAATGCGAAATATTAGGGAAACGGGGGGTCAGAAAGGGCCAAAAAGTAGCCTATGTCACTCTCTATCCCTTCAACTATCTCCACTTAAAAAATCACGTCAATTCGTCGCTCCGTTTTGCCGTGAAAGACGGACAAACAAACAGACACACACACTTTCCCATTTATAATATTAGTATGGACACAGTATAATAAAGAGTACTATCGTACAGTATGGCCACTCCCGCTCCCCGCTGAAAGTGCCGCCCACCCCCTCTCGGTTACCTCACAGTTACTGCCTGTCAAAAACGCGAACAGTCGACCTGTCATATGTCACTCATACAAGCATAGTACGCGTTCACCTACACGAGCTTAGAATGTGTGCTAGGAAAGCGCCTCTTTCATATATTTGATCGCCAGTGTCCGAGGTGTGGTATGGATGTACAGGTGGAGGGACTCTTAGTCCAAGGGCTGAGTTCACGCTCATATTGGGCGCGGCATGTGGCGTGCATATCAAACAATTGAAGCTCATACAAGTGTCTGTCCTGACTCGAGTGACACGACGCTGCACGCCCCGCTGAATGCTCAGCTCCGAGCGTTCACTCAGGCACACTTGATAGGAAGAATTACATACCTGGGCCATTGTTTTCAAAATTGTCCACCCCACTTTTTTGTAACATGGGTATGTTTTACGCGATTCATACTCAGAATCGAGAGCTCTTTCGATCCTGATAGGAGAAAAAAATGTCCCAAGATTTCCATACATTTTTTCGAACCTTCCATTCCGTTACCGCCATACAAAATGTATGAAAAAATGGTAACGGAATGGAAAAAAAACCTTGGGACACTTTTTTTCTCCTATTAGGATTGAAAGAGCTCGCGATTCTGAGTGGAAAACACATAAAAATTTCCAAATCCAAAAAAAAGGTGGGGTGGACAACTTTGAAAAAAATGGCCCACCTACATAGTAGTCTTTATTGCACTACTAATAGTTATTAGAGAGATAAAGTAGAATAGATAAAACAATACTTGCCTCAGATAGGTTCAAGTTTATGTAGTTAGAAGTAGCGGCGTTTGAGTAGAACACGTCTGAAAGAAAACAATTGTTATTAAATGATAAGAAAACCTTATAAATATATAAGGCACTGGCGCGCCGCGAGCTAGCAAACTATGAGCTATCGGCTATAAAAACGAACAAAAGATAATCACTCCCGTGCAAATAAAAGAGACACGGCGATGTTTATAGTTGTTCGCCCAGCGGTGAGCTATCAATACCGCCGTGTCTCTTTTATTTTCACGGGAGTGCTAATCTTTTGTTCGTTTTTATAGCCGATAGCTCATAGCTTACTAGCTCGGGACCAGTGCCTTAATAAGTAGGTATTTGAGTGTGCTTAAGTGGAAAGAATTCGAATGTATTTCAGCAGTAGGACGAGTATTGTCCAGTTGAGTATTTTCTCTTATCTTCGCCTACTATACGTAACTTCGCCTGACTTTATAAAAGCTGTTTATTAGTGAATATTGAAAAAAAAAACATTTTGAATCTACTTAGTTGTTTTTAGTAGGTAAGGTATTTTAGGAGGCGAAGAGAAATGGTTTTTGTTACTTACTTGGCTAGCGCGACAACCCAAAATGAGTTTGGCGTCCTACATTTAAGCAGCAGAGGATTGGTGAATCGGGCAGTCAAAAGGGCCTACTTGGGTCGTCCAAATGGACGCCGTCCTGCTGGTTACGCAATATATCGGTGCGCGGACAGAGTGGAGGAGTTTTAAGTACATATCATTTAAAGACGATGGGTCGCTGAAGATAAGAAGGCGTGGCGCGAGTTCGTAAAAGCCCTTTGAACCTCTGTGGTGCCTAGGACTATTACAGCAACAACATACAGTAACCCGAAATGAGACAGAATGGATGAGACTAGCCCAGGGCCAGGAGATGTGGTGTACTAGGAGAGTCCTATGCTCAGCAGTGGGCGTTAAAGGGCTGATATAATGATATAAAAACTTACTGAACGCTCTATGGAGATGCATGACGGTGGACACGAAGTCCCCAAACCGGAGCATGCCGTCTTTCCGCATGTACCGCAGCAGGAGGAGCGTCATGGCCCTGTCGGGGACCACGAAGCCAACCTTGAAACACGTAGAATAAAATCATTTATTATCAGGGCACAGGACAACAACAAGCTAGTTTTGTATCAGGTAATTATTGCATTGATGGAAAAAGAGGGGGCTATTTACAGTTTTGCTACTAAAAAAGTTTAATGCCTATATTCTAGTTATAGGAACACACAGATCAGCAACTTTCAAGCTGCGGCCGGCTTTTTTATGCGGTCCGCCAATATTGTTTTTTGGTATCCGATCAACTTTTAAATTTTATAAAAAAGCAATTTTATAAACGCCGTTCTCAAATAGACTGTAACCGAAGGACGCGTGTCTATCCTTATAGGAGCACGAATAATCCTACAAGGGTTTCATTCTCCAATTTGTGGTACGAAAACCTAAAAGTATCCGCCGATACTTGAGGGAAAAAAAGTTAGCCAGCCTGGTGCCTGTTCTCTAAGTTACCTAAGGTTTACATAATACTAATGTGATAAATACCTCTCGTAGTGCATCGCTGAGCCTCTCCGCTAGTAACCCTCTCATCTTCTCGCACGCGTAAGCCTTGAACACTATCTGGCAATGCTTGAATGACTATTATACAAGTCCTTGAATGTGGCCAGGCTGATGCGCTTATCCTATTCTCTGCTACCTAAGGTTTATATGTACGTATCAAATACCTCTCGTAGTGCATCCCTGAGCCTCTCCGCTAGCAATACTCCCATCTTCTCCCGCGCGTGAGCCTTGAACACCATCTGCCAATGCTTGAGGGAGCACATCAGGTCCTTGAAGTTGGCTAGGCTGATGCGGCCGGTGCCTGTTTTCTGGAGGATGGCTAAGGAAGGTTTATGTTACTGTGTTATAGATATTCATCCCGTGGTGTCGTCGCTAGTGCGCAAAACGTTGAAGCGAATAATCAAGAAAAAGACGGAAAAATTGGAAAGAATTGCACCACGCCTGTCCTCCCGTGGCTGTCGTAGAAATCGATTGTGAAATGTTGGTTCAATTGTGGTTTGTGGTGTCGATAGGCTATCAAGCTGTCACGGCAGTTTTACAATTTACTTTTTTATAAAGTAGGGAGATAGAAGGAAAACCGTGAGGTTTCTTTTTAGAAAGAATTAAAGACGAAGTCGACCTAGTGACGCCGTTCAAAAGAGTGGCAAAGAAAAACCAGGCTCTAGATTAGAATCACACCTCGGACAAAAGCGATCAAATTTAAGGGAGAGGCGCGTTCCTACGCACACAGTCTAAGCTCGTGTAGGCGAACGCGTACCATGCATGTATGACACTGTTTTAAACTTTCACGATTATAACACATAATTATTTTTAAATCGGGACTTAATCGCGTATGAACTACTTAATAAACTGACCTCCAAAGTTTCAGGGACGGCGTTGTCTCTGGCGTGGTTTCTCTTATCATTCAAAACCAGTCTTCTCCGAGACCACGTGGAATAATTATATGCATGTGTTGAGTGAGATATGACTGGTCGACTGGTCGACTGGTCGCGGTTCTGTCAGGCGGCAACCGACAGCGGGTGCGGCACTTTCAGCGGGGAGCGGGCATCGCACTCTTAATTATACAGTGCTAGAATGATGATGTCGTCATTGGGATCGGATCGTATTTTTCTCAGGGTCGGTTTCGTAACGTTTTCTTTTCTTTTAAATAGAGAGCTGAAGAGCTAATGGCGGTGCCTAATATAATTGACGAGATCAAAGCCACACGACTCCGCTGACTCGGCCACTTGGAAAGGATGGGAGAGGATCGTGGTGTGAGAAGAGCATATGTGGGGCACTCGGGTGGAAAACGTCCCAGATATCGCTAGGTGCGAGGAAGCCCTGAAAGACCTGTCCGCACTCGGTGTACCCAACTGGCGTAAAGTGGCGCAGGATAGGGCAGATTGGCGATCTCTTGGCCAAGATCCTTTTTGGGTCGCTGAGCCAGTGAAGTAAGTAAGTAAGAATGAATGATGTGTGTTTTACAAAGGATACATCAAGCGATAGGACAATCTGCTTGCACGTGTCAATGGACGCGCAGCTCTTGATGTAGTCGTTGGGGAGGCAGGCGTCCAGCAGCTCTTGCAGCTCGAAGGCGTCTATGGTTCGGTGCTCGTCGGCCAACTGCAGGAAGATCGCCTCGTACTGCGCGAAGCTGGATTGATAACCTCAACGTCAGGTGGGTGGGAGTATACTAGTAGGTACTAGGGTCCGTTTAAACGGAGCATGAACTTGCATGCGATTTTAGTTATAAGTATTGCGCACTGTTGAGGTTACACTGTTGAACAAGACAGAGCAAAGTGGCTCTTGCGTTGGAGGCCAAAACTCATTCAGCCAAGCCAGCCAAGTAAGTACTCGTAAGTAATCAAATACCGGATTGTAATGAAAAACGCATGCACGTTCTTGTACCGTTCTAAGCGAATAGCGGAAGATCGATTGTATATACATACGTAGTTTGCGACCATTAGACCTATTGTATTGTAATTGAAAAAAGCGAATTTAATTTTTTTTGCTTATTTGCCATACTAAGGTATTTATATCTCAATGTTGTTAAAGCACTTCTTTTTAACTACCATAAAACTCGTTTCTTCGCCTAGTACTTATAGGTAGGTACTTATCTTCGCCTATCATTTTTAAAATTAGAAACTGCCACCTACTTTTTAGTGCAGGTTTCTCAAACGTATTACCTAATTGAAACTAGGCTAGGTGGTAATTTCAACTTCTATTAAGCTATGGCGAAGATAGGTATCATAGGCCAACAGGCGCCTGCAAAATACTTAATGACATTGCGTGGATTTGGCTTACTGACTATTACTTACAGCTGTTTAAGCTCTTCATGTTCGGGACTGGAAAATAATAATTTTCAATGGATTCGGACAGTTGACACATTTACCTACAGAAAAAGCAGCTTTAGCAATAAGTACTATTCGTCAGATAAATAAAACCATATAAACATTTGCGTACCTAACCTAAGCAATACTAAGCATTGCCTATTGATAAACATAAATATACATATCTACTTATAAAAATATTATATGTTCAGTCACCTGCATCTGCAATAATATTTTACATAACGAAAGCCGAAAAATATCTGAAATGATCATATTTGAAGAGCTACAAGAGCCTCTCACAATATTTACGGCCCTCGAAGAGTAAGTGCGTTTTCACATTATCCGATCCGATATTGGATAACGGATTGATACCTCCTACATTACAGGCGTCATTTTTAGGGTTCCGTAGTCAACTAGGAACCCTTATAGTTTCGCCATGTCTGTCTGTCCGTCCGTCCGTCCGTCCGTCCGTCCGCGGATAATCTCAGTAACCGTTAGCACTAGAAAGCTGAAATTTGGTACCAATATGTATATCAATCACGCCAACAAAGTGCAAAAATAGAGCCGGAACAAACTTGTGTCTGAAATTGAGACTTCCTTGAAAGAAGTCTCTGAATGGGGTCGACTTAACTTAGTCCGATTTAACCCTACCAAGACACAGGTTTGCGCGTTTACCGCAAAAAAGTTAGAGTTTGTCGCATCACCCTTTTTTGAGAGCACTCCCCTCACTACCACAGCCAGTATAGGAATTCTATGCGTTGACATTTCGAGTGCAGTCCAGTTTCGCGGTCATTTAGAAGGTAAGGCCAAACTGGCCTCAAAAAAGCTGGGTGTGCTCAATAGATCGAGACAGTATTTCACCCCAGCCCACCGCCTTCAGCTCTATAAGGCGCAGGTTCGCCCACACATGGAGTACTGTTCTCATCTATGGGCAGGGGCACCTCAGTACCAGCTTCTCCCTCTGGACCGCATCCAACGACGAGCGACTCGAATTGTCAACTGCCAGCATGTCTCCGATCGGCTTGACCCCTTGGCGCTGCGTAGAGATGTGGCCTCGCTGTGCATTTTCTATCGCATGTATAACGGGGAGTGCTCCGAGGAATTGTTCGGATTAATCCCTACCGCTTCTTTCCGCCATCGCCCTACGCGACAACATTTCCATCGTCATCATCTAGATGGCTGGCAGTCCTCAACTGTGCGTTTCTCCAGAAACTTCCTGCCCCGCACAGCTAAACTGTGGAATGAATTGTCGCCTGCGGTATTTCCGGACCGATACGACCTTCAAATCTTCAAGAAAAGAGCGTACACCCATCTTAAAGGCCGGCAACGCACCTCCAACACCTCTGGTGTTTCGGGTGTCCATGGGCGGCGGTGATCGCTTACCATCAGGCGACCTGTCTGCTCGTTTGCCTCCTATCCCATAAAAAAAAAATGGAAAAAAATGTTTTATTAGGGTACCCCCCCTACATGTAAACTGGGGGCTGATTTTTTTTTTTCATTCCAATCCCAACGTGTGATATATTGTTGGATAGGTATTTAAACATGAATAAGGATTTACTAAGATCGTTTTTTGATAATATTAATACTTTCGGAAATAATCGCTCCTAAAGGAAAAAAAGTGCGTCCCCCCCTCTAACTTTTGAACCATACGTTTAAAAAATATGAAAAAAATCACAAAAGTAGAACTTTATAAATACTTTCTAGGAAAATTGTTTTGAATTTGATAGGTTCAGTAGTTTTTGAGAAAAATACGGGAAACTACGGAACCCTACACTGAACGTGGCCCGACACGCTCTTGGTCGGTTTTTTTCCCATTGAAATCCTTCCGACCGATATCGGATCGGATAATGTTAAAACGCACTAACACTGATAAAAGTGATGAATCATTGCAATAAGGCGACTGTCCTTGTACAGTCAAGTTCCCTATTGTTAGCTTGATATGTGTTAAAATGTAAAAAGAGCCATCTAGCCGAAAGGTGTAACGCCATCTAGGCCACCGTACCTTTTTCTCTATGGCTTTGAGGTACGTTTTTTTCTTATACTTTATCCGTCTATACGGAGTTACATATGTCTTTGTTAAATATGAAGCGTTCAAGGCTGCTACCAGAAACACAAACCTGACAGATCGGCTCAGCTCCAAGCCAGGCGGGGCCCTAATGACGGCGGCCTTGATCATCTGCGGGGCGGAGTCCAAGGCCCTCATCCTCACAGTCTTCGTGGAGAATATGCGGAGGGAGAAGTTGGCCTCCTCGCGGGGCTCGAAGGTCGTCGGCATTATGAGGTATGAGCCGGGCTGGAGGTCGCATCTGAATAGAATATTATAAATATTTACACATTATAACAAAACAGAAGGAAAGTGCCATGAAATGGCCTCATCTCAACGTTGCTGGTGACTTCCAGCGCTGATGTTCCGATGAAATCACCAAGTGAGAAAGATACACGGATCTGGAACGTGGGTTTGGGCCATTTTTTCAAAGTTGTCCACCCCACTTGTTTTTTGGATTTGGAAATTTTTATGTGGATTTCACTCAGAATCGCGAGCTCTTTCAATTCTAATAGGAGAAAAAAGTGTCCCAAGGTTTTTTCCATTCCGTTACCATTTTTTCATACATTTTGTATGGCGGTAACGGAATGGAAGGTTTGAAAAAATATATGGAAATCTTGGGACGTTTTTTTTCTCCTATCAAGATCGATAGACCTCGCGATTCTGAGTATGAATCGCGTAAAAAATACCCATGTTACAAAAAAAGTGAGATGGACAACTTTGAAAAAAAATGGCCCGTTAACACGATAATAATTAATAAAAAAAATGTATAAGTATGCTGATATTCTAGCAAAACGCGTGCCTCGCTCGACCGACGTGCTTTGTGTGCATCCAAGAATCTAGATATCATTTATATATAGATCTAGTTTTCACCTCGGTTGCCATGACTCTATGCTGTTCAAAAGTCCACAAGTCGGTCTCGGAGAGCAATACATGGATTGATATTACCCGAAAGTAACTACATCCAAAAGAGAGCGCTGTGTGTGTAGTTGTATACAGCGTTCCACGTTATGTATAGTAGGGCAGAGGACATTGGATGTGATTCCAGATTTCCAGATCCACAGCTAAGCCCACCTGGAGAATTTTGTCAAAAGGTTTTACACACTATAAGTCATTTATAACCCTCACATGTGACTGACTTGTCTGCTATTCGTATACTGCGAATTAACTGTACTCTTGAGTTTCTTGAACTGATTCGGGGTAGCTGTCCGTGACCTTGAGCTCCATCTTGCTGTGATATTGAAGAACCCACAAGTCGGTCTCGGAGACCACACACACACACACACACTATAAGTTATTTTCCCCCTCACTAGCTCGGAAACACGTGTTTTGTCTTTTAATACCAGCGGGTAAAAACGCATTTTATCCACTAGTGGGTAAAGTAAGTTGACCTTGAATAAAGTCCAATTAACTGCTTTAAAATTGATAAAAGTAGGTGAATCTAGTAATAAAGATGATTTACCACCTGTGGAACTACTGGAAGCAGTAACAAACGCATTTTTTGCGTTGTAGTTTCCTCGCTATAGTGAGGGGAAAAGTTTTGTGTTACACTCGGGTGCAAATGTATTTTACTTCTCGTGTGTTAAAAAACTCGCAAGTTCAGGATTCTATTCTCGAACCACTCGCTTCGCTCGTGGTTCAACTATAGAATCCTTTCACTTGCTCGTTTTTCAATTCCTCACTCGGCGTTAAAATACAACTTTGCCCCCTTGTATAACAAATAACTATATAACCCTCACCTGTGACTGACTTGTCTGCTATTCGTATACTGCGAATTAACTGTGCTCTTGAGTTTCTTGAACTGGTTCGGGGTAGCTGTCTCGACGAGCAGCTTCGGCAGCTTGTAGATACTAAAGCCGATGACCTTGGGCTCCATCACGCTGTGCTGGTTGAGCGAGACCACGAGCGTGTCGGTCTCCGAGACCACTATCTGGATTTGGGGGTTCATGTGGAAGAAATCTGAAAGAAATGGAGTTGAATATAATTATAATAGGTTAGTTACAGCTAAAATAAATATTAGACACAAAGATAAATATAGGTATACTTACGTAATTTTATTATAGTCAGGCAAAACTATCTATTAGTAACCAGATTCATTTTTTTTTGGTGTAATGAGAAACCGATTAAGATGTAGAAACGGTTGTATACAAAATACTTAAGGTACAGCGGGGCAAATCTCGACAGGGGGGCAATTGTAACTGATCCATTGATGAGTTCTACATGTATCCAATAAACACGCCTATATACCTTATATAACCGGTGAACACTATATTTAA
Source organism: Leguminivora glycinivorella (assembly GCF_023078275.1). Lineage (NCBI taxonomy): Eukaryota > Metazoa > Arthropoda > Insecta > Lepidoptera > Tortricidae > Leguminivora > Leguminivora glycinivorella. Next base: position 53,567,539 of record NC_062998.1, read on the forward strand.
GAATGAAAATATGTAAAACATGGAAAAAATGGATCAGTTACATTTGCCTCGTAGTCGGGATTTGCCCCGCTGTACCTTATAAAAATAGTAAAGTTACTAACCATTCTCCATTCCTAATCCTAAGTAATGTGACGCTGCAGTTAAGGAATTTCAATACAATGAATCACAATAATAAACAATCAATTAGGTATTTTATTTATTACATTTATTACTACTTAATCCATTTATAGGTATAAAATTCGATGACATATAATCATATATCAAATATATGTGCCCATAGTAAGCGCATTAATAAATATACGATTGACCTCATATGCATCTTATGTATCAACATCAAATCCTAAGCATCCCGTTTAGCTCACGTATGCTCCAGGTCTTCAGTGCCATACGGAGCTCGGATTGCAACAAATACAAACTTTCTGCACTCCTTGGCGGTCCATTTTAACCTGCCACTTGGTCTTCTGGGCTAACGTCGGCTCTGGCCAAGAGGTCTCAGCGTCAAGATAGACCGATTTAACTCCTAAACTCTTTACGTCATGTAACAATACTTACGGACATAATTCCTGCATCCTCCAGCTGTCACCCCCCGTCGCCACGCCCCCTGGTGCATCTTAACCTGCCACTTGGTCTTCTCGGCTAGCGTCGGCTCTGGCCAAGAGGTCTCAGCGTCAAGATGGACTGTCTCCACACGGTGGAACAGGCGTTGGAACTCCGCGAAGGTCATCGTGAACTCGACGCTTGGCGCGTTTAGGCGCTCGCGGTCGGCGCTTGCGATCTTACGGCTGGGGAAGAAAATGTTAGTAATTAATTTACAGATTAAAAAAAAAAGAAAATAAAATTACAGATTATGCACACCTCGGACAATAGCGATCAAATCTATGAAAGAAACGCGTTCCTACGCACACAGTCTAAGCTCGCGTAAGCGAACGCGTACCATGCTTTTATGAGTGAGATGTGACAGGTCGACTGGTCGCGTTTTTGACAAGCGGTAACTGTGGGGTAACCGAGAGCGGGTAGGTGTCACTTTTAACGGGGAGCGTACTGTACGATAGTACTCTTTATTATACTGAGTTATGTTATTAGGGGCTAAAAAGCTTCAAGGGGCTTCAAAAAAGGGATGATTAATCCATACTAATATTATAAATGGGAAGGTGTGTGTGTCTGTTTGTCCGTCTTTCACGGCAAACGGAGCGACGAATTGACGTGATTTTTTAAGTGGAGATAGTTGAAGGGATGGAGAGTGACATAGGCTACTTTTTGACTCTTTTTAACACCCTACATCCCTAAAATGGAGGGTCGAAGTTAGTATGAAGCATTACGCAATTTTCGAATATAACGCAAGCGAAGCCGCGGGAAAAAGCTAGTTAAGAATACTTACCGGCGTTCGATCTCTAATCTATCGAGATGCATCCATATACTTGTATAGTATCGGGCTTCCAAGAACAGGCTGCGTTAAATGAGTGAAAAGCGTTATTAAAGCACAAATGCCACAATAGTTATTTGTTTTACAAGGGGGCAAAGTAATTGTTTAACCGCACGTGCCAATATTGATACCCGAGCAAGCGAAAGATTCCAATATTGAACCGCGAGCGTAGCGAGTGGTTCAAAAAGTGGAATCTTGAGCGTTGCGAGGGTATCAAGGCACGAAGGTTAAACAAACTTTGCCAACGAGTGAAACACAACATTTTTCACCACACCAACACGAACAAAATACTGACTGTAAAACATCAAAATAAATCAAATCCATCAATTTATTCAATATTTATGATTCAAAATCATCATTTATAGGTAAAATCTAGCAGCCAGATTCGATCGAGTTAAAATTTGTATGAAATTACTTTGCCATAAAATGCAATTTTACTATTTGGTGAAAATACTTTTATAGTATCGGGCATCCAATTTAAGAACAGGTTGCGTTAAATGAGTGAAAAGCGTTAGTAAAGCACAAATATTAAAGGGTTATATTACTTATACACTAATATTATAAATGGGAAAGTGTGTGTGTCTGTTTATCCGTCTTTCACGGCAAAGGGAGCGACGAATTGACGTGATGTTTTAAGTGGAGATAGTTGAAGGGATGGAGAGTGACATAGGCTACTTTTTGTCTCTTTTTTCACACGAGATCGAGGCCGCGGGCAACAGTTACTCCTATACACTATGTAACATAATTGCCGAAGATAAATCCTACGGCTTATACATTACCTTCTATAGTACCTTTAATTTTCATGGTGTTTATTTTAAAAAAAGGAAGTGGTATTCGTACCCGCTATTCGATACCGGTTATGCTCTTAAATGGATCACCAGCATTTATGTTCCATCCTGTATAAATAATCTTTGCTATTCTATCACTAGACTAAGAATAGGACACACAAACTTGCTACCTTATTACTAAGAATGAAAAGAGTAAATGTGATAAATGCGGTTTGGAGTTAACTATTAAGCATATTTTAATCGAGTGTTTAGCATATAAGGAAGAAAGAGAAAAATGTAAATTGCCTACAACCTTAAAGGACTGTTTGAATGATAAGAATCTGAATGTACTTAGATTTATAAAATTAATTGATGTATATAAAAAAATGTAATTCTCTTGTGGTCGCTAATGACCTTGTTGTTAAAAAGCGACCTTAAATAAATTAAAAAAAAAAATCTTTGCTATTACATTAAGAAAAGGGTTAATGAATGAGGACTCACTCGGCCTCGTCCCGTGGCGAGTCCCGCGCCGTCAGGGGCCTGCGCAGACGCACCTGCTGCACGAGGCCTTCGTCCGTCATTATCTGGAAATATCAATCAATCAGTACGTGCGACTTTCGTTCCGGAGCTAACAGGTTCGAACCCCGGCTCGCACCAATGAGTTCTTCGGAATTTATGTGCGAAACGTCATTTGATATTTGAGAGGCGCTTTTCGGTGAAGGAAAACATCGTGAGAAAACTGGACTAATTCCAATAAGCATAAGAAAGCAATAAGAAAATGCTAAGTAATAAGAAAAAATTGCATGCTACTTTAAGTAAAATGTAAGCAAGCACTTAATGTTATCTACTGTCCAAGTATGTCAATCACTACATTTTGCATATAAAAATCTTTATGTTTAAGGTCTAGTTTACCTTTTGGGTTGGAAGGTCAGATGGCAGTCGCTTTCGTAAAAACTAGTGCCTACGCCAAATCTTGGGATTAGTTGTCAAAGCGGACCCCAGGCTCCAATGAGCCGTGGCAAATGTCGGGATACCGCAAGGAGGATGATGATGATCAATCAATCAATCGTTTGTTGCAAAGCATGGTACATTTACAGATGTTTTAATACAAAGGAGGTCGCATGGCACCCCGGTAGGGTATGGCAATTATACATTAATTATTTACTAAATTATATGTAGATTATTCCTAAATTTATTCTTATGTGTTTAACATCACACACTTATTTAAAGTCACTCATTATTATTTTACCTTTTCCCGACGTTTGTACTGGCCGTGGTCACGGAAGACTGTCTCTCGTGACCACGGCCAGTGCAACCCGGCTGACAACTTCAGAAAAAGATAAAATAATCATATTCAATCGCGTTTAACATGTAAGTAATTGACTTTAAATATGTGAACAAAACGCGAGAACTTATAGTGTATTTTTTTGGGCATTTTCAGAATTTGGGACCCCCCAATAGTAAGTTGTTAACAAAAATTAACTCGCTGTCAGTTTCGTGACGTCAATTAAGCACAAAACATTCTGAATGTAGATTATCGTTAAAGTTTATGTCATTAACACAAAAACTTTTTTCCCCTCACTAGCTCGGAAACACGTGTTTTGTCCTTTAATAACAGCGGGTAAAAACGCATTTTATCCACTAGTGGGTAAAGTAATTTGACCTTGGATAACGTCAAATTAACTGCTTTAAAATTGATAAAAGTAGGTGAATCTAGTAATAAAGATGATTTACCACCTGTGGAAGTACTAGAAGCAGTGATAAACGCATTTTTTGCGTTGTAGTTTCCTCGCTGTAGTGAGGGGAAAAGTTTTGTGTTACACTCGGGTGCAAATGTATTTTACTTCTCGTGTGTTAAAAAACTCGCAAGTTCAGGATTCTATTCTCGAACCACTCGCTTCGCTCGTGGTTCAACTATAGAATCCTTTCACTTGCTCGTTTTTCAATTCCACACTCGGCGTTAAAATACAAAATAACAAATAACTATTAAATAAATTGTATGCTTAATTATCGTCACAAATCTGACAGGGACTTAATTTTTGGTACCAACTTACGCTAATTGGGGGTCCCTAATTCTGAAAATGCCCTTTTATCACTACATAGTATGAAACAAAGTCGCTTTCCGCTGTCTGTCCCAAAAAAAATTTTTTTTTAAATTATTTATTCAATAAAAGTGAAAGAGTTTTTACATAAAACTTTCCGCCAAACTGTAGAACAGAGTAGGGTTACCATGACTTTTTTAAGTGAAAAAATAGGCAGGAATAGGCTCCCTTTCATCACATTTACTGTTGTTTCTTAACCTTAGGTGCTAAGTGCTAAGGTATGATTATGTCTTTAAAAGTACACAACGACGGATTTAGATGCGATTTTTTTTATAGATAGAGTGATTCAAGATAAATGTTTATATTTAAAATAGGTACCTATACGAAGCCTGGGCGGGTCCCTAGTTTACACAATAAAACACAATGGGCACAATAGATAATGGCGTAAATATTTTAATACTTATTGACAATAATATAATAGGCGTATTGATAACGTTTTTGTCCTCACAGTACTAATATGGTTCCATCTCCGAAGAGTAAATATAACACAAGTTACATTAAAGGGACCCCACAGATGCTCAATAGGCTACTAGACTCATATCGAATTTGGCACAATACATGATTGTCTTCTGTAGTATTTGACATAAAAAAAAAACAATATTTATAGATTTTGGGTATGAAACGTGTATGATGACTACGTAAGTATTTTAAATTAAAAATGTGTGTATTTTTTTTTTATTTTTTGGCCGCCGAAAACGCTGTAAGCGATGTAGTGACGTCATAGAATTCGAACTTACTTCATGTCAAAACATTCACTGACATAATGAACTTTATACCTCATACTTAAGTCAGAAAATGTCGTTTTCAAATAGAATGACCTGATGCACATCCATGCATACTAATATTATAAATGGGAAAGTGTGTGTGTCTGTTTGTTTGTCCGTCTTTCACGGCAAAACGGAGCGACGAATTGTCGTGATTTTTTAAGTGGATATAGTTGAAAGGATGGAGAGTGACATAGGCTACTTTTTGTCTCTTTCTAACGCGAGCGAAGCCGCGGGCAAAATCTAGTAATCTATGATTAACATGACTGTGTTGTTTTCGGCTGATTACGTAAAAGTATACTTTAAAAATATTTTTTGCTGTTTTTTAGGTCATATTTTATGTCGGTTAATTGGACAGTACTTAATCATATAAGACAGATTAAAAAAAAAGGTCAAGTAGCCTATTGGCTGGATGATATTATCTGTGAACCCTTTTACATTGAAGTAGGTATATTAACATGTTGAACTTACATCTTCGCAACTGTATACCCGGTAGTTCATCTCGGGCTCCAGGCCACGTTGTTCCACCCCCTGTAAGAAGAATTCAAATTTAGTTAAATAAATAAATATTATAGGACATTCTTACACAGATTGACTGAGCCCCACGGTAAGCTCTAGAAGGGTTGTATTGTGGGTACTCAGACAACGATATATACAATACAATACAATACAATACAATACTCTTTATTGCACACCTCACATAGTTTACAAGTAATACACAAGAAACAAAACAAATTAAACAGAGGTAACAACAGGCGGTCTTATCGCTGAAGAGCGATCTCTTCCAGACAACCTTTGGGTACTGGAGTTAATATAATCAGAATATATGGTAGGTGGCTCTAAAAATATGAGAAGTAGAATTTAAATACAACCATACAACACAAAACACTCATTCAAATAGACATACATAAATAAGTATAACCATAAACATACATAAACATACACACATAAATATATATATAAAAAGGTTTATATTCATAGAGAAACAAACAACAGTGTCATTCATAAAATCTAAGGAAGGGAAAGATAGTATTCTTTAAGGTTTGATTTAAACGAGGCAATAGATTGAGAACGTCTTAACTCAACAGGGAGAGAGTTCCACAGTCGAATAGCTTGGAAAGTAAATGAACGATTATAAAATTTGGAAGATGAAGATGGCACAGATAGAAGGAAATTTTGAGAGGATCTAATTGAATTAAGATAAGAGAAACGCTCCTTGAGATAGCGGGGAGTTGCTGGATTAAAAAGTATAGAATAAAGAAGAGAAATTATGTGAGAATTCCGACGACGACGGATGGGGAGCCATTTTAGTTGAGATCGAAAACTGGAAACATGGTCGTATTTGCGCAGCCCAAATATGAACCGAATGCAGACATTTTGAATACGTTCAAGCTTACTTAGCTGATCCTCAGTAATATCCAAATAAGAAATGTCAGCATAATCAAGAATGGATGGATTTGGATGAAGTAATGTCTGAGCAAGCGCAATCTTTGTAGGAATAGGTAGAAAGTTACGAAGTCGCCTGAGGGAACCTATAGCGACACAAATAAGTATATACATAAAAAACGTCCATGACTCAGGAACTCTGTGCTCATCACACAAACAAGTGCCTTTACCGAGATTCGAACCCGGGACCGCCAAATCTTCGGATTAGTTGTCAAAGCGGACCCCAGGCTCCCATGAGCCCGTGGCAAAGGCCGGGATAACGCAAGGAGGATGATGCTGACTCACCCCAGGTTGGTAATGTGCCGTGACCACGCTTTTAGCCCGCAGTAGGTTAGCTAGGGAGTGGCCGTCAGTCAGCTGCCGGATGAGTTGGGACTCCGTGACCTCTCTGGTCAGTACCTCCTACTAGAGTTGTGTATTCTACTCACCCCGGGTTGATAATGTGCCGTGACCACGCTGGTAGCCCGCAGTAGGTTAGCTAGGGAGTGGCCGTCAGTCAGCTCCCGGATGAGTTGGGACTCCGTGACCTCTCTGGTCAGTACCTCCTACTAGAGTTGTGTATTCTACTCACCCCGGGTTGGTAATGTGCCGTGACCACGCTGGTAGCCCGCAGTAGGTTAGCTAGGGAGTGGCCGTCAGTCAGCTGCCGGATGAGTTGGGACTCCGTGACCTCTCTGGTCAGTACCTCCTACTAGAGTTGTGTATTCTACTCACCCCGGGTTGGTAATGTGCCGTGACCACGCTGGTAGCCCGCAGTAGGTTAGCTAGGGAGTGGCCGTCAGTCAGCTCGCGGACGAGTTGGGACTCCGTGATGCCGCCGGTGAGGTCTGCCATGCCGTCGAGGAGGCTCCCGTACTTTAGGGCTTCGTAGGAACCGTGGAGCCTGAAATAATATTGAGGTTGGTATAAATGTCAGGTGAGGGAAAATGTGGTGACGGATTCTTTGAATCTATTTTACAACTTTAGGTATAGGATCTCACTACGACTTAGAATAAAATAAACTCTCTATGACTTCGCACACTCTTTAACAAAAGAAAAGAGCGTACACCTATCTTAAAGACCAGCAACGCACCTCCAACACTGATGTTTCGGGTGTCCATGGGCGGTAATGATCGCTTACCATCAGGCGACCTGTCTGCTCGTTTGCCTCCTATCCCACAAAAAAAAACAGAGCTGACCGTAGCAGTTTCGAGGAACTGACATGCTTGAGCAGGTCACCGTTCATGCTGATCAGTCTTAATGTGCCACAACTTCAAAATTAACTCGCTTAACAATCATGAACGTAAAACCCTGTTGCGGTATTTTCACAGGTTCACTATTATCTGGTAGAAACTTTTTACGCATATATTTGATTCGTATAATAGTTCTTGGCAGAAGTCATGTTTGGCAGAAACACCTTACGCAGAATATGCTTTGGCACAAATAATTTCGCAGATTTTTGTAATACAGAATCGTCTGTTGTCATAATGTTGATGAGCATAATAGTCTTCTAATCGAACAATACATTTGCAGATAATATTTGTGCATAATATTTAGGCGGCATAAAGTTGTAATTTGCTATTTGATAGCGAGTTGGATGTGTTGGGGATGCAAGATACCTAACACTCCTCCTCGCTTCGCTCGTCGTCGTACCTAACGGTGACTCTGGGGCAGTTTTTCTTTTCTGATAGCGAGTAATAATTCTGCTAATGCAATATTATGCTATAAGAGTATTATGGTACATACAATTATGCTAAACCAAAGTCGACCAAAGTAATGTTCTGTAAAATAATATTCTGCCAAATGTATCTTATGCGTGGTAGTAATAATGCCAACTAAGTTTTCTGCAAAATTATCATTCGACCGAAAGTGTTTCTGCGAAACATGTTATGCGAAGTGTGTTTCGGACTAAAATTATTCTGCCACATGAAGGCAACCCATTTTCACAACTTATGGCATAAACATTTAATTCTGTACTTCAATTCTCCCAAACGGAACATCCCTTTGCCACTGCAAATTGACGACAGATTGACATAAGTAATTGCACTCCACATTGCTTCTGTTCCGGTCTCTTCAAGTCTTCGGCTACTGGCTTTGACAACTCACTTGGCGTACGCCTTCTCCAACAAAGCTGGCCACAGCTGCTCTGTGGAGCTGGTCTGCAAGAACGCCAGCTTCCCATTGACGGTGGGCAGTCGGTCGTCCACGAGGACTTCGAGCCATTGGCCGCACCACCAGATACGGAATCTGTGAATGAAGATTAATTTATTAAGCGTTTATGATAGACGAAGGGACGGTGCGGTATCTTCAAAATGTTAACAGGTACCTTGGTTTGAGCACAGAATTTTTCCCTTGCTTGCGGTTTTTTCTCTTGAGAAAGGGCGGATCTTCGTACTCAGGGACGGATCGATGTAGTCCATATATGTGACCCAGGCCTCCTTGTGGTTATATGGTCAATATAAGTCATGGAACTGACCTGAAGATGTCAGCATAGCCGGCGTCCACCCATTGGTCGGTTTGTTCAGGAACAGTACTGATAGATAAGGCCCTAAGGCTCAAGGAGGGTGCAGTATTAGCGCCGACACCTCTTGAGCAAGAACGGACCTTCGTACTCAGGGAGAAGTCGATGTGGTATGTGTGCCCAGCTGTCTCCTTGTAGTCACATGTGGCCGTGTCATGGTCGCGTCTTTGTCACTTGTCATAACGTGCGTCACTTTCGCACTTACATACGGGTTAGAACGTGACAGACATGGAGACAAATGATAGACGATAGACAGCAGTCCATCTTAGCCCTGATGGACAATATAAGTCATGGAACTGACCTGAAGATGCCACCGTAGGTACCCGGCGTCCACGCGTTGGTCGGTTTGTTCAGTACTCATAGATAGGGCCCTAAAGTTCAAAGAGGGTGCAGTGTTAGGGCCGGCAACTCTTGAGCAAGGGCTCTCCGAAGGGGTCGATGTAGTCAATGTGGCCTCAGGCCCAGGCCCCAATAAGTCATGGAACTGACCTGAAGATGCCAGCGTACCCGGCGTCCACGCGTTGGTCGGCGGGCACCACGCGGTACAGCAGACCTTTACTCAGGAATAGTACCGATAGACAGGACACCAGCCATTTGTCGCCTGGGGACAAACAGGAGAATTACAAGTAGCGACACGTAAGTTTACAATACAGTACAATTTATTTATTGTTCGAATGTGAGTGGTTATAAATGATGATAGGGTTAGTATTTTGTAACATCACAATCTGCCAGAATTTGGCGTACAATCAAATCTGTTCAACTTATCGACCAGATATTCAATATGCGCTCGCCAGTCACAATGACAATCCAGCATTACCCCGAGAAATTTTATAGTTTCGACGCTTTCAATGGCTTCCTGATTATGTTTGTTTATTAGATTTTTAGCGTTACTTTGGGGAGCGTAGAATTCCATATATTTGGTTTTACTTATGTTGGCTGTCAGTTAGTTTATCAACAACCAGTTGCGCTGAGTTTGAGTTTTGAGAACCGCCAAGGAGTGGAATGCCCTGCCTGAGTCTGTGTTTCCGCATGAGTACAATTCAGGTCTCTTTAATTTAAAGCAAGAGTAAATAGGTATCTCAATCGTCCTTGCTCATAGGTAAGAACGCTAGGCCAACGTAGGCCGCATCATCACTCACCATCAGGTGTGATCGTGGCCAAACGTCTACCTTACTTACTTACTTCACTGGCTCAGCGACCCAAAAAGGATCTTGGCCTCCGACACAAGAGATCGCCACTCTGCCCTATCCTGCGCCACTTCACGCCAGTTGGGTACACCAAGTGCGGACAGGTCTTTCAGGGCTTCCTCGCACCAGCGATATCTGGGACGCCCACGCGGACGTTTTCCACCTGGGCGTCCCACATATGCTCTTCTCACACCACGATCCTCTCCCATCCTTTCCAGGTGGCCAAGCCAGTGACCTATTCATACTAAAAAAAAATGAGTGAAATGTGGAGGGGATAGCTTCTCATGGGGACGCATACGACCCTACGCCCCCGTAATCCCCTGAGAGACCTGTTTCTGACTACTGCGCAATAACGGTCAGTGCTGAACTTACGTGCCGCTCCTTTGTACATTATATAATCCATACTAATCCAAACTAATATTATAAATGGGAAAGTGTGTATGTCTGTTTGTTTGTCAGTCCTTCACGGCAAAACGGAGCAACGAATTGACGTGATTTTTTAAGTGGAGATAGTTGAAGGGATGGAGAGTGACATAGGCTACTTTTTGTCTCTTTAATTCCCTACTTCCCTAAAGTGTGGGGGGGGGTAAGAGTTTATATGGAGCATTTCGCAGTTTTCGAACTTAACGCGAGCGAAGCCGCGAGCAAAAGCTAATTAAGTATATAACAGAACTTATAGTAGAAATTACTATACACATCAGAAATTTTGGCTTTGGTGTAGGTACTAGCACAGTATCAGTATAATAAAGAGTACTATCGTACAGTATGGCCACTCCTGCTCCCCGCTGAAAGTGCCGCCCACCCCCTCTCGGTTACCACACAGTTACCGCCTGTCAAAAGCGCGAACAGTCGACCTGTCGTATCTCACTCATACAAGCATAATACGCGTTCACCTACACGAACTTAGACTGTGTGCTAGGAACGGGCCTCTTTCGTATATTTGATCGCCAGTGCCCGAGGTGGGTACTAGGTACACAGTCCGGCACAAAGCCCCAACACGAGTATTAATATAATACGTTCCTAGAAACAGTGGCGTAGCGAGGGGGGGGCGGGGGCCATGGCCCCGGGCGGCACATGACAGGGGGCGGCAAAATCGGCAATTAAAAATTATAATTATAACATACATAGAGTCGCACCATAAGTGTTCCTTTGTACCTTTTTGTTACGGAACCCTACTAATAAAAAATAATTAAATTATGAGACCAACATTTTTCAAATCGCGCTGTGAAACGCGCCAATTCTCTGTTTTGTGCTGGCGCCGAATACACCATACATGACCACACCACGGCTGCGAGGGACGCGGGGCGGGGGCGCGAGCGGCCGCACGCTGCCGAGCTTCCACGAACTATAGGCGAATGTTCGAAGAACTATGGCGAAAGAGCTTAAGCGGCAGCTATATTACACGACAAAACACCTTAACTTCATACTGTTAAGCCTTACTTTGTAATGAATGGAGTTTTATATTTTTGTACTTACGACACATGATTACTTGAGTTGAGCAAACAAAATTCGTCATTTTGTTCCGAAGTTTCAATTTTAAAAACTGCAATTTTTACTTCTTAGTGCTAAGTTTAATTTATAATAGGAAAATATTACATTTGATCTGTGGATTGATATTCAATTCACTTATTGTCAAATTGGGTAAGTGTCTATTTTAAGCATTTTTAGGGTTCCGTAGTCAACTAGGAACCCTTATAGTTTCGCCATGACCATGACTGTCTGTCCGTCCGTCCGTCCGCGGATAATCTCAGTAACCGTTAGCACTAGAAAGCTGAAATTTGATACCAATATGTATAATATATCAATCACGCCAACAAAGTGCAAAAATAAAAAATGGAAAAAAAAAATTTATTAGGGTCCCCCCTACATGTAAAGTGGGGGCTGATATTTTTTTTCATTCCAATCCCAACGTGTGATATATTGTTGGATAGGTATTTAAAAATGAATAAGGGTTTACTAAGATCGTTTTTTGATAATATTAATATTTTCGGAGATAATCGCTCCTAAAGGAAAAAAAAAGTGCGTGCCCCCTCTAACTTTTGAACCATGTGTTTAAAAAATATGAAAAAAATCACAAAAGTAGAACTTTATAAAGACTTTCTAGGAAAATTGTTTTGAACTTGATAGGTTCAGTAGTTTTTGAGAAAAATACGGAAAACTACGGAACCCTACACTGAGCGTGGCCTGACACGCTCTTGGCCGGTTTTTGAATATGAATGTTGAATAGTTTTGTTCCAAGTTTGAAATATTTCTCGTATGTTATGTGCGTAAGTAAACAATAATACTTTAGCTTAGTGCTAAGGCCACTGAGTAATATTAGACGGTCAACCAAATTTTAGCACTAAAAAAGCCGGCCAAGTGCGAGTTGGACTCGCCCACCGAGGGTTCCCTACAAACTTTCAATAGTTGAATCATCAACTGGTATTCATTTAACTGTACAAAAGTACAAACTTGACTAAATCCCGCAAGACTCAATTCCCACATAAGTAATATTTTAATATACAATTTTATTGTTAGACAACGTCCAAAGATAATCACGATTGGACTTAAATAGTTTACGACATGTAAGGACGCTCCTGAAGCGACCTCATTATGTCAGGAAAAACGTGATGTAGGAAATGATTCAACGTACAGCGATAATATATCTTTCGGCAAATTAAGTAAACTAATTTGTGCGAGATAGTATGGAGGATAATTTTTATGGGATAATTGTTTATTGTGTGAACCGATTTTAACCATTTTTCCTCTCTTTGAAAGCAAACACTTTCATTTTTATTCTGTAAAAAATACAGGTACAATTAATATCCGCAAGAGTGTTCAAATTGAAAATGTAAATCTGGAAGGATTTTTTCATAAAGTAAAAAAAAAGTTCACATTTTTTTCCAAAAACAGTTTTTCTCCACAACAAAAAAATTATGAAAAAAATAGTTCTGATATGTATAGTTTGAGTTCTTTCTAACGATAACCCACTTGCCCTAGTAAATTTGAAATTTGTAGTCTTCCTCCCTTTTGTTTTGACCATTTTCTGTATTTAAATTTTATAAAAAATATACTTTCAATTCAGTCTCTACAAGATTAACGGATGTCATAAGTATTGCAAATTTAAAAGCATGTTTAATAGCATAAGTAGTTCTCGAGATATTAAATAATGTGACAGACAGACGGACAGAGTCGCACCATAAGGGCCTTTTATTTGTACCTTTTTGGTAAGGAACCCTAAAAAGGCGCGAAATTTAAATTTTCTATGGGAATTTAACCTTCGCCCCTATATTTTCAATATTTTTTTGAAGTGTCAGGATATGGTTCGTCGATGATTCCGCCAACGTCAAGGTTTAGGAAGGCACGCGTTTCAAGAAATTAATAACTAGCCGCTGAGCCCTCTACTTTTCAAATTTGCCGTTTTTTTAGTACCAAGATTTGGTTGACCGTCTTCTTTAGTAGGAACTAGGAACAAAAGACAAAAGCTATTGGTTTGGATTACCTCAAAAAGGAAAAACGGATCCCGTGCGTCTGTCTGTCCGCCTGTCACAGCCAATTTTCTCCAAAACTACTGAACCGATTAACTTGAAATTTGGCACACGTATGTGACCCAAAGACGGACAAGCAATTTAAATTAAGAAAATTTAATTGTAGGGGTCACTTTTGGTTGATAAAAATGAAAATTAAAAATAAAAGTTTTTCAAACTATATTGTGTTACATTTTATCAAATGAAAGAACTTTTTATAAGTATTTCTAAAATATTTTCTTAAATAATTTTTAGTCATTTTCAAGTAATTTAAGAAAATAGGTAAAAAATGCACAAAAATAATACACGAGATAGCCTTCAATCTATGGATTACACAGGAAAGCCTATTATTATAAATCTACAGTCAAGCGTAAGTTGGACTTAAAAGAAAAAAAAACTCAAATTTCACTCTCTGCCGCTGAAAGGAGTTACCAAATCTCTTGAAGTCTACCTAAATTAATTTCCGTTTCGTTTTTTAGAAATTGTTCAGAATATCCATTATTCCCAAAAATGATTTAAGTGCCTTCAAAAACGAGGCGCTTAAGCCCTTCTTGTGGTGTACGGAGCCCTTACAACGATAGCATAACTCGCACTTATAATCGACCAAATCAGAGGACCAAATAATCTAGATATGTTGATCATAAGGGGGCGGCATATCGGCAAAATTGGTGATCGGCCCCGGGCGGCAACCACACACACTGATATGAGAGAGCTATGTTACTTGATAGTACAAACGTCACGAAGGATGAGATTATACATTATTAACATTGTACTTACTAGAACCGAAATGTGTATATGTTATGGACCAAGTGATAAATCGGGCACTATACATAATGCCCGGGCATTATGAATAATGCCCATTGTGAGTGGGCAGTTTGATAATAACTATTCAAATAATTAAATTGCCCGGGCATTATACATAATGCCCATCCTCTGTTGGGCAAAGTAATAATAACACATCGAATAGCTGAATTTTGCCCGGGCATTATACATAATGCCCATCCTCTGTTGGGCAAAGTGATAATAACATATCGAATAGCTGAATTTTTCCCGGGCATTATACATAATGCCCATCCTCTGTTGGGCAAAGTAATAATAGCACACCGAATAGCTGAATTTTGCCCGGGCATTATACATAATGCCCATCCTCTGTTGGGCAAAGTGATAATAACATACCGAATAGCTGAATTTTGCCCGGGCATTATACATAATGCCCATCCTCTGTTGGGCAAAGTGATAATAACATACCGAATAGCTGAATTTTGCCCGGGCATTATACATAATGCCCATCCTCTGTTGGGCAAAGTGATAATAACATACCGAATAGCTGAATTTTGCCCGGGCATTATACATAATGCCCATCCTCTGTTGGGCAAAGTGATAATAACATACCGAATAGCTGAATTTTGCCCGGGCATTATACATATAGTGCCCATCCTCGGTTGGGCAATACACATTACACACAGTTTCCCAGACAGGTTCGCTGTCTAGAACGTCACTAACTCTGGGTGGAAGTACCCGGATAGATACGCTATCAAATAGCGTCAATAACCTCATAGTAACTACCTGGAATAGCCTTAGGTCAATAGTATTTGGGGGTAAATAATGTTAAGAGTGTTAAGACCACAGATTTCGGGAGATAGGTCATGCCGGGCGATTTGTATAGAATACGCCTTAAGACGCTACAGGAGCTAAAATTTTAAAATGTAAAGGAGCCCTGCTTTCAATTTGAGAATTTTAGTTAAATATACTTGTGTTTTTAACTATATTTTAACGAAAAAAAAAATTGTCCATTCAGAACAACTCAGTTAAAAGATATTGCGAAAAAATCTTAAAAATCGATGTTCCGCTCTCGACTCTTTTTTCCTCCTTCAAAACTTAACCAATCGTAACGAAATTTGAGAATCTGAATAACAATGAAATACACTGATTTAAACTTTCACGATTATTACACATCATTATTTCCGAGACCACGGGGACAACGCCGTCCTTGAAACGTTGGAGGTCAGTTTAATATGTAGTTATACGCGATTAAGTCCCGATTTTAAAAATAATGATGAACAATGAAATAATCTATATCGGACCGTTTAGTTTTTTTGGCTAATTCTTACCAATTTTGAATACAACACCTTTTTTTGTGCCATAATCAATAAGGCCGTTTTTGGAAATATTTGATGGGCTCTAACGTCTTTGAAAATAAGAATATCAAAAAAATGAAAACGGTCCGACACAGATAGAAAATATAATAATCTGTGTTGAAAAAATCATTGCTCTATCTTCAAAAACCAGGAAGGAAATAGTCGAGAGCGTTTGTATGGAAAATTGACCCCTCCGGTATCGTCTTAACCGAATCTTGCACTCTACAACAGACCGGAACGGAACGGGATTTCCATTAATTTTAAGGAAAGGTTCTCTAGGGAAAATACAATTCATTTCTCTAAAAGACGAATGTCTTGACTCTGACTGTTAATGAGTTATTAAAAAAATATACTTAATGACTGACCAAGTGTGCTGATAGCCTTTATACTACTTCCTCAATTCACATCGTTGGCAGTAAAAGGGTTCATATTTTAATAAATGAAATACCTAATTTCCCTGGAACGACGTCGAATATGTCACAGTTGTCTCTCACGAAGGTCGGGTCCGTGTATATCTCCTGTAACAATCAGAAAAGTACAGTTAAAATCAAATAGAATACCTCGTGGAATATGGGTAATACTGTGGGATATGGGTTAAATTGTGGCGTAGGCGAGAGGCTGGCAACCTGTCACTGCAATGTCACAATTTCGATTTCTTTCAACCCCTTAAGGCACTGGCCCCGTAACCGAATGGCATTTCTGCGACGCGAAATGAAAACGAAACGCCGCGAAAGGTAGTCTGGCTCTGTCGCGCCAATACGCAAGAGCGATAGAGATAGATATCTACGAGCGTTTCATTTCGTGAGCGTTTGTGCGATTCGGCTACGCACACTGGTCCCGCCGCGAGCTAGTAAGCTATGAGCTATCGGCTATAAAATCGAACAAAAGATAAGAACTCCCGTGCAAATAAAAGAGACACGGCGATATTGATAGCTCACCGCTGGGCGAGTAACTATAAACATAGCCGTGTCTCTTTTATTTACACGGTAGTGGTTATCTTTTGTTCGTTTTTATAGCCGATAGCTCATAGCAACTCATAGTTTACTAGCTCGCGGTGGGACTAGTGCCTAATTGCTAAGAGTGACATCAAATAATGATACAAAGCCGCCGTCCACTTTTCTCTTCATTATGTGCGTTTGTGTGAGTGAATCATAGATTTAGATATATTAAGCTAGATTGAGTAGTTAGGCCAAAAAGTGTGTCCACATGAGAGAGTAAAGTTACAAGGTATTAATTACCCTTGCGTCGATATAATACAAAAATAATTTAAGAAGTTTATAAACTTAGTTATCATACAGGTAAAAATACTATTACCAAGGACCATTTAATACTAGACTGATATAGCCCATACAAAAAAGCGTACCCCTGAAAAAAGCTTAGTTTCTGCTTTAAAACTAGATGGCGTTGTTTCGTAACCCGGGAGTGGAAAAAAACATATTTTCACACATATTTTTACTTGTTTTTATATTATACTATGAATAACTATCAAAAAACTTTATTTTAATATCAAAATATTGGCTCAAAACACAATTTTTACAAATTATATTTTTTGGTTGGCCTCGACGTAGTTGTGATCGCTTCGCTGCCTAAGTTTGTTCGCATGTTGTCTAATTATTGCCAAATAAAATGACTAGATGACGTTGGTGGACTAGGAAAATGTCACATCCGTTTCGTTGTTCATTAATATAATATACTTAGTGATAATAAACCTATATGTTGAGCTCAAATACGTTCAACAAAACGCAATTATTGTGCCAACAGATGTGACATCTGACATCCATGTCACATCACAAATGTCATTGTATGATTTATTGAATATTCATAATATATGGATATTAAATATTTTAGAATCGCAGCAGCAATGCGAGTTGAGATACAGAATTAATAACTGTATAAATTAATAATTGTATGACCAATGACCTCATACATAAAATTACCAGTTCAGGTGACAGAAGGCGAATCCAATTTGTAAACATTAAATGTGCTAAGGAAAAGAATCTTTCCGATTTTCAACGGAACACGGCTGAAGGGGCGAGCTGGTTTCGACTGCGCCCATGCATCTCAATTGTCCAGAAAGTTCATTCGAAGATCATTTTGCTTATAATAATCTGAGTAATCAGTTAATCACAGTGAATGGTTTGACAGTATTTCAGCTAACATGTAGAGAGACTTGCTAGCTTCGTCGGTCAGGCTTCGTCTTGGACACAACGCGGATAGTTAGGCCGCCAGGTGTGGCACTTTGGATTACGTTTTTATAATAAATTAATGATAAGTAGTTTGTATTGTTTTGGTAATTAATATATTTTCTACTCGTATACTACTCGTTTGGTACTCGTATAAACCTAAACTGAGATAATAAATGAATAAAAGGAAATAATTAGTGAAACTCTGACATAAGTAATAATTAATAAGACTAAATGCGTTTTCACATTATCCGATCCGATATCGGATGTAGGACTGATACCCCATACATTACAGGCGCTATCTTGGATTTTTTCCATTTAAATCCTTCCGACATCCGATATCGGATCGGATAATGTGAAAACGGACTAAGACAATAGATACCTTGTTAGTGTTATATACCTATGCCTATGTATATCCCACCAAAAACATTCTGTAAAAAATAGCCGTCTCGATGGAGCTGCTTGTTTATCTCTAAAAAGTAATGAAATCTACATAAAGTTCCTTACTGCGATTTCTTTATTATTATAGTTAACTAGCCTTTTCCCGCGGCTTCGCTCGCGTTAAATTCGAAAATCTCTCCACAAACTTCCATCCTCCATACTAAGGAAGTGGGGGGATATAAAAAGAGACAAAAAGTAGCCTATGTCACTTTCCATCCCTTCAACTATCTCCACTTAAAAAATCACGTCAATACGTCGCTCCGTTTTGCCGTGAAAGATGGACAAACAAACAGACACACACACTTTCCCATTTATAATATTAGTATGAATGTTGTGTGACTTGGCCGTTGAAGTGTAGCGGTGCTGGCGACAGATTGGTGCAATGGTGTCATGGAGCACCTGGTTAACTTCTTTATACCCTTGTGTATAAAGAAGTTTATAAGTTTCATATTCGATGGTCCGAGCTAAGGTTCGTAAAGCCATGAAGCCGAGCTGATAATCATTGTCGCTAAACGCCGATCGAAACGCAGTCTGAAGTGGGTGATAAACGTACGATACGAGCAGGTATGCGTACTTATGGCTCGACGACCTTTTTAGATTGTGTGTCACCGTAAGTATACGCGTAAAAACCGCTGCGCATAGTAGTCGACCATCCAACGCGTACTTCCTCGTACGCCTATCATCCACTTGACGTCGCGCCAACACTTTATGGAAAAAGCGGGTTTTCGACAACTACCAATAAGATTTTAGACATTCAAAAATCTTCAATAATACTCAACTGTTTCGGTCGCACTCGTTCAAATATAGGATAGGATTGGTATGAGCGAGACGGTCAGGAGATTGATTGTCAACATGATATCTATCATAAACACCGTTCGAAATGGCCTCATTAAAATCTAAATTTTAAATATATTGAAAGTAATATTACTAATCATTGACGTCACGCTCAAAATGAAAGAGATAGAAAATTTGACAGTATGGTACTCTTTTGCATGATTGTCATAATTCAAACAGGGACTGAAACATGACACGGGCCCCTAGCGTCATCTATATACTTTTCACTGTATCACTTGTAATGCCGTTGAACTACCGCGTGCGTATTTAAAAAAAAAACGACATTTTTATTCAAATGACACTCTTAGTGACATCTAGCGACATAGATTTACGGCTGCCAACGGGGTACGGTATTTAGTATGGACTCTGCTGGTCCTTTATAATCGTCCTTGCTATTACTATAGTAATCTCTTTAGCACTGGTCACACGTGCGAGATGGGACCCCAGCCCCAACTTTGACCCTCTCATGTGGACACACTTTTGCTAGTCTGACAAGAACGCCTTTCTGCACCGGTGATAAAGTTTCTATTTAGTATGGCAAAAAAAGTGTAAGCTCAGTCCCTATTGAAGGTCCATGGAGTGAATATATGGAAGCTACGTCACGACCTGTCACTAGTGACAAGTCGAATCGCGATGTTTTTTAGCTGCTGACATTTAGGTCCCCAGTGCGACAGGTGCGTAGGAGTGTTGCTTAGGTACACCTGTCCTGTTTTATTGCATTCCTAAAGAGAATGAATTATTATACCTAAGTGCCTTATTGATAAAACAATCGGCCGAATATTCGGTATCCGGTCGCCGAATATTCGGACAGCAGAATTTTACCCACAATACCTACAATTTAAGCAGGGAGCGGGCGCGTCGTGCTTGTTTCGTAGTGAACTTCGCGCGGAGTCCGTTTTTGTTTAATTGTTTTTTTTTTAATAATAAAGGGCTATGATTATAAGTATTATAACCGTAACTGTTTTTTTTTTACATTTTTTCTACTCCCGTACTGTTATTCGTGAGTTACATGGTCGTGCATAGAACTTTAAAACCCTACATAAAAGATGTCAGGACAAGTCTATCTAGTCTATACCCTGAAAACATTTAGTAGCAGTAGCACGATATAGCTGTTTCAGTTCAGTAAATACATTGCTACCAACTTAACAAACCAATTCGCAGAGTCGAGACTCCTTCGTTTTCTGCTGCGTTCATTGGCGACGCGTCGAATCGCATTCAAATGTATGAGAACTCGATTCAACTCGGCTCGATTCGTCTTAGTGGCCAGGCTTCAAAGAACCATACCATAGACAGTTTTATTTTCATGTTTGCACTCAAACTGCATATTCAAAATGGTAGGCGGTCTACTAGATAACTAAGATGACTGAAAGTAGGTATTTATTGATTTATAATTTTCTTTCAAAATAAGTGCTTGGTCGTAGAAAAAGTATTGTATGCAACGGTGTTTAACTGAGTCAAAAAATGCTCGTGGCGTCTTTATTAACAATTTTCGGCTTCGCCTCAAATTGTTACCCACGCCACTCACCTTTTTTGACCTCTTTTAACCACCAGTTGCATAAAATACTATTATTTGTTTACTCCAAAATCATTCAATCAAAAATAGCACATCCGGTATCCGGCCGAATATTAAAATAAGGGCCGAATAGGCCGGATACCGAATAGTAACCGAATATTCGGTGCATCTCTAGCTTAAAACTAGACGGCGCTGTTCGCAACCTGGAAGTGGCCAAAATCATATTTTCCCCAAATATTTTTTGTTTTTATTTTTTACAAGGACAAATGAAATGACATAATATACTCGTATTTCTTTATTTTAAAATCAGTATACATATATATCATGTCAATACACATTTCGAAAAAAAAAATTGTAGGCATCATCAGTGTAGTCATGATAGTATTTAATAGGAAGCGCTAAAAAATGGTGGTGGAGAGTGACAGGCTACTTTTTGTCTCTTTCTAACGCGAGCGAAGGCGCGGGCAAAAGCTAGTCCTACATAAATAATCGCTTCTACTAACTATTTCGGCTGTGCTCCAAAGTGAATCTCCGCCTCCGAAATGAGAGCACGCCAGCGCCACCTGTCTCGATCCTGTGCAAGTGCCTCCTGTCAATCACTGCTATGCGGTATACATTTCATTCGGAAATCTGATGCAACCTAGGTACAGTGAACTGCAAAAGTGCATTTTGCAATTTCTCCATGCAATGCTGCGGGCGATATATATGGGAGATATTAGTTAACAACTTGACAATTTGACCAATACCCATATTATTCTCTTTGCAACTTCTAGATTAGAAGCAAGAACGATTTAATACTGGAGTGAAAAAGCCCATACAAAAAATTCTCATGAGGAAAGTTCTGCAACTTTAGAAACTTCTCGTCCGTGCATGCTAGGCCAGGCCAGACCGCTCGTCGGCTACACAACGGCAGTTGAGTTGATATCGAAGAGAGTCGCGTGGGTGGTAGTTTACCTTGACTTGACTGTAGTAGGTAGGTATACTTTTGTACTTTTGGCACTTGAAAAAAGTGTAAACAAACCGGAGCCGTCAAATTTGACAGATCCGGGGATAGTGAACCTTTTAAGGCCAGAAACCTTTTCCTGTAAAATTTAGCTTAAAACCAATATTTCGTAAAAAGTCATAATTTATCGTTGGTAAAGTTCGGAAGGTAAGGGGATGGTATCGATACCACACTTGACCTAGTAACTTGACATTTACAGTTTGCCCCCCTTCCATTTTTGCCATTTTCTATAATTAATATTAATATATTTTTAAAAATAATAGTTTCAGCTTGTAGAGGTTTAAAATGTTCATAACTGTTCCAAATTTCAAATCGATAGCGTAAGTAGTTCTCGAGATATTTAGAAAAGTGACAGACATACAGACAGAGGGACAGAGCGTCGCCATAAGGGTTCCTTTTGTACCTTTTTGGTATAGAACCATAAAAAACATAAATATAACAATCATCAACACAAATATCGAACTCGGAACAGATGATGATGATGATGATTGATAACAAGCAATGGCAAATGTCAGACAGATAAAATTTATATTTTAGTATAAAGACTGTATCGTTAAGTATGAGGACAACTTTGAGTAGCCGTATTTATTTGCTATTATATTTTTTTCTTAAAACAAGACATAGGCTTAATAAGGCACATAATAAGGTTCACATTTTGTCCTAGAAACTCGACGTAAAGCAAGTGGTTTAGACAGTATTGACTTAATCCTCCCGAGTAACAATTACGATTCCGGACAAATGCTACTAGAAAATTCACAAAGTGCGTAAAAAACGATACGATTGCGAAAAAAAATTGTACTGTGTGAACCTCAACGACATATGATCCACAAAGCAGAATATCTGGACATAGTCTAGCCATAGTTATTTTTAAGAAATAAAGTTCAGGATCTGTGTATGGCGGCCATTTAGAGAATGTGGCATGGTGCTTCCTCTAACTCCGACTTTGATGTCGAATTTAACTATCATACACTGTTTATATCGATTTGGTTTAGGCACTGTTCAAACACCTTGAATGTCAATTAGACTTTGGCCTATGGCAATTTTTTTTATCTGTTTCTCTCATCCTGCTTGCATCAAAAATTTACGACAATCCGGAACGTTGCTCAAAATAGCGTTTTTTTTAATTATATAAATTCACCGCATTTATTCTGCAAGTACCCAATTGAAAAACCATGAAGAGGACTCTTAAAGAATATATTTTGGCAGCATATTAACCTTTGTTTGTTGAAATCGTGCAAACAGTCATTGAAATATTCTCAAATTAAGCCAGATAGGGGTTGTCCGAAATTTATTTGCTAGACCTTAATGAAAGTACCATAAAGTCTCTAAAATAAAATAAAAATTAGACTTTCTTATATCAAATAGTGCCTACCAATACCTTCAGATCATACTCTCGGAACATAATAATATAAAATTATGCACATGTCAACATTTAGACGAGGTTTGTTTTGTCCTTATACTTATCGATACAGTCCTTAGTTAGTGCGTTTTCACATGATCCGATCCGATATCGGATGTAGGACCGATATCCCATACATTACAGGCGCCATCTTGGATTTTTCCATCGAAATCCTTCCGACATCCGATATCGGATCGGATAATGTGAAACCGGAGTTACACCCAGATTAAAATGCAACCATGAGTTTTAAACCTCTGCAAAATTAGGTACTTTTTGGTTGATGATTCCCTGAAGAAAATAATAATATTCATTAAATGTAATGACGATATGTTTGTATTCGTGAAGGTGTATTAAATAGCGGTTTTTTTTTCAAGTGCAAGTGAAACACTTGCACTATTCATATTGTAAGTACTTCGTTTTTTTAGCATTAGAAAAAAGGTAAACATTTTTGAAGAGTGATTGTTCTACTAGTGGTAACAAAATAATGTCAACGAAGGGAACTTGACTGTAGTTAAAATAAAATATTTTATACCATGCACGAAATAAAGCATCAGATAATTATAAGAATAACCTAACTTTTTTTTTTTTCGTGGGGAATGCGTTTACGCATACCGTCGGGTCTGAGGTGGTAGGCGACCCGATCGGTTATGTGGGGTTCGAGGCTGTAAAGAGGCCCCCCTACCCACTAAACCCCACGGTGTCCTCCCACCGCTTTGTTTGCAGGGTCCCGGGAAGCTGTAAAGTGCATCCACGGCAAGAATAACCTAACCAACCTAACCACAAAATAAAAATTTTGAAAAAACCCCCGACCGCGACCTAGTGGACCGATTTTCATGAAACATGGCTAAGAACACTCCCGACTAACTCAGCTTTCAGACAAAAAAAACTAAATCAAAAATCGGTTCATCCGTTCGAGAGCTACGATGCCACAGACAGACACACACACAGACAGACAGACAGACAAACAGACAGACAGACAGACAGACATACACACAGACAGACACGTCAAACTTATAACACCAAGGGGTGGGGCGTTTTTGCGTCGGGGGTTAAAAACATCCTGGATAGAAGATATTTTTAAATCCAATTTCTATTTAATAAGTCCGGTAGAAATATATACAGTAACTGAGTTGACCGTGACGTCACTCAATTCGATTTCATATAATTTCCATATTAGCAAGTCGTTCCAATTCCTTTTGACAGGTTCTTAAAAAGAAGCTGATTTGACTAGGAGGCCTATTGTTCAACTACAAAATATATCGCAGTATCAAAATAGTGTCGGATAGAAAACCGTTTCTGTCTTAATAGGGAAGAAATAAGCTACTTTAATCCCTTCTAACAGTGAAGAAAACAATGTTTTCTATGCAGCTGGTGTTTTATTGCGCACTAAGTAGTTCATAAAGCAGGTAGGTACATTTTTTATCACATGGTAACTTCTAAGGGCCATAATGTATTGAAAAACGTCCAACGATATTCGTAAGTGCGTTTTCACATTATCCGATCCGATATCGGAAGTAGGACCGATATCCCGTACATTTAAGGCGCCGTCTTGGATTTTTGCCTTTGAAATCCTTCCGACATCCGATATCGGATCGGATAATGTGAAAACGCATTAACTCGTGTCGTTTCTTCTCAAGTTTCCCAACACACCCCTTCTTCGTGTTTTTAACCCCCGACGCAAAAATGATGGGGTGTTATAAGTTTGACGTGTCTGTCTGTGTGTGTGTCTGTCTGTCTGTCTGTTTGTCTGTCTGTGTGTGTGTCTGTCTGTGGTATCGTAGCTCCCGAACGGATGAACCGATTTCGATTTAGTTTTTTTGTTTTGTATGAAAGCTGAGTTAGTCGGGAGTGTTCTTAGCCATGTTTTATGAAAATCGGTCCAGGGGCCCGTTTCTCGAAAGGTACAAGCCTTGTATTACAAGTGTGTTTCCATGACAACCCATACGATTTGACAGTTCGCGCACTTGTAATATAAGGCTTGTAGCTTTCGAGAAACGGGTCCCAGGTCCACTATGTCGCGGTCGGGGGTTTTTTCAAAATTTTAATTTTGTGGTTATAATTTATCGCTACTCGTTTATTATTTCCTTTTTTCCGCACTTGTATCGTATTCCCGAATAGTGGAGGTTCAATATTCTTATTATTATAAAGAGTGTAATACAAACTTTAGACTAAACCTTGGAATTATATACAATTTCCTTTACCTAATGTGATTTTTGCACACGGGGGAGTTAACGACCCGTCTCGCCAGGCCGTTTTTGGAAGCCAGTTAATAAATGAAGGCTATAAAAGATATCCTAAAACGCATAGACTATGCTAAATATGGTCACTAGTTATAGTTAGGGTTTTCACTAAATTACTAAAAGTATTCAAATAAACAATCTGACGACGGTCTGGCTCAGTCGGTCTGGCCCTGCCTGCTAAGCCGCGGTCCTGGGTTCGAATCCCGGTAAGGGCATTTATTTATGTGATGAGCACAGATATTTGTTCCTGAGTCATGGATGTTTTCTATGTACATAATAAGTATGTATTTATCTATTTTTTCTTCCTCGCACAACGTATCAGCATTGCGATACAGCGAGGAAATGTCGCCAGTATCCTTGGTACAATGCCTCAAGGGCCTATTTTAGACATTAGCTAGCTTTTAAGTTTAGTCTTAGTTTCTTATATAATTATGTAAACAAATATGTTCATGTAAATAAAGAGGTTTTTTCTATTTAAGTATGTATATCGTCGCTTAGCACCCATAGTACAAGCTTTGCTTAGTTTGGGGCTAAGTTGATCTGTGTAAGGTGTCCCCAATATGTATTTATTAATTTATTTAATCTGCCGGTTAGGTTGTCAAAGAAAACGAGGTAGCGGTGTTAGCGAGCGTAGCGAGTGGTTTCGAAACACTTTTATACAGCGGTTACAAAATGGAAAGGGACAGAAAATTCTGGGACCATTTTTTGTTCCTTGTTTTTTTTTGTCCTAGATCGAAAGGGCTCTTGATTTGAGTTTGTAAAAACATAACTTACCTTTTTTTTTTTTTTTTTAGATAGCCCGTTTATGTGTCCCACTGCTGGGCAAAGGCCTCTCCCCGTGATTTCCACAGCTCCCGTTGGTGTGCTATTTCTGGCCAATTAGTCATGAAGGTGTCAAAGTCGTCCCGCCATCTCCGTCTGGGCCTTCCACGTCCGCGCTTAATTTGAGGCATCCACTTGGTGGCTATGCTGGCCCACCTATCCGGGTGCATGCGACAAACGTGGCCTGCCCAGTCCCACTTTAGTCTGGCGGTTTTCTCCCCCACATCAGCTATTCGTGTTTTGGAGCGCAGTGTAGTGTTTCGGATGCGATCCATCCTAGTAACACCTAAAATACTGCGCTCCATTGCTCGTTGGCAAACCTTCAATTTGGACTTCTGACCCTCGGTGAATGACCACGTTTGGGCACCGTAGGTGAGGACAGGCAGAATACACATGTCAACGAGTTTGCGCTTCAGTGACATTGGAAGGTCGCCCTTCATTAGCTCTTTCATGGACCAGTAGCTCTTCCATGCATTTTGTACTCGGCGCTCAACTTCCTTGTCTTGCCGATCGTTGAAAGAGACTAACTGGCCCAAGTAAATATACTCGTTGACGTATTGTATAGTCTGCCCGTCTACCTTTACCCCAAGTTTCGTGCTATTAGTCATCACCTGGGTCTTTTCGCGATTCATTTGAAGTCCAACTTGAAGGCTCGCGTCGCTCAGGTCTTGGAGCATTTGCTGAAGTTCTGTGGCGGAGGAAGCAAAAAGAACAATGTCGTCGGCAAAACGGAGGTTTGACAACCTCTTATTACCGACGACTATTCCCTTTTCCTCCCAAGAAGCCGCCAGGCTGCTGAAAATTTCCTCCAGTGTACTCGTAAAAAGTTTTGGAGATAGCGGGTCCCCCTGTTTGACACCTCTTTGTATTCGAAACGTTGGTCCGGAAGATTGAAGTTTGATATCTGCTGTGCTATTATTGTAGATGGTTTTGATTAGATTAATATATGTTGGTTCGATGTTTTGGTTCCGCAGTGCTACTATGATGGAGGAGTGGGTAATACTGTCAAAAGCTTTAGCATAATCAACAAAACCTAAGTATAACGGGAGTTTGAATTCGGTATATTTTTCAATTATCTGGTTAACTGTATGGAGATGATCAACTGTGGAAAATCCAGGGCGAAATCCTGCTTGACTGGGGGGTTGGTGACGGTCGAGTTCTCCAGCGATGCGGCTTTCTATAACTTTTATAAAAGTCTTGTAGATGTGAGACACCAGGCTAATGGGTCGGTAGTTGGCTATGTCGCTCTTATCCCCTTTCTTATGGAGTAATATGATATTAGAATGGAGAAGTTTTTGGGGAATTTGTCCTGTTCTTAGAATGTTATTGAAAAGTTGGCATAGAGGGTCTAGAAGATATTGTTTACCAAAGACGAGTGCTTCTGTGCTTATACCATCAATCCCTGGACTCTTGTCAAACTTTATTGTGGACAAAACTTTTGCCACTTCGTCGGTTGTTACAGGAGGAATGGTATCTGCACAGAAGTATTCTTCAGTACTGTGTATATTTTGTGGGTCGGAATACAGGGAAGTATAGAATTTTGTGCATATATCCATTATTTTATTTCTGTTGGAATGTTTGTTGCCATTTTCGTCTTTGAGACTGGTTATCCATATTTTATTATTTGATATTCCATTTCTAGCTACTCTGAGTGATCTATTTTTAACTAATGCTATTTTAACCAGATTAGTGTTGAAATTCCGGATATCAGTCCGTATGCTTCGTTTAGTTTTTCTATCTATTGCCCGGTATTCGGCAGAGGCTATTTCGAATGTAGTGCGTTGTTCTATTAAATTTATTGTATTGGCCGATAGTAAAGTACGTTTCTTCCGGGTTGCTGTGACTTTTTTACTTGCACATGTAATTGCGTCTATAATATTGTTGTACTGGGTTTCTGTATCACTGACATCTGTTTCTAAAGTGGTAAACTTGTTTTGTAACTCTAAGTTAAATCGGTCAAAATTCGCTGTTAGTGTGGTTCGGTCCAGTTTTTTGAAGTTTTTTGAGAATTTGTTCTTGCGAAGTAATTTGAAATTGAAGGTTAATGTGGCTCTAACAGGTCTGTGGTCTGAGCTGAATTTTATTTTATTTATAACGCCTACATTCCTGACTATGTCACTATTTGATGCTAGTACAAAATCAATTTCGTTTTTAGTTTCCGAATCAGGTGACACCCAGGTCCATCGACGATGTGGCTTCTTTAGGAAGAAACTATTACAGACCTTTAAGCTTTGACCAAACGCAAACTGGATCAGGCGGGAACCACGTATGTTTCGGTCACCTAACCCGTATGGCCCTAGAATTTGCTCGCTGTCCAGTTCTTGTCGGAGACCTATCTTAGCGTTAAAGTCACCGAGGATAATATTCCAAGATCCTCGATGATCATCGCAAGCTTTGTTAAGAAGGTCGTAAAAGCTCTCCACTTCATCATCGCAGTGCGCAGATGTAGGTGCGTATGTCTGTATGACTGTCAGAGTTTGATTCGGTGTCAACTGGAACTTAAGAATTGCAATCCTATCAGAGTAGCTACAAAATTCAATTATGTTATTCTTCCATTTTTTGGCTACGAGGAAGCCAACTCCGCCTTGTCCGCCGGTATTTCCAAAGTGGTAGAATATTGAGTAATTTCTTTCTTCTGTCTCTTCGCCTGGTCTTCTCACCTCTGACAAGCCTACAATATCCCAATTTATACTTTCAAGAGCGTTCTCGAGCTCTATTAGACGCTCGTCTTTTAATAGGGTCCGGACATTGTAAGTTAATACGTTGAGCGTTTCGGTATCCATTTTGCGTGCCAAGGTTGTTTGATTCATAGTGGGTGTCCTCGCTCGGGGATTCTTAGCACCCCTGGCTCTGGGGATGTTAGAATCCCCAGCGCCGCCGAGCACTCGGGGCCTATTCGGGGAGTTGTCTATCATGGGGAGGTTTGGACCTTAATCCCACCACGCTGGTCCAGTGCGGGTTGGTGGGTCGCCAGTTATGCCTCGTTTGCTGTTTGGCAGGGTGCACCACGGGCAGGTGAGGTTGGCTTGGGTTCCGAGAGGTGTTATATGGAACCCCTTACACCCCTTAACTTACCTTTAAATAACTTACCTTAGAAAAAAAAATTGGTGATTCTTCTCGCGAAAATGCCCTGGCAGGCAAGCATGGTCGCGCGATAAATGATAAATTGATAAAGCATCAGGCCGTCCCTATCGCACTATTCTGTGAGTGCGCTCCCTATCGCACTATTCTCTGAGTGCGCTAGGGACGGCCTGACGCTTTATCAATAGGCTACTGGCCTCCTAGTCAAATCAGCTTCTTTTTAAGAACTGTCAAAACGAATTTCAACATCTTGCTAATATGGAATTAATATGAAATCGAATTGAGTGACATCACGGTCAACTCAGTTACTTTATATGTTTCTACCTGACTTATTAAATAGAAATTGGATTTAAAAATAACTTCCGTCCATGTTTTTTTTTTTATAATAATCCGATGCTTTATTTCGTGTATGGTACAAAATATTTTATTTTTCCCCTCACTAGCTCGGAAACACGTGTTTCGTCCTTTAATAGCAGCGGGTAAAAGTGTAAAAACGCATTTTATCCACTAGTGGGTAAAGTAATTTGACCTTGAATAAAGTCAAATGAACCGCTTTAAAATTGATAAAAGTAGGTGAATCTAGTAATAAAGATGATTTACTTACCACCTGTGAAACTACTGGAAGCAGTGATAAACGCATTTTTTTCGTTGTAGTTTCCTCGCTATAGTGAGGGGAAAAGTTTTGTGTTACACTCGGGTGCAAGTGTATTTTACTTCTCGTGTGTCAAAAAACTCGCAAGTTCAGGATTATATTCTCGAACCACTCGCTACGCTCGTGGTTCAACTATAGAATCCTTTCACTTGCTCGTTTTTCAATTCCACACTCGGCGTTAAAATACAACTTTGCCACCTGGTATAACAAATAACTATTAACTACAGTCAAATTCCCTATTATTGCGCGACCATGATTGCCTGCTTGGTTTGGAGAAAAATACTATAACGGGTTCTGTAGTCATCTAGAATAAAACAACAGCTGATCTTACCGCAGTTTTAAGCAATCAGGGCAAGTATCGCAGGTGAAAGTTACTTGACCAACTTACATTATAATGTGTGCTCATCCGAATAACAACCATAAATCTTTTCTTTACAAGGTGGATTTTACTTTGAAAAATATTACTATTGTTTTTAATGTCGATTATGTTAGTTATCGATTATAAGAATGATTGATAGTTTTGAGGTTTTTTTATGTCTTATTTCGACGGAGTAAAGTTCAGCGTAAAATCTTTGCTTTGGTGTTCATACAAGCGTGTCTTTGAACTGATCTAAGTATCATTGATCTTATATCTACTCTAGACCAGAAATATATGACTATTGTCAGGAGGGCGCTGTTTTTCTGATGTTTGCAATGACAGTTCAGTTTAGTATGAGGAAAATAGTTCTAATATAATAGGCTACTTGCCTCCTAGTCAAATCAGCTTCTTTTTAAGAACTGTCAAAACGAATTTGAACGTCTCACTAATATGGAATTAATATGAAATCGAATTGAGTGACGTCACGGTCAATTCAGTTACTTTATATATTTCTACCTGACTTATTAAATAGAAATTGGATTTAAAAATAACATCTGTCCATATTTTTCTGCTTTATTTCGTGCAAGGTATAAAATATTTTATTTTAAGAACAGTCAAGTTTTCTATTCCGAACTTATAACACCCCGTCGTTTTTGCGTCGGGGGTTAAAAATTTTTTGTTTTAATTTAACTCGGCTAAAGTTAAACGTAATCGTCATATCGATGAATGCACTAAAACAGACCTTAATATTTTGAAATTCACCTTATGATAATCAAGTTAAGGTTCATTGTTCATAATTCATAATTCTTTATTCGCATTTAAAAAGTGTTAACATGATAGGTCTTACATAAATTGTGTGTACCAACATTTTAGCTGTGTTTTGGCAGCATGCTAATTATACAATAACTAAAACTACATTAAAAATTAACTTAATTACTTAACTTATTTTTAAACTAAGGTATACAATATGTACAATATTTACAGCATATCTTACTCTGTTGATACTTCCCCATTACTATCCACAAATTCTTTAATCGAGTAGAACAGTTTTGCCATTAGCCAATTGAATAATGCATTTTTAAATTTATTGCATGGTAGGTCTGTTATATCCTGTGACAGCTTATTATAAATCGTGACACACATAGAATAACAGTTACTTTTAAAAGCGGCAGTTTTTTGTTGTTTAGGTACAACAAGTCTGTTGGTATTCCTAGTATTTCTAGGGAACACTTCCTTGGCAGTCTTAAACAAGTTTACATTTAATTTCACAAATTTACATACTTACTTCAAAAATATAGAGACAAGGAAGAACATTTAATTCGGGGAACAGAGGTTTACAAGACTTTAATATGTAAATGTAAATTCATTCATAGTTTTAAGGCCTCGGCACCTTGGCAGGTGGCGTCATGTGTGGAGTGGGAGAGTACTTTAGGCGCTTAAAATGGGTCTGTCGTATCAGTGCGCGTAGCCGAATGCACAAACGCTCACGAAATGCTCACGATAATATCTCTTTCGTAGCTCTATCGCTCTTGCGTATTGGCGCGACAGAGCCAGACTACAGTTTTGTTGCGTTTCGGTGGCGTTTCGCGTCGCAGAAATGCCATTCGGTTACGTTACGCCCCCTGTGCGTTTGCTATGAGTAGGTATAGGTAATATCTTATTGGTTGGTAACAAAGGTTTTGGTGAACTATTTTGGGTGCAGATGGAAGTGAAAAACATACATACACTCAAGGCAATTATAAAGCTATTTCAGGAAGCAATTAGTACGGATAATAATTACTGCCTTGCAACCGTTTCTTATCGCATAAATTAAATTTGAATTTGTTTACGTTACATGCAATTGATGCAATATAATACGATTCGTAATATCTATAGATATACTTAATCCATTTAATTTTATCTATTTATTCCTTGGTACAATGCCTCAAGGGCCTATTTTAGACATTAGCTAGCTTTTAAGTTTAATCTTAGTTTCTTATATAAATATGTAAATATGTTCATGTAAATAAATATATTTACATACATACATACATACAATCACGCCACAATTTAACCCATATCCCACAGTCGCCTTCTACGACACCCACGGGAAGAAAGAGGGTGGTGAAATTCTTAACCCGTCACCACACGGGCACGGGGGCACCGGGGGTTTTATATATAAATATATCTATATATAAAAATATACAGTAAGTTATCAAATAACAATATAACGAACATTTGAAATCGTTACTCATGTCTTTATTCCCGAACAGGGTTGGCAGAGCACAGCAGTTTCACTGCTCATACTGAAAATGAGAAGAAAAAGTGCATACTATATGTGTATAAGAATTCCCAATCATATTCCTGCAGCTATTAAGGCACTTCCCGATGCCGAGTTAAAGTGACTTTTCACATTATCCGATCCGATATCGAATGTAGGACCGATATCCCATACATTTAAGCCGCCATCTTTGATTTTTGCCTTTGAAATCCGTCCTACGTCCGATATAGGATCGGATACGTTTAATAGTTATTTTCCCCTCACTAGCTCGGAAACACGTGTTTTGTCCTTTGATACCAGTGGGTAAAAACGCATTTTATCCACTAGTGGGTAAAGAAATTTGACCTTGAATAAAGTAAAATTAACTGCTTTAAAATTGATAAAAGTAGGTGCATCTAGTAATAAAGATGATTTAATTACCACCTGTGGAACTACTGGAAGCAGTGATAAACGCATATTTTGCGTTGTAGTTTCCTCGCTATAGTGAGGGGAAAAGTTTTGTGACACTCGGGTGCAAATGTATTTTACTTCTCGTGTGTTAAAAAACTCGTAAGTTCAGGATTGCAAGCAAGTGAAAGGATTCTATAGTTGAACCACGAGCGAAGCGAGTGGTTCGAGAATAGAATCCTGAACTTGCGAGTTTTTTAACACACGAGAAGTAAAATACATTTGCACCCGAGTGTAACACAAAATGTTTCCCCTCACTATAGCGAGGAAACTACAACGCAAAATATGCGTTTATCACTGCTTCCAGTATTTCCACAGGTGGTACCTAAATCATCTTCATTACTAGATTCAAATACTTTTATCAATTTTAAAGCAGTTAATTTGACTTTATTCAAGGTCAAATTACTTTACCCACTAGTGGATAAAATGCGTTTTTACCCGCTGGTATTAAAGGACAAAACACGTGTTTCCGAGCTAGTGAGGGGAAAAAACATATTATGCTAAGCATGCTTGCTAATATGCATCATGTAGCTGCTTATTATGCATGCTTGACGTTTGACGAATATTTGGATAATAGGTAAAGTTTTAGTGAATAACATTCATATTTGTGAATGTCACCGCCTAAGAACGCGCATACACTACACCACACATAGATGGCGCCACAAATAAAATGTCTTGCAGCTTTCGATTATACTTGTAGATGGCGTTAAAGTGTTACTTTTGACATAGATTTATGGCTCGATAGTGACACAACGCCAATCTACAAATAATCGATGGCAACAAGGCATTTTTTTATGGCGCCATCTATGTGTGGTGTAGTGTATGCGTGTTCTTAGGCGGTCGCATTTTTTTATGTATGGGATGGTATGATCTTCTTATATTTAATCTATGATGTCATGACAGTTGCTAGTTCAGTCAATTTTGTACTGAGACTGACTGAAATAGCATGACACGTTCGTATGTTTCCGTAACAATATGAAAACAAATCTTTTCGCACTCAGTACATCTGTAAATTCTAATATTCAATTAATTTGCCTCGAATCGAATCACATTCTTTTACCCAAAATACTTTGGTCTTCACATACCTTTCTTTTTTACTAATCCGACGCTCCAGCTATACTGATCTGTTATGCTTTTAACTCTAGTATTCCATTCTAATTCCAAAACGACACAAGTACTTAGCATCTTAAGGCGTTTAAGACTTTCTGATTCGACGTTCAAAACTTAAATTCTAAAACGTCATATTTTAATACAAAATGTATCGCACTTAAGCCCTTTCAGTTCTCAGTTGTTGATAACGGTACTGCACGGCAGCAGCGTGCAAAGATTGCTAACACAACGATGTTAACAGATCTTTTTAAAATGAAGTTTAATGATGGTTAAATAGAGTTGAAATTTGATTGGGATAGGGTTAATTTATTTTGCGTAAAAACGTAAGGTCAAGTTAGCAATGCGTATGGCGTAAGAACTAGTTTTGATTAGACGAGAGGCGTGACTAATTGATTCAATGCTGTATTTAGCTAATATTATTTTAACAGTATGTAGAAACACTTGCTACGCTCGCGGGTCTGCGCGGTGTAAAGTAACCTGAGGAAACTAAATAATATCAAAGACAAATGTAACTCCATCTAGACAGATAAAGTCTAAAAAAAAACGTACCTCAGTACCATACAGAAAAAGGTACGGTGTACGGCGTTACACCTTTGGGGGACGCTCAGCTAGATGGCGCTAATATTAATATTTGACAGTTTAACACATGTCAAGCTAAGAATATGGGCCAAATTGTCAAAACTGGAGGTTCAAAAGTTTTAAGCCTTTGTCAAGAGATGGCAGTCTATGCACTGTGATTACACATGTTATTACAATTATTACTTCGACAGTAACTCTCTATAATACTCGATCCTCTTTGATAATATTAACGGGCTCCACACGGTCTTCATCGATTTTTGACAACTTTTGAGCTGAAACTCCTAAATTTGCATTTGACCACCTCGACCACTCCGATATCTAATAGCGACTGCAAAGTGCTAAATTGGCGTTTTGTTTGAAAAAAAAACGTAGCGCTGACATCCATACTAATATTATAAATGGGAAAGTGTGTGTGTCTGTTTGTTTGTCAGTCTTTCACGGCAAAACGGAGCGACGAATTGACGTGATTTTTTAAGTGGAGTTAGTTGAAGGGATGGAGTGACATAGGCTACTTTTTGGCTCTTCTAACTCGCCACTTCCCTAAATGAGGGGTGGAAGTTTGTATAGAGCATTTCACCGTTTTCGAAATTAAAGGGAGCGAAGCTGCGGGCTAAAAGCTAGTATTTTATAAAATTATCATAAATTAAGCTATTTTTGACGTTAAGTATTAACGTAAAATTCAGACAGAAATCATAGATTTTTCTTATTTGGTCAAACTTGTTTTAATTTATTGTGGTCAAGAGGTCGTGCCGTGCCATTAAGCGGTTTTGGTAAGATTGTTTTTTGTGGTTAGAAATATTACTTCGTTAGTTCGTTCTTTGATATTATTTTTTAATGGGACTACATGATTCGATTCTAAATGAGGAGCATAATTTGTATAAATTATTCTTTGACTACTTCTCGTAGTAGATCATTAACCGTGATAATGAACTCTAGCAGTCCCAAGTCACTACCCTGACCTACGCCGGTTCTGGTGAAATATTGCTAGAATTTTGCCTACTCCGCGTATTGTTGCCAGTACCATGTAGTCAGCGAAAAACTATAGCAACTTGGGAATTCCGGCTACAGTCATCATCTTTGACAACAGGCGTTCATGATTAACCATGTCGAATGCTTTTGTGAAATCTGCACCTAGATTTCCAAGTATAATTATAAATAAAAATATTAAAAATAAATATTGGGTTCACCTTACACATATCAACCTAGCCCCTAACTAAGTAAATCTTGTACTATGTGTGCTAAGCGACGATATACATACTTAAATAGATAAATATATACCTACTTATTATACATCATCTATGACTATGGCAAAGTTGTATTTTAACGCCGAGTGTGGAATTGAAGTAAAATACATTTTATGCACCCTAGTGTAACACACAACTTTTCCCCACACTATAGCGAGGAAACTCAAGAAATGCGTTTATCACTGCTTCCAGTAGTTTCACATGTGGTAAATCATCGTTATTGATAGATTCACCTACTTTTATCAACTTTAAAGCAGTTAATTCGAAAGGTACAAGCCTTGTATTACAAGTGCGCGAACTGTCAAATCGTATGGGTTGTCATGGAAACACACTTGTAATACAAGGCTTGTACCTTTCGAGAAACGGGCCCCGTCAAATTACTTTACCAACTAGTGGATAAAATATATATATAATTAACATATAATATATTGTAAATTTACACCTTCCTAAAAATTAAATAAAAATATCAAAAAACGACTTATCCGTCATCTATTCCTAGTAAATCTGATGATTGTTAAAATAAATACCTCAAAAA
This sequence comes from Leguminivora glycinivorella, assembly GCF_023078275.1. Taxonomy (NCBI): domain Eukaryota; kingdom Metazoa; phylum Arthropoda; class Insecta; order Lepidoptera; family Tortricidae; genus Leguminivora; species Leguminivora glycinivorella. Next base: position 53,604,073 of record NC_062998.1, read on the forward strand.
CATTAATAAACAAATTTACATAAAATACAATAAAATAATAATATTAAAATACTACTAAAAGACCATACCTAATAACTCACATTGTAACTAGTTCCTTAAGTAACACATTAACAAACACTCCAAAAAAAAAAAAAAAAGTCTATATCGGAAACCGCCAATTAACTACTGCCTAAATATACCGTTTAACTGGCCCTGCAAACAGTGTAAACAACTTGCACAAGTGCATAACTTCGTCGTAAGTTCCTACTAGTGGACAATTACATATAAACCTTATGATAACAGCATAGGGTCGATTTCTAGTTAACATTATTGTATCATTATTACATTAGTTATAATAATGCAACTGTTTATTGTTAAACATTATCACACGTGCTTGTTTATTGCGTACCTAACTTGTAATATTTTTAAGATAGTATTTATAAGTTGTCTTGTAAGTGAAATTTCTGTAATTTCTTAGACAATAAAGTTTCTTTAAACCGAAAATGCGTTTTTACCCGCTGATATTAAAGGAGAAAACACGTTTACTGGGATTTGGACCTAGGACCGCGGCTCAGCAGGCAGGGTCACTACCGAGTACCGACTGAGCCAAACCGGTCCTCAATATGTCTTGAAAAAAGGCTAGTCTTGAGCATTGTGGTCTTACCTTGGCCCTCTTCCACACGAAGTGGAAGGGCGGCGTCTGGTGGTAGAAGACGGAGGCCTGCGCCGCGGGGAAGTCGGGGTCCTCCCACAGCTGGCCCCGCTGCTGCCACTCCGCCTTGATCTTCTCGTACTCCGTCATTCTGGGGACAATGGAGATAGTAAGAAACCAGAAAAGATAATGATTACAGTTAAGTTTTTTTATAAGCCTGTAATGTGTCCCACTGCTGGGCAAAGGCATGCCCTGTTTTCCGCCACTCGTGACGGCTTCGTACATCCTCCTGATAATCGGCACAAAATGAGTCCAGGGTGGCTAGCCGAATGGCACAATCGCTCACGAAACGCTCACGAAACAAAGCGCTAGTAGATATCTATCTCTATCGCGCTTGCGTATTGGCGCGACAGAGCCAGCGGCGTATCGCTTTCGTTTGGCGTCGGAGAAATGCCATTCGGCTACGGGGCCTGGACTTTCCGCCATCTAATACTAATACCTATTTGGCCTACCGCAGCCTGGGGTGCCCATTTGGTCGCTAATTTCGCTATTTACAGTTAAACAGTGTTCGATTATTCTTCGAGCGCTCATTTTGATTATGGCGCAAGAAAATTCTATAACGTATTAGTCTACACGATCGTTAATTATCTTAATCTAAAAGTTAATACATGTAACTAAAATGATAACTAAGTAAAAAAAGTTTCAAAATTTATTGCGAACACATAGGCACACATCGACTTGGAACTTTGTTTTATAAGGTATAGCATTCTTCCTTCATTCAACCCAATAATTCCTAAGAGTAGCTCTGAAACTTGGACATCTTTGTATGCCCTGCCTACCTATTTTGTGAATACAGGCTTGGGTTTATGCAAGTATGTAGGTATGTATGTAGAATTGTGACTACGGAGTCGCTTGTTGACTTCACTAATTTCGCTCTGGTTTTATGTTTATGCTTTGATGATCATGATAGAAGTTACCGTTAACTTTGCGTGACATTTGTTCAATCTTATACTTTTAAACGAGCAATTCTTGTATATTTATTTATTTATTTATTTATATATATATTTATTTACACTGACGATCTCGGAAACCGCTCTAACGATTTCGCAGAAATTTGTTATGTGGGGGTTTTTGGGGGTGAAAAATCGGTCTAACTTATCCTTAGGTCCCGGAAAACGCGAATTTTCGAGTTTTCATGCGTTTTTCTTCGCGCGCCATCTCGTGTGCAGTAGTTGTACTGTTAAGACAGAATTCTTTCGGTCGATGTAAGTACTATTTATTGCAAACACTAGATGGCGACACAGGTCAAGGCTAAAACGAATAGAAAATACACTATTTGAGTTTTTGTGGCGAAATGCGCGCCATCTCGTGTGCAGTAGTTGTGTTGTTAAGGCTGAGAATTCTTTCGCTCGATGTAGGTACTATTAATTTTTGAACTAGATGGCGACACATGTCAAGGATACGAAACAGAACCGAGCGAAGCTCGGTTGCCCAGATATATATTGTTTACTTTATACAACAAAATATGAACTACAGTAGTATTAACCTAACCACAAAATTAAAATTTTGAAGAAACCCCCTACATAGTGGAGCGATTTTCACGAAATATGAAGAACACTCCCGACTAATTCAGCTTTCAAACCAAAAAAAAACTAAATCTAAATCGATTCATCCGTTCAGGAGTTACGATGCCACAGACAGACAGACACGTCAAAATTATAACACTCCGTCGTTTTGGCATCGGGGTTTAAAATAGACAACTTTTGACCAGAAATACATATAATGACTATGGAGCGCCATACGGACGGTATAGAGAACAACATTTTTAGGGTTCCGTAGTCAACTAGGAACCCTTATAGTTTCGCCATGTCTGTCTGTCTGTCTGTCCGTCTGTCCGTCCGTCCGTCCGTCCGTCCGTCCGCGGATAATCTCAGTGACCGTTAGCACTAGAAAGCTGAAATTTGGTACCAATATGTATATCAATCACGCCGACAAAGTACAAAAATAAAAAGTGGAAAAAAATGTGTTATTAGGGTACCCCCCCTACACGTAAAGTGGGGAGGGATTTTTTTTTTCATTGAAATCCTAACGTGTGATATATTGTTGGGTAAGTATTTAAAAATGAATAAGGCTTTACGAAAATCGTTTTTTTATAATATTCATATTTTAGGAAATAATCGCTCCTAAAGGAAAAAAAAGTGTCCCCCCCCCTCTAACTTTGAACCATATGTTTAAAAAATATGAAAAAAATCACAACTCAACTCACTCGACTAAAGAGCTTCAAATTACGGACAATTTAATAATTTTTGGTTCTATTAAGTAGTCGGGTGTAGGCGCTGTTCACTTTCTCCATACAATGACGTAATTTTGTAACGTTTACGCTATCGACTTATATTAAAGACTTATGGTAGCACACACAGGAGTTTAAGCGGCATGCCATGAGTTGTATGTTTGTTTACAACCATTAAAATAAAAATAAATAAATAAATATTACAGGACATTCTTACACAGATTGACTGAGTCCCACGGTAAGCTCAAGAAGGCTTGTGTTGCAGGTACTCAGACAACGATATATATAATATACAAATACTTATATACATAGAAAACATCCATGACTCAGGAACAAATCTCTGCTCATCACACAAATAAATGCCCTTACCGGGATTCGAACCCGGGACCGCGGCGTAGCAGGCAGGGTCACTACGCGCTAGGCCAGACCGGTCGTCATTGTATAAAAATTAGGGCACTAAGTTCATCTCACTCATAAAATTGTTATAATAGTGGGAGAAATAAACCCAGTAGCGCTACGTGCGATTGTTGGGATTTAATGTGTATGTGTGTCTGAGAAGTGAGTCACCTTGTAACTAAACCTCCGCTCACCTTACTTATTTACTTACTTATTTGACTAACCAACAGTATAGCTAACCCCCCTTTAAAAATATCCCGTAAATTTGGCCTTGTGATCGTCTAGCGTGAATAAGTAGAACCCTTCGATGTAAACCGCGATAACCTAGATCCTTTAATGAGTAACAGCTGTATTTTTGACCAATATTCAAAACTTCATTTATTTATATTTTAAAGAAGAATAAAGGTTATTGTAGCATAATAATATAGTGTTATAGAAGAGTATTTCATCAGATTTAGGCCTAGAAAGTTATGAGTGAGAAAATTAATGACGTGATGAAGAAATTTTAGAATAAAAGTTAGTGAGTGAAACATACATGAAATAAATATTAAAAAATATTTTGGTAATCATCCACTACGCCTTATTAGTGGTCCTGATTTGGGTACGAACTTGCGATGTGGAATAGGACCCCTGACCTGATCAAACCACTTTATCAGGATCCTAAGCAAGTAAGCCTGAAGGGCTATCTATCTACAAACTAACCCCCTTTTTGTTTTGTTTCTTGTCCCTAGCTAAACCCCCCGTTCCCCAATACTGCTAATAGACCATAACTTCTCGATCTTTCTAATGTTTTATCGAAACACCGAGCAGTTGCTAACTTTTATAAGAAATAAGTAAGTCAAACTTTTCTAAGCTTTAGACTTTCCATCAGTGGACGGCGCTCGCATGCCACTGGGCCCTATAACAAACCTATGCTTTTTTATTCCAAAGTATAGTTTGTTTCCCTAACCAACTTGTTAGAATTTACCTTGAAAAACCAGTTAGCAACACTAAGTGTCCCGCAGCCACACCGAAAGATCAGAAATTGCTACCACAATTATTAATTTCACTCAAATAAATTAAGTAATAAGAGATTTTATAAATTACCAGTTTTACCACATATTTTAAGATAGTAAACACCACATTTAAAGTCCATTTAAACCATATAAATAGTAGTAGTTAAATTATTTCTCCACAATACACGTTGACCAATTATATTCCAAGACCAATCATAAAAGAACTCTACTTTCATAGAAATAGTGTGTGACTCTACCCTAATCCTATCGTTTTTCCTACTCTAGCATATCTGAAACACAGACCGTCACTTACCATAGATCTTGAGTTCAGAATATGCACAAGTGTATCCCTACTAGAGCTGTACAGTTCAGCCAGCGAAGCTGAGATAGGCAACCTATAGGCTTGTGTCGGTCAGATCCCCCCCTCTGCTCTTGCCCGCGGGCTAGGGTAGCAGAGAGTAGATCGCCCTATCCGTTACCAGCCACATGAGAGACCCAGCTGCGATCAACTTTACTTAGATGTGGATCGATCACAACCGAAATCCCCAGCGACCAACGCCAGCATGGACTAGAGCACCGAGTAAATAAATATATATAAATATAGGACCCCAGCCTCAAATACTGCCGACTTCAGTGAGCAAGGATTACTCCTAATGTCTTTCGTCAATCGTGAAAGTCCTCACTTCCATCTAACAGTTGGACTCTTTGAGACCGGTGAGAAAATACGCTTTTGTAAGTAAATAAAAGCGCCCAAGCCCTCCACTTGGAACAAAAAGACCCCTAAACGCCTTATGTTTAACAGCCGCAAGGTATAAAGCGCTTAGCCGGACAACAGTCTGTCACAAACAATGATCTGGCTTACAACTTTCACAAAATAACCCCATAGAAAATTACTAAATTCAATTTTACTGACCAACTAAACAAACGAGTGAAGTTTTCTTTACGTGCTATAATCTAAGCTTAGTTTTGCAAGAATTACTCCCTACAAAACCAAACACAGACTTATCTCCAAGCACCAGCCATACATCGACCCAGTCTTTGTATTGCTTGACGGCACTCATGAAACAAAGCACAGAAAACTTCACTATACACTTAATTTAAATGTAACACTACACTATAAATAGAACACTAAAATAACCCCACAACTGACGGTAAAGCAATTCCACCATAGGTCCAAGTCCAACTGTACGACGATATTGTCCCCGCACAATCAAACAAAGACACAATTTCAAAGTTTACAATCACTTAGAATAATTTCCAAGTAAAAACAAACAGAGAAATAATAGCAGAACAACTTCACTCCCCAGTAACACACAAAAGCCAGAGACACTGTTAGTCTTGTGGATATTTTAAGAATGCCTCGCGTCGGCTCGTTCCGACCCTTTTATAACTTCAAACATCGACATACCATCGACCATCGACAATCGACACAGTATCGACGTTTCATCGACACAGTAGCGACATACCATCGACACAACATCGACAATCGACACAGTATCGACGTACCATCGACGTACTATCGACAATCGACACAGTATCGACATAACATCGACACAATATCGACAGAAAGCCATTAACTTGCGCACATAAGAAAAAGATCATAAGTGCTTTGTTTACACTCATACGCTCTACGCAATAAAGTTCACGATCATCACGCGGATGTTTGCTTATCAACACGTGCAGATTGCAGCTGTTTTAGAGAGAGACAGAGCTATTGGTATTGATACCTATGTAGTCCAATAGTGGAGTGTTCCGTAAATATTTTTACGTAAATATTATTTTGTGAAAGACTGTTTAAATCAATTTAGTAAGTGATTTCGCAATGAAAGATCACATTTGTTCTTAATTGTTACATTGAATGATATATTCAGGAAGTATAATAATCAATATTAGTCATTATTACCTCTCTGACTCGTAATTGGAACCAAGACATAATATCGGAACGCTATGCAGTTGACAACTGTCAATGTCAGTATTTCGTCCATGTGAACGTAGTTTGTTGATAAATACGTTTTTCCAACCTGTTTTACATTTAATAATAGTGAATTTTATCAGTGATGACGTAACTAAACATGTGATTAACCATCAAAGATATTGTTTGTTAAAATATTCAATGAAATCCCGAAGGAAATATGCACCAAAAAGTTGGTCAAGGAAAAGTTGATTCGCCGTAAGTTTTATATGTAATAACGAGTCAATTTCCTCGTCATAGACGCTTGTTCTGTTACAACCTGACACACATGTGCAACTCTCGAATGTGTGGCGCGTTGCATGAGCGGGAGCGAGGCGGGTGGACCATTATTGGTGGGGTCTTGTTCTTATGCTTATGCTTGAAATTGTCTTTGTATTTTATTACGCATAGTGTCTGTTGATATTTCGCAAAGGACCTTGTTAAACATGAAGACAGGCAGTTAAGGTATTTACTGAATAGTGTACCCGAAACCATTCGACAAGAAAAAAAAAGTTCAAAAACGTCTTAACACTGCACTTATTGCAAACACTTGAGTGACAACTGCACACATGCAAGTGCGTATGTAATGTACATAATAATGGGCATATCGTCACTACTTTAAAAAAAACTTGTATCTTCGTCTGTCAATGAAAAGAAAATTGTAGTAAGTATGTATGGAATGCATATAGACTTACTGCGTTTCAACTTTGAGGAACAGCGAGATACGAGATTTTTTAAAAGTAGTGACGATATGTAGTACATTAAGCTGTAACAATTTACCGTCAGCTTTATCAATTATAGGTAAGGTAGAGCGGGACAAATCTCGACTGGGGGGCAATTGTAACTGATCCATTTTTTCCATGATTACACTATGATGTTAAGTTCTAAATGTATCCACTGAACACGCCTACCATATATGTATAACCGGTGGACACTCTATTTAATAATTCAAACATTGTAAAACATGGAAAAAATGGAGCAGTTACCTTATCAAATTACAAGTTATGAAACTTATGAAGTATTTTCCGCAGAAATCAAATCAACATCAATCATTTCACGTCCGCGGGAATAAGTAGTAAACTATATTATGTATCCGGCGGAAAATAGTTTCCCTGGTCGTTTATTTTACGCCTTTTACGAATTTATTAGGCTATTTTCCTACTAGTCAAATCAGCTTCTTATTATGAACTGTCAAAACTATTTGCTAAATATGGAATTACTATGAAATACTGAGGAGTTACGTCACCGCCACTTCATTTACTTTATATTTTTCTCTTTGACTTATAAAATAGAAATTATGTTTAAAAATAACTACTGTCCACATTTTTCTTCTAATTATGTGATGCTTTATTTCGTACACTGCATACAATATTTTATTTTAAGTATAGGAAACTAGCCTATTGTGTATTTATATTGAATTATGTAGGTATATATTTTCTCTTGCCTTCATTTGTTTAGATAAACGTATCACTTTTTGCGATGGTCAAAATCCTAATCTTTAGATGAAAAACAAATTGTAAGGTCAGCGGTCACATTTCCGCTCCCGCCCCCGCGCCCGCTGCCCGCTCGCCGCATGGCCCCAGCCGGTGTCCGGATATATGTGGAGCGCGGGTTTCTACGCTCTTCCTACGCTAGACAACGGAATAAATAACTGCCCGATTCAAAGTTTTATATTATTACAACACGAGACGTTAAGATTTGGATACGATTTTCGATGACCGGTCCGTGTGCGTAGCCGAATGCACAAACGCTTACGAAACGCTCTCGATAATATCTCTCTTTCGTAGCTACAAAGACATATGTAACTCCGTATAGACAGCTACAGTCTAAGAAAAAACCGGCCAAGAGCGTGTCGGGCCACGCTCAGTGTAGGGTTCCGTAGTTTTTCGTATTTTTCTCAAAAACTACTGAACCTATCAAGTTCAAAACAATTTTCCTAGAAAGTCTTTATAAAATTCTACTTTTGTGATTTTTTTCATATTTTTTAAACATATGGTTCAAAAGTTAGAGGGGGGGGGGCACACTTTTTTTTCCTTTAGGAGCGATTATTTCCGAAAATATTTATATTATCAAAAAACGATTTTAGTAAACCCTTATTCATTTTTAAATACCTATCCAACAATATATCAGACGTTAGGATTGCAATGAAAAAAAAAAACACTCCCCACTTTACGTGTGGGGGGTACCCTAATAAAACATTCTTTTCCACTTTTTATTTTTGTACTTTGTCAGCGTGATTGATATACATATTGGTGTCAAATTTCAGCTTTCTAGTGCTAACGGTTACTGAGATTATCCGCGAACGGACGGACGGACGGACAGATAGACGGACAGACGGACAGACAGACATGGCGAAACTATAAGGGTTCCTAGTTGACTACGTAACCCTAAAAAACGTACCTCAGAACCATATAGAAAAAGGTACGGTGGCCTAGATGTCGTTACACCTGTGGGGACGCTCGGCTAGATGGCGCTAATATTAATATTTGACATTTTAACACATACCAAGTGAGTACTGTAAGAGGTTTCGCATTCAGAATGAAACCTTTTACAGCAGTCATGGTCGCTGACTGGCAGTCCCTGATTTAAAATTGGAACAGTATAAGAACGTCAAGGAAAACAGACACTTCAATGGGGCATTCATATAGAAGCAGCGATTGAGAGTGAACGGTTGTACTTAGCTCCTAAAATATAAAAAAATATTGATTCAAAGCGTTGTTTAAATGTTTGGATGCTCTCCACTGATAGGCCGACTCTCTTACATGGTGGAGGCACTAACGTCTGAAAGTTTCCCCTAGTTTCGGTTTCAGAGTTTTCAGACAACGAACCCCGACCTCATAGCGCGAGGAAGCGCATGCCAAGCGATAAGCCAAACGCGCTTTAAGAAGAAGGATTTCATAGTGACCATCGTCGCCACTACATAGAGCTATCCCGGGTGATATACTTCTTATTATTTAATACTCATTATCACCCATTCCGTAGTTAAAATATAGCTGTGCAGAATTGACGTAAAAATGGAATGCGAGGCATTCAACAGAGCAACGGGCGCTCAAGATTGTGTTATTCAAGAAACTCTACGACTCCTCTTCGGTGACCATGGGCGTCGACGCAAATTGCGTGAACATCAGCTCCATCATACCTATATACTTAATCATACACATATGCAGTAAATCTTCCTAGATATGTAGGTTACATTAGATAGGCAATGTAAATTTAGTTTCAATCTTTTAATTATACATTATATTGTAGAACTTACGGAATAATTGTGATTAGTGAACTAAAATGTACATTATTTCAAAGGAAAAACGACTTGTGACAGAAAATGTCATTTGCCTATCCCTAATGTTAAAAAGGATAATTATTTGTAAATAACCACATAGAACTAATTATTTTGGCGCAATATATAACATGTAGAATACTATACATATTATTTATGCAATGTTTATATTAGAATAAAAACTATTTGATAGGCTTATTTATTCCATAATGTTTTCCTATAGCTACCAATAAGGTTAAGTTATATGAAAATATGTAAACTGTGGAATAAAACACACCCCAAACTGTAAATATTTAATAAATAGATATAATTGTTTAAAGTTATAGAGTAATACGTCACAACACCCTTATAATTTCCTGACTACAAAGAACAATGTTCATACACATTTCTTTTACATGTATCAAGACAAGGCCGACTAGATGACCAGTTGATCCAGCTGTTCACGGTGTGGCGAGATGGCTGGCGGTCATATGCAACCCCCACTTCGTCGTCATCACCAACGTGCAGCGCACTGCAGCTGCAGCAATCTTCATGAGCCGTTCGGGCTCCACTTCACTTCGCAACCGGCGCGGCGGGAAGATTGGCGGCCATGAGAAGCCCCCACTTCAACGCCACCGCCAACAAGAATCGGCATCTTCAAAATTTATTATGTTTTTTCATGTGAAATAAACGTTTTGCCTTGTTTTTTTACTTGAAGTTAGGTGAATTTGCTAACAGCTGTCATGTCAATGTCATCTAGTCATGGCCACAGACAATTAGCTGTCAGAAAGTTCAAAATAAAAGGGTTTAGTCGATGGGCAGGGGTTAGGTTTTTGCCATTGGTTTTCCTAACCATAGTCCATATCTGACTAATTTGCGAGGACCTTGGCTATAGTCCAACTATCCAAATTATGGCGGTCTCAACCGTGGACTAGGCAACCACGCAAAGAGCGTTAGATGTTGGCTACCTTGAATGAGGCTGTCACTATTGGGTGTTAGGAGATTTTTTTTTTTTTTTGTGTAGGGGGGCCTGGCTTAGGTAGGGCCAACCGGTAGTTAGGGTAGAATAGGATAGGATAGGGTGTAGTATTGTGAACAATGGCTGCTTCTAACATAAGGGGGAGGGATATGTAAGAGGTTTCGCATTCAGAATGAAACCTTTTACAGCAGTCATGGTCGCTGACTGGCAGTCCCTGATTTAAAATTGGAACAGTATAAGAACGTCAAGGAAAACAGACACTTCAATGGGGCATTCATATAGAAGCAGCGATTGAGAGTGAACGGTTGTACTTAGCTCCTAAAATATAAAAAAATATTGATTCAAAGCGTTGTTTAAATGTTTGGATGCTCTCCACTGATAGGCCGACTCTCTTACAGTACTATGGGTGCTAGGTCACGATATACATACTTATATAGATAAATACATACTTATATACATAGAAAACATCCATGACTCAGGAACAAATATCTGTGCTCATCTCACAAATAAATGCCCTTACCGGGATTCGAACCCCAGGACCGCGGCTTAGCAGGCAGGGTCACTACCAGCAGTACCAACTACGCCAGACCGGTCGTCAAAACTCTCTATAATAGATCCTCTTTCTTGAAAATGAAAAAAAATACTTCAAATTTAACATAAAGCGATATACAGGGTGGTTCCTGATGATGAACCTAACTTCGTGTTGAATTTAACGGAAAACAAAAAAAACACGGTGTAAAGTTATTTATTTATTTATTCTTTATTGCACATAAAAAAAAGTACAAATGGTGGACATAATGCCTTAAGGCATTCTCCACCAGTCAACCACTGGGTTAAAAAGAAACATTTGATACGTGCAGGCATCGTGACAGAAAACAATAATCCTGATATCACTTAGTCACTAGTTAGTTACTGATATCAGTTATGTCACTTTTTAGAATGAAAATACCTACTACAGCTCTGGATTTAAACTAGTTATGTACTTTCAAAGTTAAATACCTAGTTCACAAGTTATAACTAGATTAATTGGGTGTTTTAAATGTGCCACACTCACTTTGACCGCAGTCTGCGGTCGTTTCGAGTTTAAACTTATAATTAGTTGATTCAGAACTACACCCAGTTACTGGATACCTGATTTAATTCTGGGGTTTATGCTGTGAAAGTAAATGGCGTAAAAACCTAGTTTTTTTCACTTTTATTCAACTTGCCTTGTTTCGCCGTGGCTTGCGTGGGCGACGGCGATGCGACGCATACGAAATCAAACCTTATCGATATGGGTGGATTTCAACATACTCGAAATTTGCCTAATTTTGGTGGATTTTTTTAGTTTTGTAATTTTTGTTGAAATTATGTACTGATGTTACATAACTAATTATTAGCAATGTTATGTATCAATGACCTTTCATTATAATAAGTAGTTTTAGAGAAATTACGATTTCAATGACATGGTCGCCACCAAAATTGGTCTACCCACAAAAATAAAAAATAAAATCAAAAATAAAGTCTTTTATTCATTTTTCTATTATTTTCTACTTGAAACAATAAACTTTTAATATGTCATAAATACTTTTCACATAGAAACAAAAACGTTACTGCCCTCAATTTGTTCACCACCAAAATTTATGCAATTTTGGTGGAAAAAGTATTACGACCCACCAAAATTAGATATTTTTGTGTGGGGCGGACCAATCCAGCAAGGTATGACACTTGTGTCATGTCTAAATACAGGAACGAACCTGAATGGTCATGTTACGACACGTTTGTTCGTCTTGCTGCGTCTCGTTTAACTATAAAAATGATTTCAATACTTACCACCAAAATTGGTTCTTTCCCCCGGACAACTTTTGGTGCTCAGTTATAAGTGTCAAATTGTATAATAATATTGACTTATGTCATCTGAAAATATACTTAATGTAATAAAGAATCAAGTTATGGCAAGTTATCTTTATAGCTGCGGATTTACTGGATTTACCATAGCAATAATCCGCTAAAAACAGGCTCTGGACGCTACACCAAAATTAGAATTTCGATGGAAAATTATTTTTAAATAAATATACATAACACTTGTAACAATTTGCAATGTTGCCGAAGGTAGTATTTTAGGATTGGTTTTCATAAAAAAAATAAAAACCCGGAAACAATTAGCCCACACAATGAATTTCAGCTCCGCCATAAAAAAATCACGCTGAGAAATTCACCCATATGGAAGTATGAGACGCGACGGCGACGGTCGCGCGACCGTCGCCCACGCAACACACGGCGTTAGTCTGTTAGTTTGGGTCAAAACGTAGAAGCTAAATTTGACGCACTTTCCGGTTTCCGATTGAGCTGAAATTTTGCACATAAATCACGTGACAATGCAATATTATGGTATCATGGAGCTGATCTGATGATGGAGCAGAAAGGTGGTCATAGGAACTCTGTTATTGTTGTGTTACTCTGTTATGTTATGTTCGTATCCCCATCGAGTAAGGGGTTTTTCAGAAACGTCTCGGAGGGCAGTAGATGACTCTTGAAAGAAAAGTACAGTCGGCGATAAAAGCTTGAGCCAAAAATCTTCTTTTTTTTTGCAGAAAAACTGATTTAAACAATATGCACATAGGAATAGTTATTTGTTATACAAGGGGGCAAAGTTGTATTTTAACGCCGAGTGTGGAATTGAAAAACGAGCAAGTGAAAGGATTCTATAGTTCGTTCGTTATAGGATTCGAGAATAGAATCCTGAACTTGCGAGATTTTTAACACACGATAAGTAAAATACATTTGCACCCGAGTGTAACACAAAACTTTTCCCCTCACTATAGCGAGGAAACTACAACGCAAAAAATGCGTTTATCACTGCTTCCAGTAGTTCCACAGGTGGTAAATCATCTTTATTACTAGATTCACCTACTTTTATCAATTTTAAAGCAGTTAATTTGACTTTATTCAAGGTCAAATTACTTTACCCACTAGTGGATAAAATGCGTTTTTACCCGCTGGTATTAAAGGACAAAACACGTGTTTCCGAGCCAGCGCCGGCCCGCGCACTCGATCAGGGTAGAGCGAGATACAGTTTTGGCGCCCCCTTGTTTAAAATGTTTTGGGGTCCGAAGCCAAAATGCCATCCTTATAGATTCGCTGTGTCCGTCTGACACCTCACAACCATTTGGCTAAGTATTTAACTAAAATATATGACATGTATTCGTAGAAGATAGAAAGAGTGAACGCGAGCGTAGCGAGCGCGAAATTTTTTCCTATTTATGGGGGAGGAGGAGGGGGGATCTATATAAGCCCTTGTCTTTCATAGGCAAAACGTATGGTTAAAGCTTTCCTTACAGTTCACAAGAACAAGAACAAATGACTGTGATGAAGCAAAAGAGGTCAAAGACCAAGCTCTGGCAGACCAAGAACAGTCGGATTTGAGCTTCAGTTCAGGGCCAAGGCAAAGCATGGGAGAGAAAAGAAGTAGACTCTAATTGCAGATATTTGGCATATTTTGGGGTATTTAGATTTCACAGGGTGCTCGACTTCTAGGCCTTTTATTTCGTCATCAGTTTTATTTTTATAACACTAAGAGTTAATGAGGCCACACACACGCACACAACTCTTTCGTCAGCGTCTGGATGGGTATCGGTTATTTGCCATTACGTGCCCTACAGTTTCATAGTGCTTAGAAGTTCGTTCATCATCACGCTTACGCTCCTTTGACTCGTACAAAATTGCGCCTCTCTGAGACGTTTTGCGTCTTTGACTTTAAGAGGAACTCCGCTTTGGATTGTGGATAAACACTAAGCGTTTGGATAGCGCCGTAACTTTGAGTTTGTAGTTCGGCCTCGCAACAATGTGGTTCGTCTAGAGCTAGAAACATCTTTCACTGTGCCCTAGCAACAGCTCCCACCTTATGAATGCTGTACATGGTGCTACTTTTCAGATAATCTGAATCACAATCACAAATCTAATAGCTGAATAAAATTAATTTCCGGCTCCTCTCGCCATTCTGGGCTATTTGTGCGCCCACGCAATGACGATTTTGGCGCCCCCTTACCATTCGGCGCCTAGAGCGGCCGCTCCACTCGCTCTACCCTTAATCCGGCCCTGTTCCGAGCTAGTGAGGGGAAAAAGTACAATCTCTAGTTTTGTGAGATTTACTTTTATAGAAGAAAATTACTCAATTGTAAGTAGTGACTAGCAAGACAAACTACCTCTATGATGGAGCTATCTAAAAGTATCGGATCGGATAATGTGAAAACGCACTGACGGTACCTACCTACTCAAATCGATTTAATATTTTTAGTTTAGTTAGGTATTTATTTTTAGTCTAAGGTTTAGTTTATGATTAGTATTATTGTTTTTATTTATAATTATGTATCCAATCTAGCAAATAAACAATTCTGATTCTGATTCTGAATAAATTATTTATTTCACCATTTCCTTCTGCACTGAGCCGTGAAATCGATTTGATGTGATGTTCCATATTAGCAAATCATTCACATTCGTTTTGAAAGTTCTTAAATATAAATTGATTTGACTAGAAGAAAACCAGCCTACGTACTTATTTTGCAGAGGTCTTGGCTCAGTAGTATCAAAATAAAACCTGACCAGAAATATATAACTACGCGCCATGTTGCGGAATTTTATGGGAACTATTTTCTTCATACTTACTAAACTGAATTGTCACCGCATGCATCAGAAAAACAGCGCCCTCCTGACAATAGTCATATATTTCTGGCCCCATAGCCGAATGGTATTTCTACGACGCGAAACGAAAACGAAACGGCGCGAAAGATTGTCTGGCTCTGTCGCATCAATACGCGAGAGATAGATATCTACTAGCGTTTCGTTTCGTGAGCGTTTCGTGAGCGTTTGTGCCATTCGGCTACGCACCCTGCCGGCGTATCATGCTTCCAATTTTATCACTTATCTATGTGGATAAAGCATCCGTCACGCTTTGGCAAGTATGTCGTATCATCCTGTCCCTCTTACACTGACATACTTGCCAGAACGTGACGGATGTTTTATCCACATAGATAAGTGATAAAATTGGAAGCATGATACGCCGGCAGGTCAGGCTTTATACTCGTAAGTATACGCAAACAAAAGGGGATTGGAATTCAAGAATATAAAAGTATACATATATGCCAGCTTCAGAGAAAATTACCATGTAGGATAGTGGCAGTTACCTTATACGATAAAAAACGGTCCATAGACAACAGATTGGTAATGAATAAAGAATGCGAGTAAGGCGGTAGTTATGCAAATAGAGACAGACGTAGACGTTTTATAGCCTAACCTTGTTCGATAGTGTGCTAGTTATACAAGAACGATTAAATACTGAACGGTGAGATACTTTATTTAAATGAACATATTTACATAATTATATAAGAAACTAAGACTAAACTTAAAAGCTAGCTAATGTCTAAAATAGGCCCTTGAGGCATTGTAAAGGATACTAGCGACATTTCCTCGCTGTATCGCAATGCTGATACGTTGTGCGAGGAAATCGCCAGCTCTTCGGTCACCAGTTACCTCAACTTACTGAACTGACAAAGCTCATACAAAAAAAAAAAAAAACATTCCCCTGAAATGTATGTGCCTTTTAGGCTTAAAACTGATGGCCAGAAATCTATGTGAAAAGTTGGTCAAAAGTGACAACGCCATTTACAAGTATAATCGAAAGCTACCAGACATTTTTTTGTGGCGCCATCTATGTGTGGTGTGGTGTAGTGTATGCGCGTTCTTAGGCGGTCGCATTTTAATGTATGGGATGGTATGATCTTCTTATAGAGGTATTTAATCTCTATACAAAATATTCCTTAAAGTATACATACATGTGACGTTTTAATAGTATTTTATGCTATAGGCGTTTAAAGGAGAAAAAAGACGAATGGCGTGGGTAACAATTTGAGGCGAAGCCGAAAATTGTTATTAAAACGCCACGAGTATTTTTTGACTCAGTTAAACACCGTTGCATACAATACTTTTTCTACGATCATGCACTTAGTTTTTCATTGTTTTCTTGAATAATTTTCGTGAAATTCACACTGTTTCCTGTATTTTGACGCAAAGGTTTGCACTGTCAGCTCAGCTGCCCAAAGCCTTCCCGCGAACGCACGCAGTATCGTCATAACAATGCGTTGCCATGGTTACAGAGCCAAACAATGCGTTTTCAGTTTTTTCGATACTGCGCGCATGCGCTGAAAGCCGTCGGACGCTGGCTTTGGGAATAGACTTATGTAGGGTTTTAAAGATCTATGCACGACCCTGTAAATGACGAATAACAGTTCGGGAATAGAAAAAATTGTTTACGAGATTACGAGTGCGCGGAGATTAGAGTAAAGATGAGTTACAGAAAACTCTGGTACCCTCTGGGATTTGAACACCACAATCGCCAGAAATACTAAACCAAAGAGGTACGTTTTTTTCTTAGACTTTATCCATATGAGTTACATATGTATCTGTACTAAACACAACGCCACTAATCAAATCACTTCTAGTTCAACCACAAAGGAGCAAAAGCAAGAACGCCTTCCCAATTTTCATGGTCTACATGCTCCTTAGAATTCGGGCTGGCATCCGAACGTTCGAGTGTGCTTCATCTTCACTGACATGGTTAAAGCCAAAGAGGATTGAGTAATATAGAGAGTTACTGTCGAAGTCAAATGTGTAATCACCACAGATGTCATATATACCATAGATCAAGCAAACGTATCTACTTAGCGTGTCAAATGAACTCAGTGAGGTTCCGCTTTCGACTGTTTCCTCCTTCAAAACTTAATCAATCGGAACGAAATTTGAGAATCTGAACAACAATGAAATAATCTGTGTCGGACCGTTTATTTTTTACCCGACTACGGCAAGGCAAAAGGAGGGTTACCTATGATTTAATTTGACCGGTATGTTTTTGGCTAATTGTTACCAATCTTGAATATCACACCTTTTTTTGCGCCATAATGAAAAAGGCTGTTTTTGGAAATTTTTGATTGGCTCTAGCGTCTTTAAAAATAAGAATATCAAAAAAATCAAAGCGGTCCGACACAGATAAAAATAATTATAGTCTGTATTGAAAAAATCATTGCTCCATCTTCAAAAACCAGGAAGGAAATAGTCGAGAGCGTTTGTATGGAAAATTAACCCCTCCTGTATCGTCTTAAAGCGAACTAATTGGGATTTGCACTGCCTAGTGCACAACACTTGTGTGACTATTCGTTCTTATGACATTAATACAATAATCAATCCATAGTCCTGCGCGAAATCAAGCACCAGTACATTGGGCGTAGCCGAAAGGCAAAATCTGCGACGCGAAAAGCCATCGAAATTAGCATTTTTTTTTTTTTTTTTGCCACTTTTATGAAGTGTGATATTTTTGAAAAAAAAAATGCTATTTCTACTCGTAATTACTAGCCTTTTCAATCCTGGTAGTTAAAAAAATTGTCCCATAAGATTTTTTCTTATTTTGTTACCATTTTCCGTACATGTTGTATGGGGTAACAAAAGAGGAAAGTAACAAAAATGTATGGAAATTCTGGGACACTTTTTGTCTCCCAGTGAGATTGAAAGTACTCGTGATTCTGAGTACAATTGACCTAAAATAATAAAAAATTATTGGTAAAAAAAGAAATGCTCAAATATAGTCTGGCTCTGTCGCGCCAATACGCAAGAGCGATAGAGATAGATAGCTGCGAAAGAGATATTATCGTGAGCGTTTCGTGAGCGTTTCTGCATTCGGCTATGCACACAGATAATTATAAGGAAACGCGTTTGCTTCGCTCGCATTAAATTCGAAAATTGCGGCATGCTTCATATATACTTCCACCCCCTGTTTTAGGGAAGTGGTGGCTTAGAAAGAGACAAAAAGCAGCCTATGTCACTCCCCGTCCCTTCAACTATCTCCACTTAAAAATCATGTCATCAATCCACACTAATATTATAAATACCAAAGAGGATCGAGTATTATAGAGAGTTACTGTCAAAGTAAAATGTGTAATCACATAGATTGCTTATCTCTCGACACAAGCTTAAAACTTTTGAACCTCAGGTTTGACAATTTGGTCCATATTGTTAGCTTGATATGTGTTAAAATGTCAAATATTAATATTAGCGCCATCTAGCCGAGCGTTCCCCAAAGGTGTAACGCCATCTAGGCCACCGTAACTTTTTCTCTAGGGCTTTGAGGTACGTTTTTAGGGTTCCGTAGTCAACTAGGAACCCTTATAGTTTCGCCATGTCTGTCTGTCCGTCCGTCCGTCCGTCCACGGATAATCTCAGTAACCGTTAGCACTAGAAAGCTGAAATTTGGTACGAATATGTATATCAATCACGCCAACAAAGTGCAAAAATAAAAAATGGAAAAAATATTTTATTAGGGTACCCCCCCTACATGTAAAGTGGAGGCTGATATTTTTTTTTATTTCCAACCCCAACGTGTGATATATCGTTGGATAGGTATTTAAAAATGAATAAGGGTTTACTAAGACCGTTTTTTGATAATATTAATATTTTCGGAAATAATCGCTCCTAAAGGAAAAAAAAGTGCGTCCCCCCCCTCTAACTTTTGAACCATATTTAAAAAATATGGAAAAAATCACAAAAGTAGAACTTTATACAGAATTTCTAGGAAAATTGTTTTGAACTTGATAGGTTCAGTACTTTTTGAGAAAAATACGGAAAACTACGGAACCCTACACTGAGCGTGGCCCGACACGCTCTTGGCCGGTTTTTTCTTAGACTTTATCCGTCTATACGGAGTTACATATGTCTTTGTAAATACTCATACGTAGGTACAGTTGCTAAGCAACGCCCATTAGTGTCTCTTATAGCCGTATGAAGGTTGTTTACAACTTTCATTCTAGTTTCTTTCTAGTAAGTATTCCTCACGCTTCGAATAAGGGCCCATTTACATGGCACGAGTACTCGCATGCTCATTAAGGCTCATATAGACACAAACTCAAATCAGCAATTAGCAAATCTTGTTACAAAAAAATGTTTTTATGTTAAAAATTTCATATTTTCTATGGACAAGAAACTATCGCCCCAAAATTTTCAATATTTTTTATAAATGTAATGGCTAGTCGAATATTTCGCCAACGTCAAGGTTTAAGAAGGTTCACGCTTATTAGTGCACGCTCATATTGGGCGTGCAGTGGGGTGGGGCGTGCGACGTGCATGTCAAACAAATGAACCTCATACAAGTGTCCTGAGTCGACGCTGCGTAGCGTGGACGCACGCTCGCTCGCCCCGCTGACGCTCCACTCCGAGCGTCCACACTGGCCTAACACTTACGGCCCGGCCACGACGTTGGTCTAAGCGCGACAGCGGTGAGCGGCAGCCATACTGTGCGAATGAAAAGTCCCATCGCTGTGTCTCGCTCCAATGTATGGCCGCCGCTCACCGCTGTCGCGCTTAGCCTTTCTGAGATAACACATAAGAGCTTTTCGCCGCCTAAGATAAAGATAAAGGGTTCGATCCCCGTCTGGGTCATAAGCCGGACAATGTGACGGTCGCATTTTATTTCGTGTAATGGTATGTATTTAATTTTACATTAAGCTCAAAATCGTCGATTAACACGTTTTTCAAAGGAGTCAGCCAAACTACTATATTTTTTAATTTAAAACTGAATTAAACGTCATATCAAAATTGTAATATCTGGGTAATCGAGCGGTACACGTAAAATATATTATAAAAACGTATGAATTGCGGTGTTCTCAGAAATAAGAGCTGGATTGATTTTTCGCCCCGCACATATTTTATAGCCAATTTCAAAGAAATTGTTTGAGCGATTTACGAGATTCCCGCAACTTGTTAACGATTTTCGAGGTTGGGCTCATTGTTGCCCAGTATGAGCCTATGACACACTTATAGGTAGGTTGCTCGTTTAAAGATAATGTACCATTACAATATTTTCAGTACATATGTATATGAATATTTAATGAATCTACGGCTGTACTCACGTTATTAGATATCGCTAGGTACTGCTGCGAAATGTTCGGGCCAATTTTAGAGGCCCCTCTCCAGGCATATAGGAGTTCACGCGACGGCTAAATTCCGAGCAGAGTTTAACGTCTATAAGTACATATATAACTAGTGCATTTTCCTGCACTAGTCGATAGATTTCTTGTCCTGTCGAAATTTCGAAGGGACATATATTTACTAAAAAAAAGTAATACTCGTACACGTGCAAATAGTTAATTTTTGACTCGTGCCGATTGCAGCAAACATTTGCAGCTCGTTTCGTTCCTACTTTTCGCACTTGTGTCGTAAATAACCATTTCAGCATACAAAAGAGCTACTTTACTGAAGTAGTGCGGAAATAAGAATAAAAAATAGTTATACGTACTTTTGTACATTTCTTTTAAAAAAGTTAAAATGGAGAGCTGTAAGTAACAAGATAGGAAAACAAACGTAAAACCTGAAACCTGCTGAATGACAACCGTTGACGGCTCTGTCGCGCCAATATGGAAGAGCAGAGATAGCTAGCTACGATAACGATATCGTGAGCGTTTGTGCATTTGGCTACATACCCGTTCGCCGTATTCGCAAATACACTCTATCTGTAACTCGAATTACGAAAACTTATATTGCGAATACTAGGACAACCAAACGAATTCAGTTATTTACTGTGCGAGTCAACATTGCATGTTACACACATTTTTCGGAAAGTATTAATCGTAGGTATACCTACAGTTTGTTCCAGAATATTTTTTACTACACTAATTGGGTAGGGCTCAAATAGTTATTTGTTATACAAGAGTGCAAAGTTGTATTTTAACGCCGAGTGTGGAATTGAAAATCGAGTAAGCGTAAGGATTCTATAGTTGAACCACGAGCGAAGCGAGTGGTTCGAGAATAGAATCCTGAGATTGCGAGTTTTTCAACACACGAGAAGTGAAATACATTTGCACTCTTGTGTAACACAAAACTATTCCCCTCACTATAGCGAGGAAAGTACAACGCAAAAAATGCGTTTATCACTGCTTCCAGTAGTTCCACAGGTGGTAAAACATTTTTATCACTAGATTAACCCACTTTTATCAATTTTAAAGCGGAAAATTTGCCTCTATTCAAGGTCAAATTGCTTTATCCACTAGTGGATAAAATGCGTTTTTACCCACTGGTATTAAAGGACAAAACACGTGTTTCCGAGCTAGTGAGGGGAAAAAGTAATTTAATGTACATTTTAACTAGCTGCCCTTTCATATAACCCGGCAATCTACAAATCTAGGGTGAACAGGCATCTTCTGGGCGAGCCACGTGTCTGCCTTTGGCTACTCTGTGGCAAAGAGTAAGCCCATTTATAATAATAATAAAAAGCTCTTTCAAATAAGTACTTATTGAAATATTTTTCCTTAAATGAGACTGTCATGAAAAAGATTGTAAACACTAAACAAATCATTAAGCAAATTATAGGCCACAGTACAAAAGATTTAAAAATGAATTGAATTTGAATTGATTATCTTTCAGATAATAACAGTTTTTTTATATATAATCAACCTTAAAGCAGATTTGAAGTTAATATACACCGTGTTTCACTTAACACTAAAAACCTGAAAACAGTTTGTTCAGAATCGAGAGTAGAATCGATTGAGCTATATCTTGATGAGGATAATATTTTTATTTAAATTAGTATTATTCGTTATTTTTTACGTGCCTATTCTATTGTACTCGTAATACAACATTGTGTATATCGCATTGCTAGAGGTTGTTTACCTTTTTCAGTATTTAGGGGTATTAATACTGGCCGGTTACTTGGACGATTATTTTTTCCGCTACTAGTTTGACGTTGTTTGTCAGTTTAAGTTTATCATAAGTCATAACAAATTGAACTCTTACCTAATTACAACCTTGTCATTTTGAATATTGAGTTTATTTGCTTACTGCGATTACCTGTCCAATTTGAAGTTTACTGTGACAAAGCTTTAAAGTGTTTTACAGTGACATCTTAGCTGTCTATTGGTAAACCTTATGTCGTTGCAGTAACGTACACAAATAAATAGTCTTATGGTTTATGATGGTAGTTAGCAATTATTTTATTGAGTGTAGAGCTAAAAGTCAAGTAGAGCTGTACAGAAAATTAAAAATTCAATTTAAAAAAAGTAACCATCAGATTAAATTATGAATACTCTAGATGAGTTTAAAAAAATAAAAATCAGTTGGGATGTCTGAGGTTTTGAGTGATACCGGAAACGTTGTATAATATTAGTTATGGACACCGTGTGTCTATAGGACGCTCCACGGGTTAAGCGACAATTGATAATTTTCTAACTAAAATATAACAGAGACTAGGATCTCTCTTTTGTTTACCACAATTTTCGCCCTTATTACTACTATTAGAATTTCGGCAATCATAAATTATAATATAAATAAATAATGGTAATTTGTTTTCTACATACTTAGTTGTTTAACCACACGTGACACAATATTGATACCCGAGCAAGCGAAAGATTTCAATATTTCACTACAAAAACATGCGTTTTTGATTTGATTTCATTGTGTAATTGCTGATGTTCATTATTATGGTGTTATTAATTTTATTATTTATTTAATAAAGCAAAGAAGGTAATTCGCTGGGCCTTAAACACTAACACATGAAATGCCATTGCAAGAGCGGTTTAAACAAAATAGGGCAATTTGTTACACTTATGCGTTATTTACAAAAAAAAAACAAATTTAAACGGATTTTTCCTGAAATATTTACGCCGAGCCTTTTAATCAAAACGCACATTAAAATTAGTTTAAAATGTCAAAATGACGTATTCCAAGTTAGTCGTTTAAGCTCTTTTTAAACCACGACTTGCAAAAGTGGAAACATCCTGAAGAAAGTCACACACTCACTTTTTCTATTCCAAAACTTAAATTAAACTCAAAAAATAACACATCATGTTCAACAATCAACATTTAAGTTGCAATTTATAACAAAATGTTAGAAACAAAGTTTTAAAGAGAACGCGATTCGTATTGTTGCGTTCCGTACGAAAGTTCTCGTTTGACCGGTCTATAAACTTGCTCCACTTTGGGGTAACTTAGAAAAATAGCTTATAAACTATAGATAAACTTGCTTATAACTTATAAATAAGATTTAAAAGATATTTTGACTGACCTGAAGGTGTTTTACATGGTCCGTTGCGTAGAGCGGGCGCGCGCGTCCGTCACGGAAGTCGCGGGTATACTGAAGGGGGGGAGACAGTGTTTCGAGCGGTTCCCCCCCACTGCTTTTGGCTGAGGCTTGGGTGTTGAGAGCGGCGAAACTGTATTGAATTGGGTCCAGGCTAAGTCTGCAGCGTTTTTGATAGTACTAGACTTGGAACTTGGAAGTGTGGTCACATGTTTACGGTCAAATAGCTGTGAGTATAATTTGAGGCTTTACTATTTTTAGAATAGAGTCGATAGCGTGAGGTTTCGAGGAAAATGTAGGTACTATGTATGTATGTACCTAATTATTGTTTCTGGTAAGTAACCTTTGGGGGTCGCTCTTCGCTTTCTCCATACAATGAATGTCATTTCCCGTCACGTTTACTAACTTGAGTGACGTATTCTAAAACGAATTTTTTTTTCAGTACTAATAGATGGTGTTTTTTACGCACTAAAGTGCGAGAAGTTGTTTATTATAGGATTTACAGGTATGGATGTCAATTGTCAGGTCAAAACTTCAGATGGCCATCTGTACTGAAAAACGTCGTACGATACATGTGCGAAAAGGAAATTCGTAACACGTGTCGTCGGTCGTTTCGAACTTCCTTTTTTTTCGCACTTGTATCGTAATCGTACTATTATTTCCGTTGTAATACATTATTACGTTTCACAGTAATCCATACTTGTTTGTCCGTCTTTCACGGCAAACCGGAGCGACGAATTGACGTGATTTTTAAGTGGAGATACTCGTAGTTAAAGGGATGGAGAGTGACGTAGGTTATTTTATTGTTTCGTTCAACCCCCCCCCCTCCTAAAATTTTATGGAGCATTCCGCAATTTTCGAATACAACGCGAGCGAAGCCGCGGGCTAAAGCTAGTTATAAAATAAACGAACTAATCAAAACTAATTAAAAACTACACTTATGAAGCCTGACGAGAACTATATGATTATAGGTACGATAACTTGACTGTAGTAAAAATAATAGTTATTTGTTATACAAGGGTGCAAAGATGTATTTTAACGCCGAGTGTGGAATTGAAAAACGAGCAAGTGAAAGGATTCTATAGTTGAACCACGAGCGAAGCGAGTGGTTCGAGAATAGTATCCTGAACTTGCGAGTTTTTAACACACGAGAAGTAAAATACATTTGCACCCGAGTGTAACACAAAACTTTTCCCTTCACTATAGCGAGGAAACTACAACGCAAAAAATGCGTTTATCACTGCTTCCAGTAGTTACACAGGTGGTAAATCATCTTTATTACTAGATTCACCTACTTTTATCAATTTTACAGCAGTTAATTTGACTTTATTCAAGGTCAAATTACTTTACCCACTAGTGGATAAAATGCGTTTTTACCCGCTGGTATTAAAGGACAAAACACGAAATAAAGCACCAGATAATAAGGAAAACATGGACAGAAGTTATTTTTCAATCCAATTTCTATTTAATACGTCAGGTATTGATATATAAAGTAACTGAGTTGACCGTGACGTCACTCAATTCGATTTCATATACATTCCATATTAGCAAGTCGTTCAAATTCGTTTTGTCAATTCTTAAAAAGAAGCTGATTTGACGAGGAGGCAAGTAGCCTATTGTCAGGAGGGCGCTGTTATTCTGATGTATGGGGTGACAGTTCAGTTTAAGAATGAGGAAAATAGTTCTATATTCCTCAACATGGCGCGAAATAGTCATATATTTCTGGTCACGCTTTAAGTAAACCTAAAATGTCATGTGTTGAGGGAGGCTCTATTTTGGCGGCCTAGCCACTACCGCAGTGCGATCCCTAGAACTGCGATACGAAGCGTAAGCAATTGTGACCTTAGCTAGGTATACCTAGTAATGTATATAGAAATTGCAGAACATCCTCAAAAAGCGGAAACATTCTTGAGAATGTTCGCAGAACATTCCCGCAACATGCAATTTATTATTTAAACAAGAGAATATACTTGAAATAATGTTTAAATGGGCATAATATAAAACGATATGTTATTATAATTGAATTTTAATAACAAAATGTTTATTGTAACATTTAGGCTAAGTACTTATACTTATAATATAAGTAAGAAGTATGAATTGCTTAATTGATAAATTGCTACATCCTTATCAGGGTCCATGAGCTGCTGTACATTTTTATTATAACAACTTACAACTGTGTCAAATACCATGGTCGCAATAAAGATTATTATTATTATTTAATATTGTCTATTACAGTTAGCTATTTTGTTGATAAGTGATAAGTTACCTAAATTCTCACTATAAGTTGCTTAAATTCTCACTATACTTCAAGGAACATTTCGACTTTCAGACTTCACAGTTTTAGTCCTGACTTTTTTAAATTAGGTACCGAACTATTATTTCTTGATGCCTGTTTTTGGTCATGCCAATATATGTATATACAAAAAAAAAAACAAACAAAATAAAAACAAAAAAATCGCTGTCAGGATCGAACCTGAGAACATCGGCATACGAAGCCAGCGCACTACCACGGGACTACGTCTTGACTT
This sequence comes from Leguminivora glycinivorella, assembly GCF_023078275.1. Lineage (NCBI taxonomy): Eukaryota > Metazoa > Arthropoda > Insecta > Lepidoptera > Tortricidae > Leguminivora > Leguminivora glycinivorella. Next base: position 53,630,189 of record NC_062998.1, read on the forward strand.
GCTGAGTTCGACGAAATTATGGTATAAACTACGAAGTTACTAAGTATTCTGATAAATTCTCGTTCTTGAGAACATTCTCAGAAGTTACCGAAATTCTCATGAGGAATGTTCTGCAACTTTGGAAACTTCTCGACCGTGTATTGCTAGGTATACCTACTCTGTGTTACAGATGTAGTGTGAAAAGGGTTTCCTTCGTAGTTTTCCGGAAACGTTTTTATTTGTCATGCTAGTTCAGACAGTGTAAATACGTCTTGAAATAGCATGACACGTTCGTACGTTTCCGTAAAAAATCATCATCCTCCTTGCGTTATCCCGGCATTTGCCACGGCTCATGGGAGCCTGGGGTCCGCTTTGACAACTAATCCCAAGATTTGGCGTAGGCACTAGTTTTACGAAAGTGACTGCCATCTGACCTTCCAACCCGAAGGGTAACTAGGCTGTATTGGAATTAATAAAAATACGTTTTCATAACACCCGCACTTTAAATGTGCTATTGCACGCAGGCGGAGCGTGAGTTATAGAAAAATCGTTCTCCCAAGGGAATAATGAAATTTCTTGTACCTACTTAACTTTTTTTACATCTATTTACATATTTTTTTACATTGCATATTACTAACTCGAGTCTTTAAATCGCTCCGGCAAACCGTCGCGATTTAACTTACTCTCGTTGATCGTCAACTTCCTCCTCTTGTTGCACAATGTACTATTCCGTCAAAATACGAAAGAAAATCTTTTCGCACTAAATCTGTATCAAACTCGCTAGATTTAACCTGAGCCGACTCTACCAAGCGGCTCTAGCGGAGCGAATCATCAGGGTAGAGCGAAGCCAATCGCATCACAGAACGAATCGGATCATGATGAAATCTGTTTATGTTTGAAACGTTCATTGATACCAGAGATGATCGACTAGTACAGTAAAGTTCATAAATGAGCATTTCTTTTTTTTGCCACTTTTATGAAATATGACATTTTTGAAAAAAAAAATAGTATTTCTACTCAGAATCACTAGGTTTTTCAGTCCTAGTAGTTTAAAAATATGTACCATACGATTTTTCTTATTTTGTTACCATTTTCCGTACATGTTGTGTGGGGTAACAAAAGAGAAAAGTAACATAAATAAATGTATGGAAATTCTGGGACACACTGGGAGTGAGATTGAAAGTACTCGTGATTCTGAGTACAATTGACCTAAAATTTCCAAAAAAAATCAAACGAAAAAAAATGGCAAAAAATAAGAAATGCCAAAATACGTGTGGCTACATTTCTCCACATTAAGACGACACAGGAGGGGTCAATTCTCCATACAAACGCTCACGACTATTTCCTCCCTGGTTTTTGAAGATAGAGCACTGATTTTTTCAACACAGATTAAGTATTATTATTTTTGTCAGTGTCCAACTCTTCTGTTTATTTTGATAATTATTCTTATTTTTTTAAAGACGCTAATAGAGCCCATCAAATAAATCCAAAAACGGTTTGTTGATTATGGCCCAAAAAAGGTGTAGCATTCAAAATTGGTAACAATTAGTCAAAAAAACAATTTCCGACACAGCCAATTTCATTGTTATTCAGTTTCTCAAACTTCGTTACGATTGATTAAGTTTTGGAAGAGGAAACAGTCAAGAGCGGAACCTCGATATTTAATTATTTTTGCAATTATATCTTTTAACTGAGTTGTTCTGAATGGACATTTTTTTTTCGATAAATCTAGTTAATAACACCAATACATTTAACTATAATCCCCAAATAGAAAGGGCTCTTTCCCTTTAGCATTTTCGCTCCTGTAGCGTCTTCAATCAATATCAATCAATATCAATATCATTTATTGCAAACCATGGTATTATACATAGTGGGGCCTGTAACAAAGGCGAAGAATTGAACTCTAGGCTATTCTCCTTATACTGATCAACATTTGTTCGGCGACTTTTAAAAATAACTTGTATTTTGATTTTTATCACCCTTGAAAGTTTTTTCTAAGAGGTAATGTATTGCGAATTCTGTTACTTAAGTCTAAAGTGTGACAACGTCAATGACAACAATAATGGCGTACATTGAAGCTAATATTTATTTTGTATGAAAAATTAAAAATTTAAAGACTTCATAATTTTTAAAAGTCACTGAACAAATGTTGATCAGTATAAGGAGAATAGCCTACAGTTCAATTCTTCGCCTTTGTTACAGGCCCCACTCTGTATATTACATTACAGATGTTACAGTATGAAGGAGGTCGCAGGCACCCCGGTAGGGCATGGCAATATTGGCTATTTATTATACATTAATTATTTACTAAATTATATCTCTTAACCCAGTGTACAAAACTGACAGTGAATTATTAATTTTTGTTAACAACTTACGCTAATTGGGATCTCAAATTCTAAAAATGCCCTCATAAACGTTCACTAACTGACTAACTAAAACTGTTCAACCTATCAAGTTCAAAATGATTTTCCTAGAAAGTTCTACTTTTTAACCCCCGACGCAAAAACGACGGGGTGTTATAAGTTTGACGTGTCTGTCTGTCTGTCTGTCTGTCTGTCTGTCTGTCTGTCTGTCTGTCTGTCTGTCTGTCTGTCTGTCTGTTTGTCTGTGTGTGTGTGTCTGTCTGTGGCACCGTAGCTCCCGAACGGGTGAACCGATTTCGATTTAGTTTTTTTTGTTTGAAAGCTGAGTTATGTGATATTTTACATACATACATACATACAATCACGCCTGTATCCCATACAGGGGTAGGCAGAACACATGAAACTACTAAAGCTTCAGTGCCACTCTTGGCAAATAAGGGATTGAAAGAAAACGAAACTGTGACATTGCAGTGACAGGTTGCCAGCCTCTCGCCTACGCCACAATTTAACCCACATCCCTCAGTCGCCTTCTACGACACCCACGGGAAGAAAGGGAGTGGTGAAATTCTTAACCCGTCACCACACAGGCAATGATATTATGTGATATTTTCATTTTTTTAAACTTATGGTTCAAAAGTTAGAGGGGGGAGGGGCACATTTTTTTTAACTTTAGGAGCGATTATTTCCGAAAATATAAACATTATCAAAAAATACTTTAGTAAACCCCTATACATTTTTAAATACCTGTCCAACAATATATAGGGTGGGGGACGTATAGGGTGGGGGGGGTACTTTAAGTACCACTTCGTCCGTGATTGATATATTGGTACCAAATTTCAGCTTTGTAGTGCTAAGTGCGTTTTCACATTATCCGATCCGATATCGGATGTCGGACCGATATCCCATACATTACAGCCGCCATCTTGGATTTTTTCTATTGAAATCCTTCCGACACCCGATATCGGATCGGATAATGTGAAAACGGACTAACGGTTACTGAGATTCTCTGCGGATGGACACGGACGGACGCACAGACATGGCGAAACTATAAGGGTTCCTAGTTAACTACGGAACCCTAAAAATGTAGGTACACATTATGTTTTGCTATTTCTATGTCAAATAAATACAAAAATAGCAAAGGAAAACTAATTAATTAATGATAAGGTATAATAGGTACCTATACCTACCTACGTAAGTTATTTTTATTTCGAAGAAAAACATCATTATTGCTTCCTGAAAATATTTTCCTTTGCCAACCTAAGGATAAGTACCTATGCCTGTACAAATAATGAGTGATGATTTGATGAAATACTGAATGAAATTTGAGGAAATGTCTGTCTGTCTGTCTGTCTGCCTGTTTGTCTGTCTGTGTGCGTGTCTTTCTGTGGCATCGTAGCTCCCGAATGGATGAACCGATTTAGATTTAGTTTTTTTTATTTGAAAGCTGAGTGAGTCGGGAGTGTTCTGAGCCATGTTTCATGAAAATCGGTCCACTATGTCGCGGTCGGGGGTTTTTTCAAAATTTTAATTTTGTGGTTAGGTTATAATGTAAGTATTTTTGACAAATATAGCTCAACATATTTCCCTCCAACTTTTGGGGAATGCAAGGCATCCTCAAAGATCGTATTTTTTCACTAACTGTACATACTTTTTCAAACTCAATCTTTGAGAAATCAATAAGATCAAATTCTACAATCGCTAAATTGTAGAATTTTTATTGTTCAATTTTTTGCTGAGAGTTGTCAATTGGAATGCACTATTTTCATCGTATGCGGTCAGAGTGAATGAAAAGAAGTAAGCTCCGCTGTTAAAGTTATTTAATTATTTATAGATTTTCTAGTACCTACCTACTACCTAACAAACAGACACACATTTTCACATTTATAATATTAGTATGGAAGTATGTATTGCACAGGCACAATTATTTTATACTAAATCTACCTTTCTGTATACAGGTATACACGGTGTTAAATGAGAAAAAGACGCGATTTTTAAGCGAACAACATGCTCTTTATAGAACTAAAATACATACATAAATATAATCACGCCTGTATCCCATAAAGGGGTAGGCAGAGCACATTGAACTACTAAGTTTCAGTGCCACTCTTGGCAAAAAGGGGTTGAAAGAAATCCAAATTGAGACATTGCAGTGACAGGTTGCCAGCCTCTCGCCTACGCCACAATTGAACCCATATCCCACAGTCGACTTCTACGTCACCCACGACAGTTAAAATAGCGGTATTTTATTTAGATATACTTGTACAATCATAAGTAAATACCAGGGTACATAGCCAAATGGCACAGACGCTCACGAAACGAAACGCTCGTAGATATCTATCTCTATCGCTCTTGCGTATTGGCGCCACAGAGCTAGACTACCTTTCGCGGCGTTTCGTTTTTGTTTCGCATCGCAGAAGTGCCATTTGGCTACGGCACCTGCTCCTAATAGGGCCTCCTACTTCGTAAGTCATAGCTAATCACTAAACTTAATTACTAGTCTCACTACTACAGCAACTGCCGAACTGCCCAAAAGAAGGCTAACAAGCAGACTGGTCGCTGAAGAGGATCAAGTATTATAGAGAGTTACTGTCAAAGTAAAATGTGTAATCACAGTGCATACACTGCCATCTATCGACACAGGCTTAAAACTTTTAAACCTCAGAACCAAAGACATATATAACTCCGTATAGACAGATAAAGTCTAAGAAAAAAACGTTCCTCAGTACCATACAGAAAAAGTACGGTGGCCTAGATGGCATTACACCTTTGGGGTACGCTCAGCTAGATGGCGCTAATATTAATATTTGACATTTTAAAACATATCAAGCTAAGAATATGGGCCAAATTGTCAAAACTGAGGTTCAAAAGTTTTAAGCCTGTGTCAAGAGATGGCAGTCTATGCACTGTGATTACACATTTTACTTCGACAGTAACTCTCTATAATACTCGATCCTCTTTGGTTTTGACAATTTGGCTCACATTCTTAGCTTGAATGTCAAATATTAATATGAGCGTCATCTAGCCGAGCGTCCCCCAAAGGTGTAACGCCATCTAGGCCACCGTACCTTTTCCTATATGGTCCTGAGGTACGTCTTTTTAGACTGTAGCTGTCTATACGGAGTTACGTATGTCTTTGCTTGATAGTTATCTTATCTATCATCGGGTTTTAAGTGCTTTGCCGGTTTTTGAGGTAGAAGTACGCCCTTGCTACTTAATTTTACTCTGTTCTATAAATTACAATGAAAAGACAAAACAATCCAAAGGCAAAAAGGGGCAGATAAGTGACATAATGCTCGTTAGATCATAAATTAGTATCTAGAACGCGCTAGAAAGTCGCGAGAGCCCGCCTTGTGCGCACAGTGCGGGCGGGAGCGGGCGCGGCAGCGATAGCGGCGTGGAACTATTCGGTATATGGGCATTATCAGAATTTGGAACACCCCACTTAGCGTAAGTTATTATTGTTATTAACAAAAAGTAACTCACTGTCAGTTTTGTGACGATAATTAAGCATGAAAAAATTACATAAACTTTAGGCCGTTTTCACATTATCCGATCCGATATCGGAAGAATTTCAATAGAAAAAATCCAAGATGGCGCCTGTAATGTATGGGATATCGGTCCGACATCCGATATCGGATCGGGTAATGTGAAAACGCACTTAAGCGATAATCTGCATTCAGAATGTGAATAAAGTAAATTTTTAAACAGATGTTATGCTTAATTGTTGTCACAAAACTCATCATTCTTCTTATTGCGTTATCCCGGCTTGCCACGGCTCATGGGAGCTCGGGGTCCGCTTTGACAACTAGTCCCAAGATTTGGCGTAGGCACTAATTTTTACGAAAGTAACTGAATTAATTTTTGTTAACGACTTAGGCCGTTTTCACATTATCCGATCCGATATCGGATGTCGGACCGACATCCTACATCCGATAAACGCTTCCGATAGTGTCGGATGTCGGTCCGATAAAACGCATTGTTCCAAATCAATGAAGTATGATTTTGTATCAAAAAGACGTATATGTAGCAATTGGTGCAAGTGAACGAAAAGTAAGCAAGAACGTAAAGTTTATAATGTTACTGCAAATGTAAATAGTTATTTGTTATACAAGGGGCCAAAGTTGTATTTTAACGCCGAGTGTGGAATTGAAAAACGAGCAAGTGAAAGGATTCTATAGTTGAACCACGAGCGAAGCGAGTGGTTCGAGAATAGAATCCTGAACTTGCGAGTTTTTTAACACACGAGAAGTAAAATACATTTGCACCCGAGTGTAACACAAAATTTTTCCCCTCACTATAGCGAGGAAACTACAACGCAAAAAATGCGTTTATCACTGCTTCCAGTAGTTCCACAGGTGGTAAATTATCTTTATTACTAGATTCAACTACTTTTATCAATTTTAAAGCAGTTAATTTGACTTTATTCAAGGTCAAATAACTTTACCCACTAGTGGATAAAATGCGTTTTTACCCGCTGGTATTAAAGGACAAAACACGTGTTTCCGAGCTAGTGAGGGAAAACATATTTACGGCACATTCACAGGAAATCTTATTCTGTAACATGCAATGTAAACCTGTTATGTCACAATTTGTGACAATGTTTCTATGGAAGACAGATTGTAAACTGAACTTTGGTGCGATAAGTGAAAAGATGAATCTGTCATGTGTGTTGGAAGCATATTTTTGTCATGCAGTGTGTAAAATTATTTAAATGTAAAGGTATTTTTGTAACACTCAACTCTAAAGGTATTTTTGACCTCGACTGTACAACGAAAACATTTCTTTCGAGTTTGGCGAAAAAAGGTACAAATAATTCTTAGATTTAAATTATTTTAGCACGTTTAATGACTTCTCTCCAATTATTTTGACGGGATAGCTTTTAGAACGGTTAATTTACTTTTAAAAATAACAAGCCCGTAGTAAAATCAATGGGATTTAACAAGATCACTATTTATTTTTTAGAATTAATTGGCCAGACAAATTGGATAAAAACAGTTTAGCGAGGATTAACTCCTAGCAAGCAAATCTCTTAAGACGATACAGGAGGGCGAGGTTTGAATCTCGCATACGGGATTTTGTCACTAAAATACCGGTTGAAAACGGTGACTTGCTTATTATTTTCAGTGACAATTTTCTGAATTCGAACGCGTGAGACTCAAAATTCGGCCCGCAGGAGCGAAAATGCTAAAATAGAAAGGAGCTCTCCTTTCAATTTGGGAATTTTAGTTAAATATAGTAATGTCATTAACTAGATATATCGAAAAAAAAAATGTCCATTAAGAACAACTCAGTTAAAAGATAATGCGAAAAAAATAATTGAAAATAGAGGTTCGGCTCTCGACTGTTTCCTCCTTCAAAACTTAAATCATTCGAAACGAAATTTAAGAATCTGAATACCAACGCAATAATCTGTGTCAAACCGTTTAGTTTTCTTTGGCTAATTGTTACCAATCTTGAGTATCACACCTTTTTTGATCCATATGAAAAAGACCGTTTTCGGAAATTTTTGATTGGCTCTAGCTCTAGCGTCTTTAAAAATAAATGTATCAAAAAAATCAAAATGGTCCGACACAGATAAAAATAATAATAATCTGTCTTGAAAAAAATCATTGCTCTATCTTCAAAAACCAGGGAGGAAATAGTCGAGAGCGTTTGTATGGAGAATTCACTCCACCTGTATTGTCTTACCTTAGTTTAGCCTTTTTTCAGCAAGCGATCATTTTTCTGCACATTGGCTTATCAAAAGATGCTCTTACACCAGCCAATTTACGGCCAAGGTACGGTCAACCAATTGGAACCCTAGGCCACTGTAGGGTCCCCCCACATCTAGCGTCTCGCGAGCGTCGCGTCGGGCCAACTGTATGGAAAAAGACGCCGCGTCGACGCGGGCTTTGCCCATACAGTTGGCCCGACGCGTAGAACCCGTAGAACTATGTCATACTGACGTTACCTACGTTATAAATCAGATTGTAAGAAATCTCTTATTGCTTGTCACTTTGACATGGTTGTAGAGTGGCCTAGGGTTCCAATTGGTTGACTGTACAGTCAACCAATTTCAATCCTTGATTGATTGACTGTACAGTCAACCAATTTCAATCCTTGGCCACTCTAGAACCCTGTCTGTTGACACCGTGATGTGTAGTCACTTCAACGTGTTTTGACGTTTACTGTGAAAAGGTTCTACAGTAGTGGCCTAGGATTTAAATGAGGAAGCACATTGACATTTTATTATGCCAGGCGGCGCCTGTGTAAGTGTCTAGGCATGTCACTCATTGGTCGACACGGGGCAACGGCAGACTATTTGACTAGATTATAAAAAGATCGAATTACTTATTTCAATCTAAGAATGAAACGTAAAATATAACAACTTGGTTAACGAAGGAAAGGATGAATAAAAAAACAAAACTCTCAACAGCACAATTTATTTCAAGGATATCATATAAGAGGACACCTAAAAATAAATCTGATCCATAAAAATACATTTAAATTAATCAACATATAATGAGCCAATGTTACAGCAAACTTTCAGTTCTTTGGTGTAAAATAAACGATAGACACCAGTATGTATAAGGAAATTTTGAAAAATTATATATATTAAGTAACGTAATGATAATGTTATATTTTATACACGTAATATCACTCTAATATCCATATTTATAATTATAAAATACCCTTATGCTAGTCCAACGCAAGACAACACCTACTGCTAACACATTAAAAAAAAATGTCTTACTGTATCGAACAAAATATATAAAATGACAAAATACGAAATTGTGTCTAAATCACACTTGTATTAACCCTTAGATGCATATGGTATCAAAAACGATACTATCAAAATGAGGAAGATTTTTATACTGAGGTAATATGAAAGTTTCATATTATAGATAAATAAATAAATATTGTAGGACATTCTTACACAGATTGACTGAGCCCCACGGTAAGCTCAAGAAGGCTTGTGTTGTGGGTACTCAGACAACGATATATATAATATATATAAATACTTATATACATAGAAAACATCCATGACTCAGGAACAAATATCTGTGCTCATCACACAAATAAATGCCCTTACCGGGATTCGAACCCGGGACCGCGGCGCAGCAGGCAGGGTCACTACCGACTGCGCCAGACCGGTTAATCTGATGTCTAATTGTGTAATTTTTTGATGCCATATGCATCTAAGGGTTGAATTGAAATCTCAAGCATAAATGATCTGGTAGACCTAAGTAGCAGTAGGCATTGATTTACAAATATTGGTCAATGGTGTACAGTCAGAATCAAAAGTAGGTGCCTAAGTGCGTTTTCACAGTATCCGATCCGATATCTAAGGCCCTAGGGCATTTAGAATATTCGCTGGTTGATACTGACTGTACTAAGTACTTACACAAAAGTACCAGAGTTCCGCAGAGCATAGCCAATGTTAAAATAATTGAAACTACGAGACTATAATCAGTAATCACACCTCGGACAATGGCGATCAAATATATGAAAGAGGCGCACAGTCTAAGCTCGTGTAGGTGAACGCGTACCATGCTTGCATGAGTGAGATATGACAGGTCGACTGGTCGCGTTCTTGACAGGTGGTAACGAGAACGGGATAGTACTTTAAAACACTAGGTATAGACCGTGATATGTATACAAATTCGAGTGTTTATTTCGAGACTTTAGAGATTCGGCAGAGATTCAATCAGAGATGAAAGAAGATCAGTAACTAAGCGGTCGTTATGTCCAAAACGATCTGATCACCACTTTACTGTTAACACGTTGGCTGCGACAATTAGTATAGCTCGTAATTAACCCCTCGTATGCGGCCTGTCAAATTTTATCATAGAAAAAGTGATCTTGACATTTAAAATACTAAAATTCCCACGCACGGATCCGTGTCGTATGCACGAGGGGTTAACCATATTTCGTATCAGGTCCTTCGACCCAGTAGCGGACGTGTTAAGAATCGTGTAACATAAAACTAAGCTAAGTTTGCAGCACATTATTTTAATAGACAGTTCAAGTGTTATTTCAGACATCGTAAGTTCATAAGTAGAAGATTACTGTTACTGAAATGAACACTTGAACAGTTTGAGCTATCGTAATATTTGGAAACAGTACGCCCACTTTTACTGCTATTACTTTAATCACGTTCAATTAATATTTCAAATGTAAATAAAAAAAAATAAGCTAAGCCCCGCGGAACCCAAAAGGCACTGTGTTGAGTCTTAAATTAATAATAATCATAACTTTAACTGAACTGCTCCGAAACACTGAACACGACACCATTCAGAGGGACATATATGGCTTTCCGTCATAAAATGAAGGGACATTTTTTCATCGGACATTGCATCCGTAAGTGCAAAGGACTTTTTGGTCTGAAATTCGTCCAGATGAAGCAAACGGACCCTTTGGACATTGAATGCCACTTTAAAAAAAATAAAAGCCAAAAGCCGTATCATATATTTCATATAACTTGGGTACGGCGATAGGATCGTAAGCCATTCGTGCGCGCTGCGTCGGTCACAATAGAAAAGTTTTTTTTTTACCTCTGAATAGTGTATTACCTGCCACATATAAATGAACTAACATAATATACAAATACATGGGTCAAAGTTGTCCCCCACACTCTTTTTTGGACTAGGAAATTTTTATGTGGTTTCCACTCAGAATCGCGAGCTCTTTCAATCCTAATAGTTCTCCTATTGTCCCAAGATTTTTTTCCCATTCCGTTACCATCTTTTCATACATTTTGTATGGCGGTAACGGAATAAAAGGTTTGAAAAATATATGGAAATCTCGGGACATTTTTTTTCTCCTATTAGGATCGACAGACCTCGCTATTCCTGAGTATGAATGGCGCAAAAAATACCCATGTTACAAAAAAAGTGGGGTGGACAACTTTTTTCGCAAAATGTAATTTCTATTTTACAAAATTGAAAAAGATGTAACCAAAACATGTCAGATTCTTCAGATGCTATTAGTTACCAAATCTTTTAGTTCAATTATATGAGGCATATCAAAAAAGCATATGCTGTTCTATATATTACTATACTAAGTTAAACTAAAATTTAAGTATATATTCATAATATCTCATGAAGCTGTCACGCGTCATACATCGTCAGTTGAGACTTGAACTCAATCAGTACCGTATAAACGGGTTATTTTAGCTATGGGGTTTTTGGCCTTTGGGATAAATTTAGTCTAGTGCAATAGCGGTTTATAATAATAAAAATAATAGTCGATCGATTCACAAGAGTTGGCCCGAATGGAACGAACGAGTGAATGAAAGTATGCAAGTCTGTGACAGATTAACCAATTAAAATGGTGGCTCTTGACAGTTACGTTTGTGTATCGATACAGGCACATCTCTGACACTGGCGATAAAATATATGAAAGAAGCGCGTTCCTAGCACAGATTCTAAGCTCGTGTAGGTGAACGCGTACCGTGCTTGTATGAGTGAAATATGACAGGTCGACTGTTCGCGTTTTTGACAGGCGATAACTGTGAGGTAAGCGAGAGGGGGTGGGCGGCACTTTCAGCGGGGAGCGGAAGTGGCCATACTGTACGATGGTACTCTTTTATTATACTGTGATACAGGTGTCACTCATACAATCAAAGTTTTGTTCATTCCATATGTCAACGCTCATGAATCGACCTGTTATACAGAATATAGTCTTGGACCATCGTTTTGACGACTTTTTAATATTTTATTAGTGTTTTATATGTAATTTTCACATGGGGATCTCTAAAAGCATTTAAGCCCTGGATACATTAGGCGACAAAAATTCTTCAGCCAAAGGTGACTTTTCACATACATAAGTACAAATTTCAACTGACAGTATATATAGTATATAATGTACTAATGTAAAGGAAATCAGCGATGGTAACCGTAGTCACTATTTATCGTCTGTCACGTTCCTGCAAGGATACGTATTTTATTTATCTTTTTGGTTGAGGGGGAGATACATGGTATTTGCCAAATAAAGAGAGGTACGTCCATACCATTTCATAATATTCCAACTTCGATTTAAATAAAATAGAATATATTACTGATTGTGAACTTGTTGTGAACTGGCTTGATTTCTTACACATTAGTGCAATTATTACTTTTTATTTCCAAAACTCGATTTTCCAAGCGTGTTAAGATTCATACTCTATCCTTATTTAAAATTTAGACCGTCACTTTCATAACTGAAATCTGCTATACACACTTTGACAATCTCACAGGCATTATATTATTATTAATAATAAGTCTGAAAAGCTGCGTAATATATTATAAATGTTAAATAACTGGGTCAAACAACTTTATCTTGTAAAATCTTGCTTAAATATTTCTCAAGTTTGTTAACGCAGACGAATTTTTGAGTTATTGGAATTTTGATTTTATTCTAATTAGTCAAATTTCAAATTTGTTTGACGTAATCGGCCGGGAGTCGATGACCGACACCCTAAAGGTTAACCCTTTTACTGCCAAAGACGTGAAATGACGTTCAAGATGTCATGCCGCGCACGATAGGCTACGTTCAAAGTATTAAAATACACTATTTTAATTTTAGATTTCAAAATCATTTGAAAAATCGGCAGTGATGTTTCCAGTATATTGGAATGAATTTTGAGCCAAAATGCAAAGGATAATATTTTAAATAAAAAAAAAGTTTTTTTATAGAAAAACAAAACAAAGTTGACTGACCAATAGATAAAACAAAAAGCAATTCTAACTACTAGTAAAATAGAAAACATAAACATTATCTCAGCTTTAAAAGTAAATTCATTTTTTAAATCCTTATTCTAGATAAATGTGAAGAGCGAGTGAGTTTGGGAGTGGAAATATATGGGGCAAACATATAAAGGTTGTATGTATTTTGATAGCGGGTCAATGAGGGCAGCTACCATATCCAGTGCTGTTACGCGAAAACGGTCTTAGGAGACCTTCCATCTATTTCAAATTGATGAAGATTGGCGTATACAGATTTTGGAAAAAACATACAGGATGTATGGGAAACGTTTTTCTCGATTTGTAGATTTTATATTTTTTTTGGTCCCATACAAGCTTTTCATCCTTGATAGGAATGGGATCGAGTGGCGTAAAAGTTTGTGAAAAATGATCTTTTTCTCGCACCTTGGATGTTTTTTTTTAAATTCTGTAAACGCCAATTTTCATAAATTAAAAATCGAAGGAAGGTATTCTAAGACCATTTTTGAGTGACAGTACGGGATCTGGTAGCTGCCTTTACTGACCCGCTATCAAAACACACCCTGTGTTTTAACAGTACTTATACAGCTTGACAAAAAGAAGACTTATATTGACCGTGCTTACCTTGACTACTTTTATGTGATTAGTGTGATTACCTTTTGTAATGATCAAAGAGGATCGAGTATTATAGAGTTACTGTCGAAGTAAAATGTGTAATCACAATGCATAAACTGCCATCTCTTGACACAGGCTTGAAACTTTTGAACCTCAGTTTTGACAATTTGGCCCACATTCTTAGCTTGATATGTTTTAAAATGTCAAATATTAATATTAGCGCCATCTAGCTGAGCGTACCCCAAAGGTGTAATGCCATCTAGGTCACCGTACCTTTTCCTGTATGGTATTGAGGTACGTTTTTTTGTTAGACTTTATCTGTCTATACGGAGTTATATATGTCTTTGGTAATGATAAAAATTCTCTATGCAACTTTATCTGTCTATACGGAGTTATATACTTATCTTTGATAATGATACAACATGCAACTGCGTCGAAATATCGGGAGCTCAATAAAAATCAAAAATGTAATCACGGTCTATATCCCGGTCAATATAAGTCTAATGAAACTAACCGCGAATCATTCAAAACTCTTCTAAAAGAGTATAATTTAAGAACTGGCAACATTGTGTCATCCCATTCACATCAATACGCGTGAGAGAACGGGACAACACCACAATGTTGCCACTTTCTTTTTATTTCCACTCTTTTTGCGAAGTTGTAAAGCTTGGCTTGTATCGTTACTAGATGACATAACTAGTTTCATAAATGTAAAGTATCAATTTATAAATTTGCACTTACTAGGATTCGAATCCAGTATGATAGGTTGTGGGGCATTCCAAAAAATGTGTACTTTTGTAAATATAATAACCTCCAGGAATCTGTATTGTATAGAGTTGAATTTAAAGCTACCTAACCAAATATTGGTTACTTAGCTCATCAGTAATAATAAAAATAGCACGAACCTACTTTTGGAATGCCCCTTCGTTTTAGAATGTTTAACTATTATATACCAGGTTGCCTATCCAAGGTGACAATAGCGCCATAGCGAATGAAACCGTATTTAGAACTATTACTCTCATATTTAACGCGATTGAGATTAGAGTCTTGGCTAGGCATCCGGTTACAATTGAAAATATCTGATTGTAAATATATTTTTTATAAAAAATCGATCTATTTTATCATATATTGCACCCCTAGTGATATTAGTAACATTAATACAATTAATACCAGAGACAAAATATAGTTGACTCATTAGATGACTGTACTAAAAGTGTCGTACGTCTATATAATTTCTTTGTCTCTGATTTATATAAAAACTAACGATTTTAGTGCAGTGCAGTGAATTTATAAAAATAACATTAAATAGTAAAATAGTCATTATACAGAGTGGGGCCTGTAACAAAGGCGAATAATTGAACTGTAGGCTATTCTCCTTATACTGATCAACATTTGTTCAGTGACTTAAAAATTATGAAGTCTTTAAATTTTTAATTTTTCATACAAAATAAATATTAGCTTCAATGTACGCCATTATTGTTGTCATTGACGTTGTCTGTCACACTTTAGACTTAACAGAATTCGCAATACATTACCTCTTAGAAAAAACTTTCAATGGTGATAAAAATCAAAATACAAGTTATTTTTAAAAGTCACCGAACAAATGTTGATCAGTATAAGGAGAATAGCCTAGAGTTCAATTCTTCGCCTTTGTTACAGGCCCCACTCTGTATACTTCTCCATAATCATACTTAATTCTTCCTTTCATTGATAATCATAATCCATCGTAACAAAAAACTGATATTTAATTTTATTAATCATTTACTAAAAATGGCGTATTTATTTAATTTGTTTATATCAGAAAACAGGAATGTTTTTACGAGTAAATTAAATTTGTACAATTTTTTACATAAGGTTTAAACATATCTGCAAATATAATTACCTTTAATAAAAAATACAATATTTATATTACTTTAACATACTACTTCCAGAAACAATATTATATGTTCGTCTCCTTCTATGTATTAAAAGGGACGGACGTTTTAAGTCGACAAAATCTACGGGTCAAATTATATTATTATTAATTAATATTTAACGAAGAAATATAAATTAAAAGAATTTAATTTGCCGCATTAATTTTTAAGATAATGATTTAGGAAAAAAGCAATTATAACTAAATATGAAATAATTTAGGTAAATAAATTGCCGGTTGAAAAAAACCTTTTGTCAGAAATACATAGGCACTTTACAATAAATATTTCTGTATAAATTATTATTAACATGTAATGTAAGGCACAAATTCTATTTATTTCACAAATCTCAAGTAAATATTTTATAACACATTAAGGTTTTTCTATCGATAGCATTATAATTATAAAATTTTACAAATGTTCATAAGACATGCATTAATTTTACAAATGTGTTTTATTGAAACCTTTATTTTATGACATGTAAACGATTAAGTTTAATTTAAGGGTACAGTCTAGAAAATATATATTTTTTCTGTTTGGATGAATGATATAGGATGTATAGTGGTCCTAAATGTAAGGCACTAAATACGGACACTGGTATAATTCTTAAATATAGAATTATATATTTGCCGGTTCGACTTGCTTGACCGTTAACCCTTTGATCGCCTATGACGTCTAAAGACGCGGCTATAGCCTACAAGACCCACGATGACGCGGTCAATAAGCTTTCAAAGGGTTGGCTGGCTGGATATTATTCAGTCCATGGCACAGTATAAGGACGACTCAGTAGTTAATCTAATCGCGACACGGCAGCGCGGCTCGAACTGTACTGACGCGACCGGCATCATCCGGTTCCGCATATACTCGCTGCACCTCGCTGCGTGCGAGCGCTACTCAAGGACAAACCGCGCGGCGCAAAATTTGTTACAAGAATTTACACTGTGTCCATGGGCAGGCTAACGTTAAAATTTATCAGACGACACAGAATTGACATTTCCTAGTTATACATTTGGTGTTTCAGTAATATCTACACGTGGACGGTGTTTGACAGATCACTGACGTCGGTACCTTCTAGCTGCCTCTGACAATGTACATGGTACCATTTGGCTGCCTTTAACAATGTTTTGAGTGCCTTTTTATATGACTTAGTACCTATTTATATTTGGAACGTTTACATGTATAAGTATATATCGTCACTACTTTTAAAAAAACTTGTATCTTCGTCTGTCAATGAAAAGAAAATTGTAGTAAGTATGTATGGAATGCATATAGACTTACTGCGTTTTAACTTTGAGGAACAGCGTGAGATACGAGATTTTTTAAAAGTAGTGACGATATAGTAGTAATGTAATGGTCCATGGTCATCCTAAAGTTAAGACCTTCACAGATAAAACCGAATTGATATTTCCCAGAGATTACGTTTGGTGTTTCAATAACTACACAATACACATGGACGGTGTTTAATAAGATCACT
The DNA here is from genome assembly GCF_023078275.1 of Leguminivora glycinivorella. Lineage (NCBI taxonomy): Eukaryota > Metazoa > Arthropoda > Insecta > Lepidoptera > Tortricidae > Leguminivora > Leguminivora glycinivorella. Next base: position 53,647,212 of record NC_062998.1, read on the forward strand.
AACGTCTAAGGTACCCTTGTCTAGTGTACCTTAGGAATGCTTTGACAATGTCTATAGTACCTTCTGGCTGCCTTTGAAGATATTTAGGGTACTTTTCGGCTGCTTTGACAATGTCTATGGTACCTTATAGCTGCTTCGGATAATACCTAGGGTACCTTCTGGCTGCCTTTGACTATCTCGGGTACCGTATGGCCTCTGAAGATGTGTAGTGTACATTTTGGCTGCCTTTGACAATGTCTAGGGTACTATATGGTCTTTGAAGGTGTCTAGGGTACATTTTGGCTGCCATTTACAATATTTAGGGTACCTTCTGGGTCTGGCTATCTTTGAAAATATCTAAGGTACCTTTCTCACTGCCTTTGACGATGTCTATGGTACCTTATAGCTGCCTAATGATGCTTAGGGTACTTTCTGGCTGTCTTTGACAGTATCTAGGGTACCTTTGGTGACGTCGATCGTTTACATGTGTATGGTGGCGGCGGTGTAGCGTGCTTCGCCTCGTCGCCAGCTCCATTGCGATGGTCGGTACTGGAAAGAAAAATAAACGTTATTTATGATCTTACTGATTTTGATATTATATATGACCATATTGCACCTTGACTTAAGGGGCGTGCCTGCGCCAATGACCTTCGTTTTGAACCCAATGATATTATGGTAGTTTCTAAAACCTATCATATTAACATCATCGTCTTTAATAGTTATTTGTTATACAAGGGGGCAAAGTTGTATTTTAACGCCGAGTGTGGAATTGAAAAACGAGCAAGTGAAAGGATTCTATAGTTGAACCACGAGCGACCCGAGTGTAACACAAAACTTTTCCCCTCACTATAGCGAGGAAACTACAACGCAAAAAATGCGTTTATCACTGCTTCCAGTAGTTCCACAGGTGGTAAATCATCTTAATTACTAGATTCACCTACTTTTATCAATTTTAAAGCAGTTAATTTGACTTTATTCAAGGTCAAATTACTTTACCCACTAGTGGAGGGAAAACAAAATAGTATCTCATGATTACTTCACAGCTCATTGTTTCTGTGATATTTGACCTTGAAGTTGACCAATTTTAGGACAAAAAACTGGTTGTTTGGTCATAACTTTTGTTTGAATTAGTTTAAAATTAAAATCTCTCTTCAATTTTTAGGAAAGTGAAAGGTAAATCCAAACATGTCAATTTCACGTGTGTAAGACCCTTCACTAAAATCAAATTTCGAAAAAATGTTTTTTTAGACTAAATTTTAAAAAATCATAAAAAATAAGCTTTTTTTTTCGTAAAATTGCTCTTACGCATAGAGATAAAAAATTGAAGAACTCATCGCTGTTTGTCTTATACTTAATTATATCTGTAGTGCAAATAGGCTTCTTGACCCTTTTTAAAGTCTGTCTTATATGATTAAGCACTGTCCAATTATTATTATTAATTTTACCATATTTTATGACTTAAAACAGCAATAGTACATTACATCAGAGGCCGGGAAAATGAGGATTTCCGGCCAAGTGGGTATATACGGCCGAGCGAGCGTGCGAGCGAGGCCGGATAGGGATACGAGGCCGGGAATCCGTTTTCACGCCGAGGCATGTATAGTGCTTTTCTCAAACATACAATGAAATTAAGAAAAATGCTCTAAAGGACAATCCATACTAATATTATAAATGCGAAAGTAACTCTGTCTGTCTGTCTGTCTGTCTGTCTGTCTGTCTGTTACGCTTTCCCGCTTAAACCACGCAACCGATTTTGATGAAATTTGGAACAGACAATCTTTAGACCCTGAGACAGAACATAGGCTACTTTTTATTTCGAAAAAAGGGATGAAGGGGTTGAAAAAGAGGTTGAAAGTTTGTATGGGATTTCTTAATTTTAAAAGATAAAACCATGAAACTTTATATTTTAGCACTTGATAAAAAATCATTAAACATCTTGATAAGGTCGAACGCGATTAATTAACATTATTTTTACCTTTTTTCTTTTTTTTTTGTGTGTCGTGCGGTGGGAAATAAACATTAACTAAAAGCGGGTAGATTATATTTATTTGTCTACCCCGAACATTTATATAAATTAATATCGGGTAGTTTTGTGTTGTTTACATCTCCGGTGACATTTTGCTGGGACGTCAGTCTTCCGCGACCACGGCCAGTGCAATCTGGACGAAACGTTGGGAAAAAAGATAAAAATAATGTTAATTAATCGCGTTCGACCTGTATGTGACTTTAAATATGTGTACAAAGCGCGAGAACTTAAAGTGTTACCTTAATAAGGGATAGGGATAGCGATAGGGATAGCGATAGGGATAGCGATAGGGATAGCGATAGCGTTAGCGATAGGGATAGGGATACGGATGCGGATAGCGATAGGGATAGCGATAGGGATAGCGATAGGGATAGCGATAGGGATAGCGATAGCCATAGCGATAGCGATACCGATAGCGATAGGGATAGGGATAGGGATATAGGGATACGGATACGGATACGGATACGGATTCGGATAATATGGGTATCGTTAGATACGGATAATCGGTCGGCGGTCTCTTACAATCAATGTGCTCTAAGACGATCGTTGTTTGCTTGCTTGAAGATTACGTTTGCGATAAGTATAAGCAAAATGTAAAAAATTGTAAGGGATAATAGAAAAAAGTACTTTTTACCCACCGATCATAGTGTCGAAATACGGGCTATGTGGGATGTTTATAAAGGTTTCCCCAGCGTATATAGAATTACCTACGCTGTGGTCGATGTGTAATATTTCTACAATCATTGCAAGCAAAAGTATTATGTGCAATCGAAATAATCGCAGATAAATATACCTACAGAGAAACCTAAGGATCCAAATGAAAATCCTAATGAATACTTTTATTACGCGGGCGAAGCCGCGGGTAAAAGCTAGTATTTTATAAAAAAAAAGTTACTTTGCAGGCCTAGGCCTGAAATAGTTATTTGTTATACAAGGGGGCAAAGTTGTATTTTAACGCCGAGTGTGGAATTGAAAAACGAGCAAGTGAAAGGATTCTATAGTTGAACCACGAGCGAAGCGAGTGGTTCGAGAATAGAATCCTGAACTTGGCGAGTTTTTCAACACACGAGAAGTAAAATACATTTGCACCCGTGTGTAACACAAAACTTTTCCCCTCACTATAGTGAGGAAATTACAACGCAAAAAATCGCATTTATCACTGCTTCCAGTAATTCCGCAGGTGGTAAATCATCTTCATCACGAAATACATCCACTTTTATCAGTTTTAAAGCAGAAAATTTGACTATATTCAAGGTCAAATTACTTTATCCACTAGTGGATAAAATACGTTTTTACCCGCTGGTATTAGAGGACAAAACACGTTTTTCCGAGCTAGTGAGGGGAAAAATAATATGAAATCCCTTTACAGTCCTCTCGAGTTGTTGCGCCCAAAAAGCGATACTTCCCAGCCCATTTTAAGGAACGTAAAGACAATATTTCATTGCATGTTTGAGAAAAAAATATTTTTAAAGTATACTTTTAGCTAATCAAGCGAAAACAACACAGTCATGTTAATCTTTAGATTATCTGTGCACAGGTCATTCTATCCGAAAACAACATTTTCTGATTTTTTAGGTATGAATGAAGGCATAAAGTTCAATATGTCAGTGATTGTTTTGACATGCAGTATGGTTCGAATTCGATGACGTCACATACACATCGCTGACAGCGATTTCGGTGGCCAGAATAAATAAAAAAATACACACATTTTTAATCGAAAATACGTAGTCAAATACACTTTTTGTACCCAAAATCTATAAATATTGTTTTTTTTTTATGTCAAATACTACAAAATACAATCATTTACTGTGCCAAATTCGATATGAGTCTAGTAGCCTATTTAGGAATTCCAACTCCCCCTGCATTTCAACAGCCCCTTAAATATTATACTGTTTTGTGTACTCACCTTGATGAGGAGCTGGCCGCTCCTGGTATGAGGGTTCTTGAAGGCGTACAGGACCCACGCAGCCAGGTATAGACACTACTGTATATAGTGACTCACCGTGATGTCAGCTGCCACTGTGTGTGCGCTATTGATACTAGGGCTACAGACGTTGCATAGAGACTAGTATATACCTTGATGAGGAGCTGGCCGCTCCTGGTATGAGGGTTCTTGAAGGCGTACAGGACCCACGCAGCCAGGGCTGCCACCAGCGCGATGATGGCGATGGCCGAGACGGCAGCGCCGACCGGGGAGCTGCCGGCGGGGGCCAACGGCGCCGGCGCTTTCACCGGCTGACCGGACGGGACCACTTCTGTTGACAAAAAATAGTTATTTGTTATCCAAGCGTGCAAAGTTGTACTTTAACGCCGAGTGTGGAATTGAAAACCGAACAGGGGGCCGATTTTTGAGTCTCACTGTCATTAAAATACCGGTTGAAAACGGTGAATTGCCTATTATTTTCAGTGAGAATTTTCTGAATTCGAACGCGTGAGACTCAAAAATGGGTCCCCTGGTTCGAGAATGGAATCCTGAACTTGGCGAATTTTTCAACACGACGAGAAGTAAAATAAATTTACAGACAATAAACACTAATCTTTCCCCTCACTATAGCGAGGAAAGTACAACGCAAATAACGCGTTTATCACTGCTTCCTGTAGTTCCACAGGTGGTAAATCATCTTCATCACTAGATTAACCTACTTTTATCAATTTTAAAGCAGAAAATTTGACTATATTCAAGGTCAAATTACTTTACCCACTAGTGGATAAAATGCGTTTTTACCCGCTGGCATTAAAGGTGTAAAAACACATGTTTCCGAGCTAGTAAGGTTCTCAAACATGCCATGGAATATAGTCTTTGCGTTCCTTATGTCTCGAAAGAATCGCTTTTTAGGCGCAACAACTCGAGAGGCCTGAAAAGGGATTTTATACTACTTTTCAGGCCTTGCAAAGTAACAATCAAAGTAGCAATCTGTCACTGCAATATCCCAATCTCGATTGCTTTCAACCGTATAACTGCCTAAAAATGGCACTGAAATTTGGGCACTTGGGAATGCCACTTTTAGGCTGGTTTTAGTGAATGCCGTGAGTAGCCGTGAGTCAAGTGAATGCCGTGGAAATGAGAGCGTTAAGAAGCATGGCTGGTGTAAAGTTGAGTGATAGGATCAGAAATAGCGTGATAAGAGAGAAGTGTGGAGTGGATGTAGATGTGGTGACAAAGATTGAGATGGGTATGTTAAGGTGGTTTGGGCATGTAGAGAGGATGGATGAGAGGAGATTAACGAAGAAAGTATATGAAAAAGGAGTGAAAGGGTCAGTTGGTAGTGGAAGACCTAGGCGAACTTTTCTTGATCAAATCGGGGAAATATTGCAAAAAGGCCAGGTCAGAAGTACTCGAAACCGACGAGCGTGTATGAGAAACGTTATGAAAGTGTGTGAAGCGAAAGTGGTTTGTCAGGATCGTAGTAAATGGAAATCCGTGATCTCTGCCTACCCCTCTGGGAAACAGGCGTGATTGTATGTATGTATGTATGTATGTATGTTTAGTGTCATACGGACCGGACTAATATGTATTAAGTTCAGGGAGCGTTTTACGCCTCGCGGACGGCAACATCAACGTCATATAAACTGGTCGCGCGGATCGCTTCGCGTCGTCGGTCCGTGTGACGCTAAAACCAAGCTAAATTGGGGCATTTTCGCGAGACCAATCACCAAAAATATTTCTTCTAATGTAGGTAAATTTTATGTTTTTCCTACTCAGAATCACGAGCCCTTTCGATCTAGGCAAAAACAAGAGACAAAAGGTGGTCCTAAACTTTTTTTATTACTTTGCGTACTTTCCACTTTGTAACCGTAGTACAAAGTGTTTGAAAAATGGTAACGAAGTGGAATAATTCAATTTGAGACGCTTTTTTTTTACTTTTAGGATCGAAAGGGCTAGGGATTCTAAGTAGGAAAAACATTAAATTTACCTATTTTACAAAAAAAAAGTGTTTGAATCATTTTTCGCGAAAATGCCCATTGTCACTTTTTTTTATTTATTTATTGTTCAGAACACATACAGTCATATATCAAATAACATAGGTAGCAAACATGTATAAGGGATAAAAGACCTGGAGGTTCATAAATGTTTTAAAAAGTAGGGTATACATCAAAAACATGCAAATGCGTCTTTGCGAGGAGAAAAACATATGATAAATTTACTTTAACAACAAAAGTTTAGATCTAATAAGTCCTTTTAAAGCTGGAAGTGAATGCATAAATGGATCGATGTCATAGAAATACTCATTGTAAGTTTTAGATACACGTTTGAAAAAAGTATGCCTAGAATAATTAGTACGTGCGAAACTCACATAAAACAAATTTCGAGGACGTAAGGAACGATGCGGTACATTAAACATAATATTTTGTAGTAGATTTGGGCTATTAATTTCATTTTTTAAGATTTTAAATAAAAACATTGTGTCTATAAAAAGTCTTCTATTACAAAGAGAAATTATGTTGAAATGCTTAGCCGACCTGGCTGATGACTCAAATAAAGTGCCGGTTCTGTAACAGAGTGCTCGTAAGAAAACATTTTGTATTCTTTCTAGGCGATTAATATGGATATGGTATTGAGGAGACCAGATCACAGACCCAAATTCCAGAATACTCCTGACATATGAATTAAATAGTATTTTAAGGGTGCAGGGGCGCCTGAAGGGTTTACTCATTCTTAGTATCATACCTAAATTTTTGTAGGCTCGGTTACAAATGTTGTCAATATGAATATTAAAATTAAGCTGTGTGTCCATAGTAATACCTAAATCTCTAATAGAACTAACTCTAGTTATCTTCTTTCCATTTATTAAATAATTAAAATTTATTATATTTTGTTTTCGGGAGAAAGTAATCACAAAACACTTGTCTAAGTTTAGGTATAGATGATTATTGCTACAATATTCATAAAAACTGTCAAGATCATGTTGTAAGACATGACAATCCGCTTCAGAAGATATAGCTTTAAAAATCTTTGTATCATCAGCATAAACAAGGTGTTCCGAATTTCTGAAGCAGGTTGCCATGTCATTAACATATAAAATAAAAAGAAGAGGACCAAGGTGAGATCCTTGTGGCACCCCTGAGGGCACTGGCAGAAAACGAGAAGTATAACCCTTCAGTGCCACAGCCTGGCTTCGGTTCCTAAGATAAGATTGAATCCACCTGAGGAGGTCACCGTGAATACCGAGCCTCCGGAGCTTCTCAATTAACTTAAAATGGTTAATTTTATCGAAACATTTCGAGAAGTCGGTATACACGGCGTCCACCTGCCAGCCGGATGAGATTTTATTTAAAATAAAATCAGAGAAGTTGAGAAGGTTTGTATCAACACTGCGGCCACGACAGAAGCCGTGCTGATGTTCTGAAATATGCTGATAAATAGTTGCAGTTATTTCTGTGGTGACAATTTTTTCGAAAACTTTACCAAATATATTTAATTTGCTAATTGGTCTGTAATTAGTGACTAATTTAGAGTCGCCACTCTTATGTATCGGGGTTATTAAAGCCTTTTTCCATAACTCGGGAAAGGTTCCTGACGAAATAGATTTTTGAAAAATTTTTGTAATGGGTACAGTAAGTTCTTTAGCACATGTTTTAATAAAGAGGGGATGAATAAAATCAGTACCGCTACCTTTTTTAACGTTTACTCCGTTCAATTGCTTAAAAACCAAATCTTCTGTAATATCAATAGAGCATAGATCAATTAGGCTATCAGTGGAACATTGCGACAGTGGCGCTCCTTGCCCATCACTAGGAGAGGGGACGAACACAGAATTGAAATAATCATTGAAAAGATTACTCATGGCTTCCCCATCACTAGCATTTACCCCATTAAATGACACTTGATCGGGTATAATATTAACAGGAAATTTAGATTTAATAAATGACCAAAAATAATTTGGTGATTTATATATTATGTCTTCGGTCAGTGAGATATAATTCTTGTAACATTCGGCTGCTAGTTTATGTTCCCTTTTTCTCAAAAATACAAACTCTGCCCTATCTAAAGGGTTATTATAAGTTTTCCATCGTTTGTGTACTAATAACTTTTGATTGCGAACTTTGATTAAACTGCGTGAAAACCATGGAGGATAACTAGTGTTGTGACTTATACTTTTGTGAGGTATAAATTTCAAAATCAGTTTATTTATAATGAGATACAAATAACCCACAGACTCATTAACATTCAAACTGTCTAAACAAGACCAGTCAGTATTAGAAAGGGCTGCACGAATCGATTCATAATCTCCGGAATGAAACATAGGTTTGACACCTTGATTAGGCCTCAGTTCGGGCAAGTATGACGATATTGATAAGGCTAATTCGATGAGTAGGGCCCTGTGCTGAGAATCTTCGGCGGTGAGGGGAGAGGGGCTCGCAGTAACAGAACAGTCACCATTAGACATCACAAGGTCAAGAATCCGCCCGTTTACATTAGTACATGAGTTATACTGACGCACACCTGTTAAGGTCATAAAATCAGACAAATGAAGGACCGTTCTATTATCACTAGCCCCCAGCGATAAGTAGTTTATATTGGGACTCGCACCCCAAGTAGCATACGATATATTGTAGTCGCCTAGAAGAATAAAAATGTCATCCGGGTTATTATGCATTAAAATAGAAGCGTTATCGAAAAATCAAATTAGTGACGAGTTATGATTATCGTTGTGCGGGAAATACACGCAAGCTATGTGTATGTGGGGCCGGCGCGGCTGGCGCGGCGCTTGGGTGGCGGCGGCGGGAGCGGGCGCCGGCGACACGGTGAGCCGGCGCTCCTCGTGGCGCGGCGCGGCGCACCAGTCGTCGCGGCGCGCCACGGCCAGCCCGCGGCGCGCCGCCACCAGCACCCCGCCGCCTCGCCGTCCCCCACTCGCCGCGCGGTCCCGTCTAAACACACTATACCTACCATCCAAATATTCACTGCTAAAGAAATCGGAGTTAAGCCAGGTTTCAGATAAACAGATCAAATCATAATTAGCATTTATTACACTATTTAAGAAATCGTGAGATTTTGTCAGCAGACCCCTTACGTTTTGGTAGTAAATAACTAAACTGTTAGAACCTATAATTGAATAACAAGTTTATATTTTTTAGGTATATATGTTGAGTGAGTTCGCAAATGATTAGGTACATAATATATGTGGTTATTCCAATAGTTAAACTTTACAGATTCGCTGACACTTGCAAGAGGCATATAAACAAAGACATCAATTGATTTGAGTAAATACTTTAAAAGAGTAACAAGTACTAATAGTAGTACATTAAAGAGATCACAGCTTAAATGAGAAATAGTAATAGTTTTAAATCATAAATGGGCTTACTCTTTATCGCAGCCTTAGGAACCCAGGAATGACTTATGTATGTATGTCAACTGTGGTATAGGAGTTTCTCGTAAACTAAAAACAATGTTAATTGACCTAGGTTGCTACACTGTGAATGAATTTGTATTCAGGGATCGTTAATAAATAGTACCTAATTATGAACTGATAAATTAAGTAATTTCTTTATTGTAACAAGATATACCTATGTAACATGTAAACTAAATTATATACTGTATAATAAGGTATATGTTGAATATTAATAAGATGTTGAATATTACAATGTCATAATAAGAATTAAAATGTTAAATAAGATAATTGACATTGTTTAATATAATAAGATATGACGTGTAAAATATGTAAACTTTTATCAATAAATGTATTGTATAATTTTATCAGTACCTGGCTGCGTGTTGATGACGGCCTCGTGGCGGCTGGGCTGGCCGTCGGTGACGTAAACAGTGCCCGTGACGTCGGTGCCGTTGGGCTGCAGACTTGGGCTGGCCGGGCACTGGCTGGCGTTCACTATCTGAGTCTTGTCGCAGGCTGGGAAACAATGTACAGTTAGAAATTAGAAGGAAACCATACTATTCATACGTGGGTTCCAACCTCGGCTATGCCATGCATCGGCATCGGCTATGATGCAAAAAAATCACGGATCCGTGCTTGTATCACACGATCTTGGTTTAAATTAATGAATAACCAAGGGGGTAACAGTATAAAGTACTAGATCGGGATTTCTAGTAAGAGCTTTCGCGTAAGAGCGTGGTTCACATAATACATCCGATATCGGATGAAAGTAGGACGTCATAAATAAATAAATATTGGGGACACCTTACATAGATCAACTTAGCGCCAAACTAAGCAAAGCTTGTACTATGGGTGCTAAGCGACGATATACATACTTATATACATAGAATACATCCATGACTCAGGAAAAAATATCTGTGCTCATCACACAAATAAATGCCCTTACCGGGATTCGAACCCAGGACCGCGGCTTAGGCACTGGTCCCACCGCGAGCTAGTAAGCTATGAGCTATCGGCTATAAAAACGAACAAAAGATAGTCGCGCCCGTGCAAATAAAAGAGACACGGCGATGTTTATAGTCACTCGCCCAGCGGTGAGCTATCAAAATCGCCGTGTCTCTTTTATTCGCACGGGAGTGCTTATCTTTTGTTCGTTTTTATAGCCGATAGCTCATAGCTTACTAGCTCGCGGTGGGACCAGTGCCTTAGCAGGCAGGGTCACTACCGACTGAGCCAGACCGGTCGTCGACCGGTTTAAATCAAATATAACAGTACAGATGTACCGCGAAAAGGGTTTCCTTCGTATTTTTCCGGAAACGTTCGTGTTTGTCATGCCAGTTCAGTCAATGTCAGTACATCTTGTACTGAGACTGACTGAAATAGCCTGACACGTTCGTACGTTTCGCAATACATCTGTATTTTTTTTCGTAATTAGTCCACTTGGGCAAATGGCAAGCCACTTACCTCGTAGTACCCAGTCCTGTTTGTTCCTATCAGTTCCACTGGAGCATTTCTTGAGCGCCTCGCACCAAGAGCACTGAGAAAGAATATATTAAATTAATATTACAATGGAAAAAAGGTATTGGGTCGCCATCCTAGGTAGAGTTACCTAGTATAGCGACATCTTATGGCTGAAACTTGTAGATGCATAGATAAATAAATAAATATTATAGGACATTCCTACACAGATTGACTGGGTCCCACGGTAAGCTCAAGAAGGCTTGTGATGATAATCATTTATTCTTTTGCCACAATTCACACAATAATTATACAAAAATAAACAATAATAAGTACTAACACTACATAAAACACAAGAAGCTTACATTAAAATATGGGTGGGTTTGCTGTGTGCGTTGCAGCAAAACAAAAGGGCCCTGGCTCAGTAATACGCTCCACTCTTTCGGGCGAAGCAGCTGATAATCCTGCTAGAACCCAGTTCACTTGTATCGCAGATTAATCTGCATACTATAGGCACACCTCGGGCACTGGCGATCAAATATATCAAAGAGGCGCGTTCCTAGCACACAGTCTAAGCTCGTGTAGGTGAACGCGTACTATGCTTGTATGAGTGAAATATGACAGGTCGACTGTTCGCGTTTTTGACAGGCGATAACTGTGAGGTAACTGAGAGGGGGTGGGCGGCACTTTCAGCGGGGAGCGGGAGTGGCCATACTGTACGATATTACTCTTTATTATACTGTGCTATAGGCTCATTTATTTGCGCGAAATTGCACATGATTTTAGTCTGGCTGCGGACTGTGAGGTTACATGCAATATTGACACCAGTTTAGTACTGAAAGTCGCGATTTCTCGCACCGAATGAGCCTTAGGCCTGATTTAGACGGCGTGCGAACTCGCATGCGATTTCAGTTACATTGCGGGCTGTTGAGGTTACATACAATTTTGCACAGCCATCAAATACCGCTATGTAATAAAACTCGTATGAGAGTTCTCGTACAGTCTAAATGGGTCAATAAGTGAGTGATCGACGTACGAGCAAGTAGGCATACTTACGGCGACACACAATCGAAAAAGGTCGTCGAGCTATAAGTACGCGTACTTGCTCGTTCGTCTATCATCCGCTTTAAAGCGACTATAATGAACTTGACTGTACTTAAAATAAAATATTTTATACCGCACACGAAGTAAAACATCAGATAAATGTAAGAAAAACATGGACAGAAGTCATTTTTAAATCCAATCTCTATTTAATAAGTCAGGTTGAAATATATAAAGTAACTGAGATGACAGTGACGTCACTCAATTCGATTTCATATAAATTCCATATTAGCAAGACGTTGAAATTCGTTTTGACAGTTCCTAAAAAGAAGTTGATTTGACTAGGAGGCTAGTAGCCTATTATACTAGTCTGAGTGGTAAGGCCGAATTCAATTATACGTGCTTGAGTCACTCAGTCATAGAAGGAAGTTTATTTAGTCACCCTTAGTAAAGGAAGTTTCTACTCGTATTAGGAATTCTATTATCAAATCTGATAGAATTTTTTTGAAGACTGGTGGCTTATAAATCATTAGGTATGTCTTACGTTGAATTCTGTCTCGTGGTTGGTGCACTCCTCGCAGGTGTTGTACTGGAGGCAGGTGGGCAGGGCGATCATCTTGAGGAGAGTGTTACTCGTGATATTGTGACCCTTGTACGTGACGCGGTGGTATTCGTAGATTGTCTTCCTTCGGACGTCTAGAAAAAAAAAAAAGGTTATAATTTGAATGAATAGATAATAGGCGAGACGACTAAAAAAAATATGAGTCCGTCAGTTAGATTATCAAAGAATTTTAGACACGAATTTTTTCTTTTTTCTCGTAAACGGAAAATGACGACGTCACGCCTAGGTACAATTTTTACTTAGAAGTGACGTCACAAGCCACTACGGTACTTCTTTCATTAATTAGAAAAAGCGAAAAATATTTGTTCAGAATTTTTGGACGATGTAACTGACGGACTAAACAAAATGCAATTTTTTATGTAGTCGTCACCCCTATTGTGTGACGTTTTTAATCATAAGGTGCCACATATTCGGTTGAGGACAGGGTAAATTCATGGAAATAACGCCTAAGGCACTCAACTGGTCCCATCAAAAGCGAGTAAGCGATGAGCTTTCGGTGAAAGAAACAAACAAAAGATAGTGGCTCCCGTGTAAATAAAAGAGACGCGATGATAGCGCGGGCGAGTTATAGTTCGTCGCCGAGCGATGAAATGTGTAATAAATGCAATTTTCCTTAACAGTGAACGTGACACGTAATGTTTTTATTCATACAGTGGTACAGTCAACCAATTGGAACCCTAGGCCACTCTACAACCATGTCAAAGTGACAAGCAGAAAGAGATTTCTTACAATCTGATTTCTACTGTCACTGTGACATAGTTCTACAGTGGCCTAGGGTTCCAATTGGTTGACTGTACATTAAGGATCAGACCCTTTCGCACAACTTGCCTTGTCGCGATAGTCCATACATCAAGCGCGACTTCAAGTATGGGCTCGCGCGCGACAAGCCAAGTTGTGCTAGAGGGTCTGACATACAATTGAAAATGAAAATGAAAATGAAAAATTTATTGATAACAATAGTTACATGTCTTATTTAATTGACACATACATGTCGCTAAAATAATATACGTAACAACTAAAGCAGTGAATATCGAATAAATATCGAGGGTTGTGTGACTCAATCTCGTATATTTAAGTTAAATTGTCTAAAAACCTTGTATTGCCGATCGATCTGCTTACTTTAACGATTAAGGTACAGCGGGGCAAATTTCGACTGGGGGGCAATTGTAACTAATCCATTTTTTTTTTCATTATTACACTATGATGTTGAGTTCTACATGTATCTACTGAACACGCCTGCCATATATAACCGGTGGACACTCTATTTAATAATGCAAACATTGTAAAACATGGAAATTATAGACCAGTTTCATTTGCCCCCCCAGTTGAGATTCGCCCCGCTGTACTGTAGTTTGAGTGGTAAGGTCGAACATAACTATACGGTGCTGAGTGACAAAATGAATCGTGAATAATTAACTTTTCATTATAATCTTTAATCAAAAGAAAATGCGAAAACCACGAATTACGTGGCACTGGAATAAATATGTGCAGAACTATTTTGTACAGCTGACCGAGGCCCACCATCTTGGCGGGCAAATTTGCTCGGGCGAGGCAAACGTATGAGCACGGACGTTTGCCTCGGGAGGCGGAATGTGATGTGACCATTGTGTGTAACCAAAAAGTCACGGATATTTTAAGGGACGTTAATTAACATCAAAACAATTACTCGTGACTTTCACTAGAAATTAAAACAATATTTTCATATGATTTTTTTGTTTAAATTTTTTTAACATTTTTTTTTCTTAATAGCCTTCTCCTATAATGTAATTGTCTCATGATGTTTAACAATGTCTCTTATATCACGTTAACAGTGTCTAGAGAGATCTCATTTAATTATTTTATTAACAGGATGTTTTAACATAGCACATTGGTTTCTTAGTTTTCTCCAAAAAAACATAACAAAACCTATGTTTCATACATCAATATACTCCAGCCCCTCTAGCATAACTTGCCTTGTCGCGCGCGAGTCCATACTTGAAGTCGCGTTTGATGTATGGACTCGCGCGCGACAAGGCAAGTTGTGCTAAAGGGTCTGGAGAGGAGTACTATCAGCCGTAAAAATATACGTGACTAATTTGGTAACACCTTTTATTATTGGCCGGTACTGTAGATATACGTAATGTGCAAAGCGGAAATACAGCGGTACGACATCGCTACAGTCTGATAGTATTTACGTATTCCGCGGCCCCGTTGTTCCACTTGGATGCTGAATGAGTGTTCACGGTCTTTGTGGCATTTCGGAGGCGCGCCTGCACGCCAAAATATTTTACATTCATACATGACACTAAACTATGTGGTATACACACCTATGGGGGGACATCTAGTCCTAAACTAAGCACAGCCTGTAATATTGTCTTCGGTTACCGCGATAGTTACTCGTGAAATAAAACTATGGAAACGGATTAAATCGCGTATAACGAATTTAAAATTCATCCCGACGTTTCGAACTCAACGGGTGACTCATCCCGTTGACCACGAACGCTGTATCGCTGTGTCCATAGTTTTATTTCACAGCCTGTAATTTAAGTACTAGTGGTACTAGGCTACACTATATTTATGACATGATTATACACTTTATCCAAATCGACATAGTAATCATTTATTAATTTTATGTTGTATGTTTATGCACCTGGTAAATCGGTTAAATGTACGGTTAAATTTGGGACTCCTTAATTAGCGTAAGTACTTAACAAAAATTAACTCACTGTCAGTTTTGTGAAGATAATTAAGCATGAAATTTCAATAAAAATATTGTTTTTGTGTTAGTTTACATACTTTAGGTTGTTAGTAAACTTTAAGCGATACCTACCTACAGAATTAAAAACCTAACAATTGTAATTTTGCGTAATAATCATTTGAAGTGTGCGGGTAGATAACAATCGTAAAATGTATGTCATTCAATACACCCCCCAACTGTTCTATTTTCGAAAAGACTAAAACTTTGTGACTGATTTGTCATTAATGACATATTACGTTCTAAGGCACTGGTCGCAGTGATCACATCAAAAGCGTGTATGGCTACTTATCAGCGATAGAGCTCCCGTGTAAATAAAAGAGACGCTATGATAGCGCGAGCAAGTTCGTCGCCGAGCGATGAACTACTGGACGCTTTTGGAGGGACCAGTGCCTTATGCTATGGCATAATTTGTCCTGGTTTAACCGACAGACAGACAGACTCACAGAACATCATGCGGTCGGTTTTTAATTAGTCACTTGTCATGAGTCATTATTAAACCTAGCATTTTTAGTAAATGAGTCATTTTATACAGCAGAGTATTTTTAGTAAATTCGTCATTTTACAACCTAGTCATCTGAGTAAATAAGTAATTTTTGTATTTTACTAATTTTAAAACATAGTAATTTTGTTAAATTTAGTAATTTTGTCAACCTAGTAATTTTTGTAAAATGTGTAATTATAAAATCTAGTATTTCTGTCAAATTAGTAAGTATAAAACCTAGTAATTTTGGTAAAGTAGTAATTATAAAACCTAGAAATTCTGCTAAATTATTAATTTTCGTCCAACCTAGGGTTGCAAAAAACGGTTTTTTTTTCTGGCTTGAAAAAAAAACATGAAAAAAAAAACCGTGAAAAAAAAGTTTCTTTCTGGAGTATGTTTTTTCTAAAGTACGAAATCTCAAAATTTGCAAAGCAGTTGATACTTTTTTACGGTTTTTTAGACTTGATGTTAACTATTAAACGAATTTAATCAAATAACTTTAAGTTCTGGTCTTATAAAAGTAACATTTACGAAATCTGTAGTTGGTAGTTATCACTATTTACTGTTGGCAACACGACCGCCTCTCCTCTCTGCACGCAGCATCGGGGATTCCCCAATAAACGTTTGTATACTGAATGTTAATCGAATTAAAATGTAAGTTATTGTTATTGAAACATGTTACAAGTCACGAAAATCCGTTATTGTCGAATTATTTGTTCATCTGAAAAAAAAACCATATTTAGAAAAAAAACCATGATGCTCGGTTTTTTTTCATAATTCTGAAAAAAAATATTTTTTTTTTCTATTTGCAACCGGAGTCCAACCTAGTAAGTTTAGTAAGCTTGTCACGATAAATCCTAGTAATGTTGTAGTATTCCTAGTAGTAAGAGCTGCGGCACTCACAGAACATCATGCGGTCGGTGAGGTAGGCGTCGGAGATGCCCACTTTGACCGGATGCTCGTTGTCGTTGATCAGCTGCACCGGGATCGGGATGTCCTTGTACGCGAACGTAATGTCCCCGTTCTTGTACAGTGTGGCGGCGAACGTGAAGTTCTTTGTTTTGTCCTCGCGGAGGTTGACGTTCTCCCACAGGGCGGTGAATTTCTCGCCTGTGAAGTAAATTTGTCAATTAAGTAATGTTCTCAAGTAAAACACATTGTCGTTTACCAATAGGATGAAATGAACTTGTCTTTATCTTATACTTTTAAACGAGCAATTCTTGTATATTTATTTATTTATTTATTTATTTATTTATATATATATATTTATTTACACTGACGATCTCGGAAACCGCTCTAACGATTTCGCAGAAATTTGTTATATGGGGGTTTTTGGGGGTGAAAAATCGGTCTAACTTATCCTTAGGTCCCGGAAAACGCGAATTTTCGAGTTTTCATGCGTTTTTCTTCGCGCGCCATCTCGTGTGCAGTAGTTGTACTGTTAAGACAGAATTCTTTCGGTCGATGTAAGTACTATTTATTGCAAACACTAGATGGCGACACAGGTCAAGGCTAAAACGAATAGAAAATACACTATTTGAGTTTTTGTGGCGAAATGCACGCCATCTCGTGTGGAGTAGTTGTGTTGTTAAGGCTGAGAATTCTTTCGCTCGATGTAGGTACTATTCATTTTTGAACTAGATGGCGACACATGTCAAGGATACGAAACAGAACCGAGCGAAGCTCGGTTGCCCAGATATTGCAAGTAACCTGTAAAAACTCTCGCAACCAAGAACGGTAGATAACGTCATAGAGGAATAAGTGAGGGAGAAGTGGTAACTCCATACATCAGTAAATGCGGGTTATTTGTATAGGCATAGTTAAGTGACATCTAGCGACAATCACGCATCAACTAGCGTAAGTTATAGATGTCAATAGATGTCGCGACGAACGAAAAGTCTAATGCTCACCAATTTTTAGCTCATATTACTATAGTATGTATGTATGTATGTATAAACTCTTTATTGTACAAAACACAAATATGACACAGGATAGACAGTACAAAGGCGAACTTATCCCTTTAAGGGATTTCTTCCAGCTAACCTTTGAGTAGGTGAAATGTGATGAAGAATGGTAGACAAATATAGCACTTAGTACAACAGTTTATAGGAAAGCCCATAAAAATATAAAAGAGACTAAAACAAAAAATAATAAAATAAAATTGGAATAAAAGGTACATCAAATATAAAGAATATATAACAATATATATAGTAAATAAATATATATTTATATATAGTATCTATAACTAGTTACAAACAAGTCATCCATGTTCCGATAGCCACAGCTTTTTTAACTGCCCCTTGAGCGAGGCAACGGACTGCGATTTCCTTAAGGACGGAAGCAACTCATTCCAAAGTTGAACCGCTCGCACTGCAAAAGATTTACTATACGCACGGGATTTATGATGAGGTGTTGCCAGTGCAAGATTAGAACTAGAACGTAGACGATATAGTATTAATCAGTCTGTTTTCAATTCCTTCTGCTTGTAATTTAAGTTGCAAACTATTCTAATATTACATTTTTGGCGGACGAGACACAGTTGCCACCTAGTATCGAGTAGTGGTACAGATAATTCACGTTATTTGACGCGTGATTGTCGCCGGATGTCACTTAACTATGCCTATACAAATAACCCGCGTTTACTGATGGAGTACAACTCTACCCTGACTTATTCCTCTATGCTAACGTTCGGTTTCTGAAGTAGTGTGCACTTTTTTGTCTGAATGTTAGAGTAGCGGACATGTCTATGTGTGTGTGTGTGTGTGTGTGTGTGTGTGTGTGTGTGTGTGTGTGTGCACACAGTGGCGGCTGGTGAAAATTTCTGTTAGGTAACACTGAGCAAAAAGAAACCTATCTTAACATTAGATAATCAATTTTAGGAAAGCCTGTAGTAATCAGGTTGTATGGATCAGTCGCTGCTGTTGTACACGTTAAAGTGAGTGTGGTGTCGAAGCCATGAGAGGAGCGATGTACTGACCGCGAGCCAGCTGTGGACATGTCCCGTGTCTGTGTGTGCTCACCATCGTCAAACATCTTGACGCAGCTGTCCACAGTGAGTGTGGTGTCGAAGTTGGCCATGAGAGGAGCGATGTACTGGCCGCGAGCCAGCTGTGGACATGTCCCGTGTCTGTGTGTGCTCACCATCGTCAAACATCTTGACGCAGCTGTCCACGGTGAGTGTGGTGTCGAAGTTGGCCATGAGAGGAGCGATGTACTGAGTGGCAGCGAGCCAGTTGTGGACATGTCCCGTGTCTGTGTGTGCTCACCATCGTCAAACATCTTGACGCAGTTATCCACAGTGAGTGTGGTGTCAAAGCCATGAGAGGAGCGATGTACTGGCCGCGAGCCAGTTGTGGACATGTCCCGTGTCTGTGTGTGCTCACCATCGTCAAACATCTTGACGCAGCTGTCCACGGTGAGTGTGGTGTCGAAGTTGGCCATGAGAGGAGCGATGTACTGAGTGGCAGCGAGCCAGTTGTGGACATGTCCCGTGTCTGTGTGTGCTCACCATCGTCAAACATCTTGACGCAGCTGTCCACAGTGAGTGTGGTGTCGAAGCCATGAGAGGAGCGATGTACTGGCCGCGAGCCAGTTGTGGACATGTCCCGTGTCTGTGTGTGCTCACCATCGTCAAACATCTTGACGCAGCTGTCCACAGTGAGTGTGGTGTCGAAGTTGGCCATGAGAGGAGCGATGTACTGGCCGCGAGCCAGTTGTGGACATGTCCCGTGTCTGTGTGTGCTCACCATCGTCAAACATCTTGACGCAGCTGTCCACAGTGAGTGTGGTGTCGAAGTTGGCCATGAGAGGAGCGATGTACTGAGTGGCAGCGAGCCAGTTGTGCACGTGTTCCCCGGTGTAGAGAAAGCCTCCGGTGGCCACGGTGATGTTGTGCAGCGGGTGGCCGTAGAAGGGGAACGGGAATGACAGCTTCAGGGTCTGCGGAACGACGTATTGGTTACAAATTACAAATCATTTATTCAGGAAATATACCACAGGGGCACTTTTACACATCAATATACAACTGAAATTACAATTGATAATACTAATTCTAAGTTCTAACTAAAGTATTACGCTACGACTCTTATGACGAAGTATCTGTTAGTAACCTAATAACTTAAGTCTTGTCTGAGCAATCACACATTTTATTAGTTATAAGTGGAAACTGTTTTGGCTATGTATTACCTAAATTATCTCTTTTTGTTGATGTAATAGTTTGCTTGTTTGTTTCCCAAGATTAAATAAAATAAAATAAAATAAAATTACGACTGTTATCATTCAAAATCATTTATTCAGCAAATAGGCCACAGGGACTTTTACGGCTCAACCACGACATTGGTCTAAGCGCGACAGCGGTGAGCGGCTGCCATACATTGGAGCGAGACACAGCGATGGGACTTTTCATTCGCACGTATGGCTGCCGCTCACCGCTGTCGCGCTTAGACCAATGTCGTGGCTGGGCCGTTACACGTCATATCATTTTTTTTATACTATATCGGTGGCAAACAAGCATACGGTCCGCCTGATGGACGGTCACCGTAACCTATGGACGCCTGCAACTCAAGGAGTGTCACATGCGCGTTGCCTACCCATTAGGAACTTGTACACTCGCTTATGCTGTGTTAAGTACACATTATTACAAAAGATTTAAAATCGAATTGAAATTACCATTGATTATACTAATTCTAAGTTGTAACTAAAGTATAAGTGTACTACTATTATTACCATCAGTCTACTACAATAGGCTAGTTTCCTACTAGTCAAATCAGCTTTTTTTTAAGAACTTTCAAAACGATTTGCTAATATGGAATTACTATGAAATACTGAGGAGTGACGTCACGGTCAATTCATTTACTTTCATCTTTCTCTTTGACTTATTAAATATAAATTATTTTTAAATATAAATACTATCCATATTTTTGTTATAATTATGTGGTGTGTGTATTTCGTGCGCTGCATATAATATTTCATTTTAAGTATAGGAAACTAGCCTATTATCAGCCCAAAAATAGGCACAGAATAGGTAACTTGACTGTACTTAAAATAAAATAATTTTATACCATACACGAAATAAAGCATCAGATAATTATAAGAAAAATACACGATAAAAAAATGTGTCCCAAATTTTCCATACAAAATTCAAGTTTCCAATACGTCACGCTCGTAGTAAGTTCATACTAAAATCGTGACGTAAATGAAGAAAAAAGAGGACACATTTTTTTATCGTCGGGATCGAATCAGCTCGTGATTCTGAGAAGAATGAGCCCAAACACGTCCAGATCTGGTGAAATTCGATATTTATTTTGAAAAATACCCTGGTATGTAGATTGCAGTCGCTTTCGAAAACTAGTGCCTACGCCAAATCTTGGGATTAGTTGTCAAAGCGGGCCCCAGGCTCCCATGAGCCGTGGCAAATGCCGGGATAACGCGAGGAGGATGATGATGTAGATTGCATATTTTACTGTTATTACCATAGAGGAATAAGTGGAAGAGTTTTCACTCCATACATCAGTAAATGCGGGTTATTTGTAGTGACATCTACCGACAATCACGCGTCAAATAGCGTCAATTGTCAGTGCTGCTACTTGTCATTAGATGTCGCGACGAACGAAGTCTAATGCTCACCAATTTTCAGCTAATATTACTTTTATTAATCAGTGTTCTGTTTTCAATTCCTTCTGCTTGTAATATAAGTTGTAAACTGTTCTAATATAACATTTTTGGCCGACGAGACACTGTTGACACCTAGTATCGAGTAGTGGTACTGATAATTTACGCTATTTGACGCGTGATTGTCGCTTGATACATACATACATACAATCACACCTGTTTCCCAGGGGGGTAGGCAGAGATCACGGATTTCCATTTACTACGATCCTGACAAATCACTTTCGCTTCACACACTTTCATAACGTTTCTCATACACGCTCGTCGGTTTCGCGTACTTCTGACCTGGCCTTTTTGCAATATTTCCCCGATTTTAAACAAGAAAAGTTCGCCTTTAGCCTTTAGCTTTAGCCTTTTTTTTGTTTCGTTCGTTCTTTAGCGATAAGACTGCCTCTTGTTTTACCTCTTAAGTTGTTGTTTATACTTGCTAAGTTGTTTCGTGTATTGAGGTGTGCAATAAAGAGTATTTGTATTGTAGGTCTTCCACTTCCAACTGACCCTTCCACTTTTTCTTTTGTCGCTAGATGTCACTACAAATAACCCGCATTTACTGATGTATTGAGTTACTACTCTTCCCTTAGTTATTCCTTTATGGTTACTACGGTCCTACAAGCTACGTCTTTCTATCTAACAAACGTCGATAAAACTAACAGTTCCGTTCAGTTGCAATCTTTTCTTTTTATCTTTCTTTTCGTGTTCGTTGAAAAGCGCATCAATATGCGCCTGGTAATCGACATCTATGTCTGCGGTATTCTCTGTGCACTGTAAAAAAATTGCATATCATTCTATACTATACATACTATCGAAGACGTATGTAACTCCGTATAGACAGATAAACTCTAAGAAACGTACCTCAGAACCACACAGAAAAAGGTATGGTGACTTGATGGCGTTACACCTTTGGGGGAGGCTCGGCTAGATGACACTAATATTAATTTGACTTTTTAACACATATCAAGCTAAGAATATGGGCCAAATTGTTAAAACTGAGGTCTGTAATACTTGATCCTCTTTGATACTATACAGTTACTGTCAAAGTAAAATGTGTAATCACAGTGAATAGACTGCCATCTCTCGACACAGGCTTAAAACATTTGAACCTCCGTTTTGACAAATTGGCCCAAATTCTTAACTATATATCAAGCTTATTAAAATGTCAAATATTAATATTAACGCCATCCCTCCCCAAAAATGTAACGCCATCTAGGCCACCGTACAGTCAACCAATTGGAACCCTAGGCCACTGTGGAACTATGTCATAGTGACGTTATAAATCAGATTGTAGGCAATCTCTTACTGCTTGTCATTTTGACAT
Organism: Leguminivora glycinivorella; assembly: GCF_023078275.1. NCBI lineage: Eukaryota > Metazoa > Arthropoda > Insecta > Lepidoptera > Tortricidae > Leguminivora > Leguminivora glycinivorella. The sequence continues at coordinate 53,669,872 of NC_062998.1, forward strand.
GGTTGTAGAGTGGCCTACGGTTCCAATTGGTTGACTGTACATCAGTGGCGGCGCGTGAATATATTTGGAAGGCAACACAGAGCAAAAAATTAAAACCGGCCAAGAGCGTGTCGGGCCACGCTCAGTGTAGGGTTCCGTAGTTTTCCGTATTTTTCTCAAAAACTACTGAACCTATCAAGTTCAAAATAATCTTCCTAGAAAGTCTTTATAAAGTTCTACTTTTATGATTTTTTTCATATTTTTTAAACATATGGTTCAAAAGTTAGAGGGGGGGGGGGGCGCACATTTTTTCCTTTAGGAGCGATTATTTCCGAAAATATTAATATTATCAAAAAACGATCTTAGTAAACCCTTATTCATTTTTAAATACCTATCCAACAATATATCACACGTTGGGGTTGGAATGAAAAAAAATATTAGCCACCACTTTACATGTAGGGGGGGTACCCTAATAAAACATTTTTTTCCTTTTTTTATTTTTGCACTTTGTTGGCGTGATTGATATACATATTGGTATCAAATTTCAGCTTTCTAGTGCTAACGGTTACTGAGATTATCCGCGGACGGACGGACGGACGGACGGACGGACGGACGGACAGACAGACAGACATGGCGAAACTATATATATAAGGGTTCCTAGTTGACTACGGAACCCTAAAAAACGCAACCTACCTTAATATTAGGTACCATAGGCGCCCATCCAAGTGCATTTATCATACAGTCCGCTATGAAAGCGCTTAAAAAGCCATCTCTCCGCTTATAACTTATATTTAAGTCTGGACGATCACGGCCTCGCGTGACAATACATTTCTTTATTTCGAATGTTTGCGTCGAAAAACGTGTTGATTCATTTAGTAAGTAATCTATTATACAACAGTCAAAATGAATTAACGCTGCCATTACTAAACAAACCAAAGAAAGTCCTATCTCTAAAAAACAGGTAGTATCTAACCTTGAAACTCTGGCTTGCACTGTCACTAAAACACGACACCGAAACACTCCAAATAATTAAAATTTCACTGATATATTGCACGTAATGAGCAAGTTAATAAAAAAAACTGAGAGGATAACACAAAACATTTGAAAGCACATGAAACCTCGGTAACAAGCGGGACGCAAGTGTTGCAGTGATATTATTCCATTTTCACCCACGAATTTAAAAACCTTTTCATACAAAGTATATCTGATGAAGAAACGTTCATTATCACATTACTAAACTTAAATTAAATAAGATTCTCGGTTTTTTAATAGAAACTATCAATATTTAAAGGCTTTTATTTAAAATAAATATATGTGCGATAACAAAACGCAATAAAATTTTACCCATTAATACATTTATAATTTTAGTATGGCAATATTTAGCATGCAATTATTACACTGTGATATCAATCTTATTTGTTTCACTCGAAGCTTTAAATTCAAATGAACAAGTGCGAGCCATCGAATGTTGTGCGCTTGGCTGTTTATGTGTTCGCAAATGGCGGTCACCCTTCTCTGTCATCTCAATCCTGCTATGAGTAGAGTAAAAGAGATAGTTGCGCCCAAATTACGTACATAGGAGTTCGCGATAGGCAAACACTCACACGCGCGGACTTTGTGAATGTGTATGTGCGTGTTTTCAAATATAAACCTTATAACGCATTGTTTACGGTTTTTATTCAAATGAATAACTCGATAAGAAGCAGAGTTGCTTTGGAGTTTAGTTGAGCGGGCTGTCTTTATCAGCGTGTGCGTGATTTTTGTATCTGTGTGGAGTGACCATGAATGAATATGAAAGCTTAGGCATAAGTAGCTTCACTTCGCGTTCGCGCGCCCGATAATTTTAGGAACAAGCAAATGGTGTTATTATTTGTGAGGCAATACGTAATGTTTTAATTATAACTATTATAATATATATTTTTTCATTTCAATGGTGGTTTGTAACTTTGGTATTTGTTGCGGAACATCAAGGGCAACTCGGTGGGAATTGGATTGTATGAGCGCGCCGCCACTGCTGTACATGTATATCGTCACTACTTTGAAAAAATCTCGTATCTCACGCTGCTCCTCAAAGTTAAAACGCAGTAAGTCTATATGCATTCCATACATACTTACTACAATTTTCTTTTCATTGACAGACGAAGATACAAGATTTTTTTAAAGTAGTGACGATATGTTTGAGTGTACAAAAGTAAGTTGTTACCGTAGCTCGCCTGTGCGAGTTGCTGAGCACCGCGTGAATGTCCGGCTTCGACTTGGTGATGTTCGCCCAGTGCTCTTGGAAGAAGGTCACGTTGCCTATGAACGTGCTGTTGTAGAACACGTAGTTGTCCTGAAAACGGAAGATTTTAGCCATACCAATATTATAAATGGGATAAGTGTGTGTCTGATTGTTTGTCCGTCTTTCACGGCAAAACGGAGCGACGAATTGACGTTATTTTTTAAGTGGAGATATTTGAAAGGATGGAGAGTGTCATAGGCTACTTTTTGTCTCTTTCTAACCATCATTTCCCTAAAATGGGGGGTGTAAGTTTGTATGGAGCACTCTGCAATTTTCGAATTTAACGCGAGCGAACCTGCGGGCAAAAGCTAGTTCTACTATAGCCTGTCAACCAAATTTTGGCAGTAGCAATGTACATCAAACTAAAGTATGGTATCCCTATGAAACGTACAAAAACCAGCAATGTACGTCGAACAGCCACAGATATTTTTTTTTCAAGGGGCTCGCTCCTTCCTTACGAATTAGATAATGTATTAAAAAGGGACGGATATGTGCTAGTTATTTCTCTTTTTGGTAGGACGGAGATTTCCATAGATAAGATACAAATGACACGCGAATTTCCACCGATTTTCAAAACTAGTGTTGCTAGCCCGCGATTTTTCAAATTTGCCGCCTTTTTCTAGTGACAAGATTTGGTTGACGGTCTATATAAATCTAGTGTTAAAATTATAAAAAAATAAAATAAAATGGTTTATAAGCATATACTTATAAATAATGCCTATTAAATATACGGAAACATCACGTAAACTCGTTCCATTCTCAAAACTGAAAGTTACAAGTTACAAGCGGAAGTCTCTTTCCAACTTGTCATATTAGACATTGACAACCGCTTGTAAATTGTAACTTGTAGCTTCGAGTAATGGGCCCCTGTGGCCCGTTTCTCGAAAGGTACAAGCCCCTGGTAGTGAACGTGTAAAAATTTCAAGAATAGAACGAACTCTCATCTGAAAAGCTGGCGCACCTACAACCCTTCTGGTGTTTCGGGTGTCCACGGTTGGCGATGAATGCGATGATTGATAGCTATAAATACTATAATTCGATTTGTTTGCTAGTTTGCCATCTATTTTACAAAATTGACACCAGTAACCACATTGGTTCAGCGGTTTGGACGTGAAGAAACTTGCGACAGCTGTCATGTTAGACCAGTGGTGGGCAAACTTTTTTCATCGGGGGCCATGAAGGAATTTTAGAGTCGGGCCAGATTTACAACAAACATACATTTTTACTACAGTGCTGGCCATATCACACACTGTTTTAAAGGAAAGAACAGGAAGTAAGGACGATATTATTTCTATTTTACTGTGTTACACCGCCAAAGGTGCGTATTATGTGCATTCGATCACTTACGTAAGTCAAATTGCTGATATTCTTCTGAGCTTCAATAACGTCCGCTTGATGCTCGAAATTAGTAGTAGTTATATCTGAAAATAAAACGCGACAGTCACTCATCAGATAAATTAATACCTGTCTCGGAAAACCAGCAAAAGTTGGTCTAAGAAACGTCTTATCACGGTGATTGTATCTCGCCAGAACCATGACTCCTAGGACCAAGGTTCCAAGAATGAAAAGGAAGGAAATGACACAAATCGACCAAAACATTTTGTTGGGTCATGTGCCGAATACCACAGTATAAAACCAGTAACAACACTTCCAACAAATGTACGCCGCGCGGTGCACACAAGCGCGTCGTGTACATACGCAACACATGCAAGCGGATTTGGATAAACGTGGATAAGAATAATATGCATACTGATATTTTTTGTGTTGTCTGAGTGATATAATGTGGTATTATTATATTAATACGAGTACTTATAGTTAATAGTATTAAATAACAACATCTTACTTTCGAACGCAGTAGGTACCTTTAGCGTCGCCGCTGCCGGAGAGTAACTACTGAGTCGTCCTTACACTGTGCGAATACCCTGTGTAGTCACAGTATAATAAAGAGTACTATCGTACAGTATGGCCACTCCCGCTCCCCACTGAAAGTGCCGCCCACCCCCTCTCGGTTACCTCACAGTTACCGCCTGTCAAAAACGCGAATAGTCGGCCTGTCATATTTCACTCATACAAGCATGGTACGCGTTCACCTACACGAGCTTAGACTATGTGCTAGGAACGCGCCTCTTTCATATATTTGATCGCCAGTGTCCGAGTTGTAGTATAGTTGTGGTTTGGCCACTTACTGTCATCGGTCAGTATGGGATCGCTGACTTTGGGTACCGAGGTGTTCCCCTTGTATATCCCGGAGCCGTTGACGCCCAGCAGTGGGATCTGTGGGGTCGTTAGGGCGGTGGTGGCTACAATCGTATGAGATATAGTTCTGTGGTTTGGTCACTTACTGTCATCGGCCAGTATGGGGTCGCTGACTTTGGGTACCGAGGTGTTCCCCTTGTATATCCCGGAGCCGCTGACGCCCAGCAGTGGGATCTGTGGGGTCGTTAGGGCTGTGGTGGCTACAATCGTATGAGATATAGTTCTGTGGTTTGGTCACTTACTGTCATCGGCCAGTATGGGGTCGCTGACTTTGGGTACCGAGGTGTTCCCCTTGTATATCCCGGAGCCGTCCACGCCCAGCAGTGGGATCTGTGGGGTCGTTAGGGCGGTGGTGGCTACAATCGTATGAGATATAGTTCTGTGGTTTGGCCACTTACTGTCATCGGCCAGTATGGGGTCGCTGACTTTGGGTACCGAGGTGTTCCCCTTGTATATCCCGGAGCCGTCCACGCCCAGCAGTGGGATCTGTGGGGTCGTTAGGGCTGTGGTGGCTACAATCGTATGAGATATAGTTCTGTGGTTTGGCCACTTACTGTCATCGGCCAGTATGGGGTCGCTGACTTTGGGTACCGAGGTGTTCCCCTTGTATATCCCGGAGCCGTTGACGCCCAGCAGTGGGATCTGCGTGACGGACACTGGGGTTGTAAGGGCGGTGGTGGCTGGAATCATAGGGAAATATTATTTAGTTGCAATAAATGCCATGTTATTGAACAAAGAGAATTTGAAGTGACTTACTACTCACTAGCTCGGAAACACGTTTTTTATTATTTAACGCCAGAGGGTAAAAACGCATTTTATCCACTAGTGGATTAAGTAATTTTACCTTGAGTATACTTAGTCCAATTTTCTGCTTTAAAATATAGTCTTCGGTTACCGCGATAGTTACTCATGAAATAAAAGTATGGAAACGGATTATGATAAATGCGTTTCTTGCGTTGTACTTTCCTCGATATCAAGAGGGGAAAAGTTTTGTGCTGCACACGGGTGCAAATGTATTTTACTTCTAGTGTGTTGAAAAACTCGCCAAGTTCAGGATTCTATTCTCGAATTCCACACTCAGCGTTAGAATACAACCTTGCACTTGTATAATAAATAACTACATATCGTCACTACTTTTAAAAATACTAGTATCTTCGTCTGTCAATAAAAAGAAAAGTGTAGTAAGTATGTATGGAAAGCATATAGACTTACTGCGTTTTAACTTTGTGGAACAGCGTGAGATACGAGATTTTTTAAAAGTAGTGACGATATTACTCTTTCTATGAATTGATTTGCGTGTCAACATTATTATTATTTGTTTCTCCGTTATAACTGTCGGCCAACTCTCGGGTCTTTCGAGCCCGGCGTGCGTGGGGATATAGATCCAACACAGCGTTCGTAGCGCAGCCTTGAATAGGTAAGTAAGAGAAAGAGATATATCGGCAAAGTTATTCTCGTATTAATTCATATTTTTCTATTTTCATTATATGTATCAGGTAACAGAGCAACTGGTTTCAGGAAATTTGCGTAAGCAGGCTATTATATAAAAATCATTCGCTATGCTATATTGGTCACATTATAATTAAGAATTTGTTTTGTTATATTTGGACATTTTTACACATACCCTGTTACATGCTTTCTTTATTTTAATTTATTATTTATACAAAAAAAACTGTGCAACAAATTATAAACTGAAATAGATATCATACACTAAAGAAAAAGCGATCTAGCCCACTGGTGGCGAAGCCGGGAGTCGAACCCGGGTCTCCAGCTATCGCGGCTGACGTGTTGGATCGCTACACCACCTCGAAAAATATTTAATAAATTGGTCTTTCTTAGTAATGAGAAGAGATGACACTTTGATGACTCCTAGAAAAGAAAAATGGCCGCTTACCTAAATGATATGTAAGATCTCAAGGCCTTGAAATGTCTAATCTATTTGAAATGCAAATGCACGTATTCGCAACGGCTCACGTATATATTATTATAAACAAATACATACACGTATACATGTATATGTACAATTATATTCGCAATGGCACGAGTCAAACTTTAGATATGTAAACAAAACTACAAATACCTTAAACATTATGCAATGCTAATTATATTACTTAATAGACAATAAGCTTAAGTAAAATTATTTTTTTTTCTGATGAAATTAATGTATTCTTATCTTATCTTATTATTTCTGTATCATTTTGTTCCACCGTGCTATTTACTCCCTAAACTACCCTTTTGTGATGTCATTGCAACAAGAATATACAAGTGGTTTTTAAGAACTGTCAAAACGATTTGTACTGTCCATATTTTTCTTCTACTTATGTGGTGTTTTATTTCGTGCACTGCATAAAATATTTTAAGTATAGGAAACTAGCCTATTGTACATTATGTAAGTTCTTATTAATAAATCATTCATTAATTCTATCAATCAATCAATCAATCAATCAATTATTTATTCGTGATAACTACAAAATACACAAGTAAGAAAACAGAAACAGCAAATAAAAGAAATTAAACATATAAGTTACCACGAAATGGTCCCGACTCAGCATAAAATGCTAACCCGAGGGTCAGCGCTGGTCTTCCGTCGGGACCATTTTGTTGGTCACGAACGCAGCTGTACGATTTTGTTGATAATTGGTTGTACTGTACAAAATTTTACTGAACGTATGACAATTTAGTTTCGACATAGGCACGTAAAGTAATACTTTGCGCACTAGTGCGGTAAAATAAAACCATATGTACTGTAAAATGATGTAATTGAGTCAGGGTCACGATCATACGGAGATGTTAAAATTATTTACAAGAACAAAGGTGATTGGATTTTAATTAAAACTGCGTGTTATAGATTGAATAATAATTGATAATAACCTATTGTTATGTAAGTAAACAATAAAATATTCTTTATCGAATACTTCGATTTACATATTTTTCTAATGGGTTCATAAATTCCTTTAAGAGGATACGGTAGCGAAAATGCTAAAATGGAAAGGAGCCCCCCTTTCAACTTGGGAATTTTAGTTAAATATACAAATGTTATTAACTAGATTTATCGAAAAAAAATTGTCCATTAAGAACAACTCAGTCAAAAGATATTTCAAAAAATCTTTAAAATCGAGGTTCCGCTCTCGACTCTTTCCTCCATCAAAACTTAATCAATCGGAACGAAATCTGAGAATCTGAATAACAATGAAATAATCTATGTCGGACCGTTTAGCTTTTTTGGTTAATTGTTACCAATCTTGAGATATCACACCTTTTTTTGCACCACAATGAAAAAGGCCGTTTTTGGAAATTTTTGATTGGCTCTAGAATCTTTAAGAAGCAGAATATCAAAAAAATCAAAACGGTCCGACACAGATAAAAATAATAACAATCTGTGTTAAAAAAATCATTGCTCTATCTTCAAAAACCAGGGAGGAAATAGTCGAGAGCGTTTGTATGGAGAATTGACCCCTACCGTATCGTCTAAATACAATCAATAGTTATGCACAGTCAACCAATTGGAACCCTAGGCCACTGTAGAACTATGTCTCAGTGACGTTATAAATCAGATTGTAAGAAATCTCTTACTGCTTGTCATTTTGACATGGTTGTAGAGTGGCCTAGGGTTCCAATTGGTTGACTGTACCAAAGAGGATTGAGTTAAACTTGCAATTTTATCGATATTTGAAGGGTTAATATAATACGGATAATACCCATGAACTCGACATGTTTGGATTTACCTTTGACTTTTCTAAAAATACAAGATTTTAATTTTAAAGTAATTAAAACAAAAGTTATTACCAAATAACTAGTTTTTGACCTTAAAATTCTTCAACTTTGATGCCAAATACCACAGACACAATGAGCTGAGGAGTTATGAGATACTATTTTGTTTAAAGACGATGCTGTTAATATGATAGGTTTTAGAAACTATCATAACATCAATGGATTCAAATCGAAGGTCATTGGCGCAGGGAACGGCCTTAACTGGCTCAATTAAAGTAGTACCTACCTAAATAAGTAATATACGTATAAGCCTGCGTGCACAAACAATATCTGTTCAAGGCTTCTCGAAACGTCCAAAACACTGGATTCCCACTTGTGCAAACATGCATACATTCACGCGATTTTACCTATAGGTAATGTTCCCACCAAAAGCGAATAAGGTACAGCGGGGCAAATCTCGACTTGGGCAAATGTAACTGGTCCATTTTTTTCATACTTTACAATGTTTGCATTATTAAGTAGCAGGGAGCGTACTTTTCGTGCCGATGACGTCAATTTGACGTCACGCTCCATATAGGGTGATCACAAATTGTTTTATTGTAAATTATTAATCATTAGTCATCAATCATTTTAAGTTATGAATTTCTTTGCATGGTAATGAATGCAAGAAGGATGGTGTGCTTTACGTTAGAGAGAAATTATCTTTTCTACGTATTTATTGTAATGTGTTGTTAATAAATACTATTTAATTAAATTTATGTATAAAAACAAATCAAATAATTTTAATAATGGAACAAATGGATTAGTCACAATTGTCCCCCAGTAGAGATTTGTCCCGCTGTGTCACAGTGTAATAAAGAGTACTATCGTACAGTATGGCCAATACCGCTCCCCGCTGAAAGTGCCGCCCACACACAAAGCTCGTCGCTTACTAGCTTTTAATGGGGCCAGTGCCTTAGGACCAAATCCAAAGGCATTCAGTGTGACAACCGCCTTACACTTGTGAATCGTAAGCGAATAGTGTGTGGTGCATGACGACAATACATTGTTTGTATTAACATGTAATGACCAATAGCAGTCTTTATTGTACAAGCAATAAGTATTAATATGAGTCAGTTAAAAATATAAGCTATACTTTTAATCGGTGCAATTATAATTTAACTGTATAATTAACTAGCTTCTGCCCGCGGCTTCGCTCGCGTTAAAAAGAGATAAAAAGTAGAAGCCTATGTCACTCTCCATCCTTTCAACTATCTTCACTTAAAAAATCACGTCAATTCGTCGCTCCGTTTTGACGTGAAAGACGGACAAACAAACATACACACACTTTCCCATTTATAATATTAGTATGGATAGTTTAAGTAACACCCTCCCTAAAACCTTGGCCGGAAGCCAACCTCAGGGTCATCCCCGAAAATGAGCTTCCCAAGCCAAAAATTGGGATGGTGTTCATTCCTGGGACGCAAGATGTCAAGCAGTCCCTTTCTCTACTCTATGCGCAGAACCAGGGTCTGCACACGGAGTTGTGGAAGATTCTCCACACCAAGGTCGACAAGAGTGGTGTCATGGTCACACTCTCTCTAGACGACGAATCTGTGGAGAACCTTCAAAAAAAGGACCTAAAGGCTAACCTAGGTTTCCGCGAGGTCCAGTTTCGGCTAAAGGGCCACTCCCAGGCCCAACAGTCCGAAACTCAAAACACCCAAACCCCACCACCGCAGCCTGAAATCCCTGCAACACCCATCCCACAAACACCCGCCCGAAAGGTGCCTCCGGGCCCAAAACGGTCGGCTCCGTCCACCTCCACCACCGCCAACCCAACACCGGGACCTTCGGGGCTACAGCGGTTTCTCACCACCAGGGGAGGCAACAGGGGCAACAACCGCCCAAGGGGTAGGGGGAGCAGAGGCGGCCACCAGGGGCACAGCGGTGCCCACCGCCGCGGCAAGTAGGCAAGACGACGCCAGCAGGGGTAGGGGGGTGAAATTCCTCCAGGCCAACCTCCACCACGCCGTAGCGGCCACAGCGGTCGTTGAAAAAGTATTTGGCGAAAATGGCCTGGACATCGCCCTCATACAAGAACCATGGATCAACACCAAACACATGGCATCAGGTCTCAACAGAGCAGGAAAGGTACTAATCTACGAAAAAGGTGTTCGACCAAGAGCCTGCATCGTATTTAACAAAAACATTAACTTCTTGCCTGTTACAGAACTATGCAATGAAGACATATCAGTCGCGTATGTCGATCTCAAAGGGAGAGGAGCACTCAAGGTAATAGTCTGCTCCGCCTACCTTCCCGGAGAGAAGCAAGATCCCACAGAAGAACTGACTAAAGTGCTCGAGTACGCTCAGGCACAAAAGGCGGAACTCATTGTGGGATGTGATGCCAACGCCCACCACACCATCTGGGGGAGCACAGGAATCAACAAAAGAGGTGAGTTACTATCCCAATTTATTTTTACTAATTGTCTGCACTTGTTAAATAATGGCAACACGCCAACCTTTGTAACTAGGGCCAGACAAGAAGTATTAGATATTACCTTCGCTACTGAAAAGGCAGCAAACTGCCTAGCCGATTGGCGCGTCAGCAGCGAAAACTCAATGTCGGATCACAGACATATTTTGTTCAGCGTTAAAGGATCAATAGACACGGTACCACTTATGCGAAGAAATCCAAAAGACACTTCATGGGAAGCCTACAAGGCAGACCTTGAAACAAGTCTAAAGGATGTCCCAAAATATGTCAAAACACCAGACTCTCTCAACATGGCGGTCAACCAAATCTCAAAAGGCATGATTAGGGCCTACGAACTAAACTGCCCGGTGAAGGAGTCAACCTGCAACAGGAAAACGACGTGGTGGAACAAAAAACTAGAAAACCTCCGTAGATCTACACGTCGCATATTCAATCACTCGACCACGCCAGAGGAATGGAAAAGGTATGGTAAAGCTCTGACTGAATATAACAAACAAATCAGGAAAGCAAAAAGGAAGTCCTGGAGGAAATTCTGTGAGGAGATCGCCCAAACTCATAAAGGAGCGAGAATCCACAAGATACTCTCCAAGGCACCAACAAACTATCTCGGTCTTCTTAGGAAACCAGATGGCACATTTACGAACACAAAGGAGGAAACCTTAGAAGTACTAAGAACCACACACTTCCCCGGTTCGTATACAACCAGTAACAAGCTATTATGCGCCCAAAGGAATATTCAAATACACAGGGCACGAAATATAGACTGGAATTTGGCAACTAACATTTTTAGACCAAACAAAATTAAATGGGCACTTAGAAAGTTCCAGCCATTTAAGTCAGCAGGAATGGATGGAGTGTTCCCAGCGCTACTGCAGCACGGACAAGAACTCCTCCTCCCGCATCTGGCCAGAATATTCAGAGCAAGTTTTGCAATGGGAATAATACCAGATCAATGGACTAAGGTCAAGGTACTTTTTATACCAAAAGCAGGGAAAAAGGACTACTCACAGCCCAAATCCTTCAGACCGATCAGTCTAACATCGTTCCTACTTAAAACGATGGAAAGAATCATTGATCAGCACATTAGGACGGCATACCTGGCGGATAGACCGCTGAGTGTTAACCAACATGCTTACCAAAAGGGAAAATCCACGGAGACTGCCCTACTCGACCTGGTAGACAAGGTGCAGTCAACCCTAGAGGACAAGCAAACCGCTCTATGTGCGTTCCTTGATGTAGAAGGTGCTTTCGACAACACGCCCACAGAAACCATACTTAATGGTATGAAATCAAAGGGTGTAGACGAAACCACCACCAGATGGGTTCACAGCATGCTCTCAAACAGGGTAGCAACTCTGACGTTAAACCCGGTAGAGCATGAGTTTCATACCACTAAAGGGTGCCCGCAAGGAGGCGTCTTGTCTCCGTTACTATGGACCCTAGCAGTGGACCAACTTCTTGCAATACTGTCAGGCCAACATTATGACACACAAGGATACGCCGACGACCTTGTGATAATTATAAAAGGCCCCTGTCTATCTACATTATCAAATCTAATGCAAGGAGCTCTTAACACAATAATCAAATGGTGTAAAGAAAATGATTTGTCCATTAATCCGAGCAAGACAGTAATCGTTCCATTTACAAGGAAACGGGACCTCGGAAAACTAAAAGAACCAAAACTGAATGGACAAATAATACCATTCTCGGTCGAGGTCAAGTATCTAGGGGTCACTTTCGACCAAAAGCTGACTTGGAACCCTCACCTGAGAAACATCACTCAAAAAGCAAAGATGGCCCTGTGGTCATGCTGTCGAATGGCAGGAGCAAGATGGGGCTTAAGACCCAACATTGCTATGTGGTTATATACAGCGGTAGTGAGGCCCATAATCACCTACGCCTCCGCAGTATGGTGGGACAAAACCAACCAAACGACAGCAATACAAGCTTTAAACAGCCTGCAACGCACTGCTTGCATTACAGCAACAGGTGCCTTCTCCTCGACACCGGGGCGGCCCTCGATGCACTGCTTGACATTTTACCACTCCCCTGCAAGTGCAAAAGGAGTCCAAGCAGTGTGTCTACAGGATATGCACTCTAAATAGGCCAAAATGGCGCTCCCAAGCACTAGCCAAACTCAAGGCCTGGGTATTTGCAAATAAAACACTTAGCATGCCCACCGATGACACATACACAGAGTGCAACTTTACCAAACTGTACACGGTGGAAATACCTCCTCGAGACAAATGGACTAACGACCAAATGTACGTCGAAGAGGGAAGCCACATATGGTACACGGATGGTTCCAAAAAAGAAAATGATGTAGGATGTGGGATCTATGGTGAGAGACCCAAGCTCAGGGCCAGCGTCAGCATGGGCAGACAGGCCTCAATCTTCCAGGCAGAAGTCTTCGCCATTAACAGATGCGTGGAGATTAACCTGGATAGAAACCTAAGACACCAACATATCTACATCAACTCAGACAGCCAAGCTGCTCTGCTGGCACTAGATTCTCTAGAGTCCAACTCAAAGCTAGTCCAGAACTGTAAAACAAACCTAAACGCACTGGCCAACTCCAACAAAGTCACACTTAGATGGGTACCAGGGCACTCCGACATTACCGGAAACGACGAAGCAGACGAACTTGCTAGAAAGGGCGCAGACACACCCCTGATCGGCCCCGAACCGTTTTGTGGAATCACAAAACGAGAAGCATATTCTCTGCTAAATAACCTGGAAAAAAGAAGGGCAATCGATGGGTGGAAGTTCGTGAGAGGACAAGAACACTCGAAAGCCCTAATAAAACCGTTCAACAGCAGATATGCTAAAGAGCTCATAGGGCTCAAAAGACACAAAATCTGCGCGGTATCCAGAATATTGACTGGACACTGCAAGCTGAACAAACACATGTTCCAATTGGGGTTGAAACAAGAGGCGACATGCAGGTTCTGCCAGGAAACGGAGGAGACTGCAATGCACATCCTTTGTTCCTGCGGTCCACTAATGTCAAAGAGAAGTATCTACTTAGGGCGGCAGGTACTGCAACCCTATGAGGTACAAGACCTTACAGCCCAAAGAATCTGGAATTTCCTGGATTCAACGGGCATAAGTAAGGATATATAACCACAAAGGGCCGTCACAATAGATCTCTCTTGGTCGACGTGACACACAAAGGCCCACTATAACAAACAATAATAATAATGGATAGTTTCAATCGGTACAATTATAATTTTACTGTAATTATTAATTTAACTCCATGTAGGTATTATTTTATTTTATTGCTAAGTGCCATTCCAAAAGTTTCGGGTAAATTCGTGGTACACAAGATCAAAGGTGCAAATAAAAGAGACACGGCGATGTTTATAGATACTCGCCCAGCGGTGGGCTATCAATATCGCCGTGTCTCTTTTATTTGCACGGGAGTGCTTATCTTTTGTTCGTTTTTATAGTCGATAGCTCATAGCTTACTAGATCGCAGTGGGACCAGTGCCTAACTCCGTATTATACATATAAATAAATTAATACCGATTCGTCCTTACACGCGCCGAAGGGGTGCGTATCGATCGATATAACTTTTTTTGATATATTTTTAGTCGTTATAACGATCATTTGATATAATTATTGAATCATATAACAACAAATAATATACTAACAAATTGTATAATTCTTATTTAATATAATGATCATTTTTTCGAATAACATTTATTATAACATACTTTGAGTATAATGCTTATTTCCGATAATAAATAAATTGTATAACACAAAGAATAAAAAAAAATTGTACAGTAAATTAGATCCATGATTTACCAGAAAAGTAGATTAGGTTAGAACTGTGACCCCTACACACAACGCGCTGCTACCAGAAAAATAGGTTAGGTTAGGTTAGAACTGTAACCCTTAAACAATTTAAACATATGTACTGCTATCAGTAAAGTAGGTTAGGTTAGGTTAGAACTGTGATCCCTTCAAAAAAGAATAAAATTAATTCATGAAATGTTTTATACTGTTTGCTAGTTATTTTATATTATACTAGTCGTATATCAATAGGTAGTTATACCATATAACGGTTGTTATAAATAAGTGTTATACGAAATAATGATTATACAAAATAAAAGTAGATATTTTGTGGTTATACCAAATGTTAATTATGTCAAATGAGTGATTATATCCTTTAAATATATACCAAATGTTGTTATATCAAATGTTACTATACCAAAAAAAGTTATACCAATCATTACACACCCGCGCCGAAGTATGGAAAAGCCAGCGCAGTGTACATTTATTTTTGAATTATGAAAGTAAGCATATTTTGCGATAAACAAATCAAGAATCTTGTCACTAAAAAAGGCGTGAAGTTAAAATTGTCTATGGACTATAAACCCTTACCGCAAAATTTTCAGCATTCTTACAATAGTTATAGCGTGTCGATGATTCCGCCATCGCCAATGTTTAGGAAGGCACGAGATTTATGAAGACAATAGGCTAGTTTCCTATACTTAAAATATTTTATGCAGTGCACGAAATAAAGAACCACGAACCAAGAACCAGAAATTAGAAGTAAAATATGGACCGTAGTTATGTTTAAACATAATTAATTTCTATTTAATAAGTCAAAGAAAAATACATAAAGTAAATGTCACTTTTTTAGGGTTCCGTAGTCAACTAGGAACCCTTATAGTTTCGCCATGTCTGTCTGTCCGTCCGTCCGTCCGTCCGTCCGTCCGTCCGTCCGTCCGCGGATAATCTCAGTAACCGTTAGCACTAGAAAGCTGAAATTTGGTACCAATATGTATATCAATGACGCCAACAAAGTGCAAAAATAAAAAATGGAAAAAAATGTTTTATTAGGGTACCCCCCCTACATGTAAAGTGGGGGCTGATATTTTTTTTCATTCCAACCCCAACGTGTGATATATTGTTGGATAGGTATTTAAAAATGAATAAGGGTTTACTAAGATCGTTTTTTGATAATATTCATATTTTCGGAAATAATCGCTCCTAAAGGAAAAAAAAGTGCGTCCCCCCCCCTCTAACTTTTGAACCATATATTTAAAAAATATGAAAAATATCACAATAGTAGAACTTTATAAAGACTTTCTAGGAAAATTGTTTTGAACTTGATAGGTTTAGTAGTTTTTGAGAAAAATAAGGAAAACTACGGAACCCTACACTGAGCGTGGCCCGACACGCTCTTGGCCGGTTTTTTATTATTATTATAAATGGGCTTACTCTTGACCACAGACTAGCCAAAGGCAAAGACGTGGCCTACGATGGAGTGAGCTCGCCCAGAAGATGCCTGTTCACTCTTGATTTGAAGGTTGCCGGGTTATACTTATGAGCTCGGAAATATAGCCGCCGGCAAGGAATTCCACTCCTTGGCAGTGCGCATAAGACAAGAAGAAGCAAAGCGCTTCGTGCGGATTCGTGGAATATCCACCAAGTAAGGATGGAGACCGGCCGTGCGTCTAAGAGTCCGATGGTAGAATGGGGACGGTGGAATAAGCTCGTGTAGCTCTTGAGCACACTCCCCGAAGTGCAACCTGTAAAACACCTCCACTCCAAACACTCCTCAGTATTTCATAGTAAATCGTTTTGGACAGTTCTCAAAAAGAAGCTGATTTGACTAGTAGGAAACTAGCCTATTTAGAGACAACATTTGCTTGACTGTCTCTAGTTAACCATTTATTATTTGATTGTATTCATACTGAATGAATGTGCCATTTTCGGGTGCCGTAGGTTATCAACACAGATAACCTGTTGTCTACAAATATACTTGCATTTATAAATCGTAGCGCCGTCTTCGAGCAAAAGGTAAAATATGTACTATTTTCACGGTCACCTATTTGAAATGAGTTTTTTTACAAGCTTTTATTCAACTTGCCCTGTAAGTATGTTAGTGTGCGTCAAAACGTAGAAGCTAAATTTCACCCACTTCCCGGTTTCCGATTGAGCATGAAATTTTGCACACATGTAAATCACGCTGCAATGCAATATTATGGTATCATGGAGCTAATCTGATGATGGAGCAGAAAGGTGGTTACAGGAACTCTGTCATGAAACGTCGTATCCATCGAGTAAAGGGTTTTTAGAAACGTCTCCGACAGCAGTAGAAGACTGTTGAAAGAAAGGTACAGTCGGCGATAAAAGCTTGTGAAAAAAATGAAATTTTTGCAAAAAACTTATTATTTTCCCCTACGAGGAGTTTGTAAAAGTTTTGGCCCTGCACCCATACTGTTTTTAAATGTATTTTACAAAAAAAAAACTGTGACAATATTTTATCAAAACTAAATTTGTGTACTGTTTTATAGGTAATTCGTATTTATTGTGTTTTTTCAACACTAATATATATGCTCTTACATAAATATTATGCCCAATTCAATGTGAGGAAGTTGTTCTAATTTAGCTTCCAAGATTTGACCCAAATATCTAAAATACACTCAGCAGGAGCGTGCTTAACACATTCGCATTTTCCCTGTAAACATCTATGTTATTTTATTTAAAACTTATTATATTTTTTCTGTTATACCTTTTTTGTAGAAAACTGCTTAAGCAACATCAATTCGTCATCAGGATCCATCAGCCTGAACAAACACCACTTTACTATGCATAGTACAATTCTGGTAAAAGCACAGACTCACTTAATAAAAAAAAAAAAAAAAAAAAAACTTACAAGTCTGCGCAGTAAGATTAGTGGTCCTATTGGTGTCCTCGAGCGTGGCGTTAGTTGGCGTCGGCGCGGCGGCCTTCGGCGCGGTCGGCGTTGGCTCCGGGACGGCGGGCGGGATCGGCGCGTCCCGCTTGTGACGGTACGGCACGAAGTCGATGCCGGCTTCGTGGGTGCTGTACTCCCATGTCGCTGAAAAGAGATTGTAAGATGTACAGTTACCTGCAATAATATGTTTTTCTACTCCCGAACTGTTATTCGTCATTTACAGGGTCGAGCCTAGATCGTTAAAACCCTGCATAAAAGATGCCCGCCCCCGCCCGGCGTCCCGCGCACCCGCGCATACGATATAGATCTTAAAGTATTGTTAGGTAGCCTGTAAGGGATATAGCGTGGGTGCGCGGGGCGCCGGGGGTTGCGGCGGCGCGGGGGAGTGCGAGCGACAGGGTGAGTGCAGGATCATTACAGAGGACGAGTCAAAACAAAATACAGGGAACAGTGCGAATTTCACGAAACTTATTCTAGAAAACTATTAAAAAGTAAGTGCATGGTCGTAGAAAAAGTATTGTATGCAACGGTGTTTAACTGAGTCAAAAAATACTCGTGGCGTTTTAATAACAATTTTGTTACCCACGCCACTCGTCTTTTTTGACCTCCTTTAAACGCCTGTTGCATAAAATACTATTTTAAGTTCGAAGGACGCAAATATATGTGAGACGCTCTTGTAGCTCTGCAAATAGATTGGCTTAGATATTCTTGCAGTCTTTGTTTTTAACCCCCGACGCAAAAACGACGTTGTGGGGTGTTATAAGTTTGACGTGTCTGTCTGTCAGTTTACGTGTGTGTCTGTCTGTGGCATTGTAGCTCCCGGACGGTTGAACCCATTTATATTTAGTTTTTTTTTTGTTTGAAAGCTGAATTAGTCGGGAGTGTTCTTAGCCACGTTTCATGTAAATCGGTCCACTATGTCGCGGTCGGGGGTTTTCCAAAATTTTAATTTTGTGGATAGATTAAGTATGTGTAATTTAATTAATTATTGTAAATTATATTACTTATTGACTGTAAACTAATGTAGTCTGCATAGATTCGTAAAGGCCGTTATACAATATTAGGGCTCATTTATGCGAGAACTCATTCGAGATTCATTAGGTACACTGCCGTATTTCGTTGGTGTCTTATTTTTAGGATTTCAGCGACCAATCTGCCGACGTATTATGATTCCAATTTTATCATTTATCCACGTGGATAAAGCATCCGTCACGCTTTGGCAAGTATGTCAGTGTGAGAGTGACAGTTGTCTCATCCACGTGGACAAGTGATAAAATTGGAAGCATGATACGCCGGCTGGAGTAGTGGGTAGTGACATTAGTGACTCTGCCTGTGAAGCCGACGGGGGTATGATATAATTTACATATTGTCGTTGTTTGTATAAGTACCTTCATATTAATTTACAATACTTCAGAAAGTGTTACACAATCCCTACTTCGCGGCAACAATTGTACTCCGCGCTCGAACAAAACAGATTCCAATATAGCGTCCTAACCTGGGGACATACGACAGTAACATGGGTATTTTTTGCGCGATTAATACTCAGAATCGCGAGCTCTTTCGACCCTGATAGGAGAAAAAATGTCCCAAGATTTCCATACATATTTTCGAAACTTCTATTCCGTTACCGCCATACAAAATGTATGAAAAAATGGTAACGGAAAGGGAAAAAAACCCTTGGGACACTTTTTTATCCTATTAGAATTGAAAGAGCTCGCGATTCTGAGTGGAAACAACATCTCAAAAACTATAAGAGATACTTTGATCAAACCAAAAATCGTTGAAAGAGTTAATTAGCATGCATCACCTCTATTTTTTTTAGAATTTTATACCCCGTAGTTATAAAAATAGAGGGGGGGGACAAAAAGAGCTTTCCAAATAAAAAAAAACTTTATATCATTTTAAAAGAGGGATGGACAACTTTGAAAAAAATGGCCAAAATATTACTTATATAGGTGACGTTTAACAGTCTGAGTTTTTTGCGGGACAAAATTATTACTAATATAATTACTATAAGACGATTCCATGGTTTACTGGGCATAGTTTTGTTTATATGTAAAAATATTTGACCACAAATTACATTACAGCGGAACCACAACTCGGACACTGGCGATCAAATATATTGAAAGAGGTGCATTCCTAGCACACAGTCTTAGCTCGTGTAGGTGAACGCAAACTATGCTTGTATGAGTGAAATACGACAGGTCGACTGTTCGTGTTTTTGACAGGCTGTAACTGTGAGGTAACTGAGAGGGGGTGGGCGGCACTTTCAGCGAGGAGCGGGAGTGGCCATACTGTACGATAGTACTCATTATTATACTGTGACTATAGTACACTGAGAGAAATTTGCATTGTGAATTTAACAAGTTCGACTTGTTGCGGTTTATCCGTTTGAATCAGCCAAACGTATGTTAAAAACAATATGTGTCAGGTTGTTTTTGTAAAATCGACTTGTTGATTCAAATATATTGCCGATTCAAATGACAAGTAGCTTGTTGTTTGAACCAAAGAGCACGTAGGCTCTATTTTAACCAAAAAACTTGTTGAACGAACATGAAAACTGGTTGTATTTTCTCTCAGATCTTGCAAATTTGTCAAATTACACCCAGAACTTTTTACAAAATTAAAGAATACATGTAGGTTTAACACCAGATATCCTGACAGACTTGTACGCACAGTGAAATACAATACGAAATTATGTAACCAAAATTCTTACCTTATGTCCATAAAATTATACAATAAACTACCTAGCAAGTCTAGCAACTTAAAAGAGCTGCCAGTACCAATGTTTTTCAGGAAACTCCAAGACTGGTTAGTTCGAAACTGCTTCTACTCATTAAACGAGTATCTTAACTCGTAAATCTTTATGCAAATAAATTCTCAGAATGCAATGCGCAAAAAAATCAATGATATTTAATGGACTGAATGATAAATTATATTTTTCTAATTTTATGATGAATATATGATATTGTATATAAATGTAAATAGACTTAGTTTTAGCAGGGCGGCCAGAATGCCGATCGGATCAGGAATTCGAGTATATTAGGGGAAGTTTGAACGCACGTTGCGCCTTAACGGTTACTTTACGATGAGGAGTTTTTTTAAGGTTGGCGATGTCCGCGTGTGGAATGTAATAATGAGGGAAATGAGATGTCATATAGGCAAATACCATGACATGTTTACAGATGAATTGTTAAGATGGATGGAGAGGGCTTGGATAAACTTAAACAACGATGGATAAATTGTGTGAAATTTAGGACATGAGAAAGAAAGATGAATATAATGTTGAGATGATCGAAAGATAGGGGAAATGGAAGAGAAACCCTATCGCCGGGCGACCCCACATAACGTGGGATAAGGGTTAGGTAGGAAGAAAAGGCGATATGATATTGTATATAAATGTAAATATTACTTAGTTTTTTTTAGCTTTATTTTTGCATGCCGATGGTGTTGGCGAGATAAATATGCTGTACCTTTTTATGTAATGACTGCAACATCTGATTGTAACCATGTCTCTAGCGAAATAAAATATTTCATTTCATTTCATTTCCTGTGTAAGAATGCATTTTGGTGTCTATCTGGGGCCTATTTCTCGAAGCTACAAGTTACAATTTACAAGTGGTTGTCAATATCTAATATGACAAGTTGGAAAGAGACTTCCGCTTGTAACTTTCAGTTTGGAGAAATGGGCCCCTGGTTCTCTTTTATATTTTATTTTGGCCGCCGATAGAAAAAGTTTGCCCTCCGGTTTTGCCGTTTAATCCATACCACAAATGAAGTTTATATGTACATAAATATTTTTTCCCCTCACTAGCTCGGAAACACGTGTTTTGGCCTTTAATACCAGCGGGTAAAAACGCATTTTATCCACTAGTGGGTAAAGTAATTTGACTTTGAATAAAGTCAAAATAACTGCTTTAAAATTGATAAAAGTAGATAAATCTAGTAATAATGATGATTTACCAAATGTAGAACTACTGGAAGCAGTGATAAACGCATTTTTGCGTTGTAGTTTCCTCGCTATAGTGAGGGGAAAAGTTTTGTGTTACACTTGGGTGCAAATGTATTTTACTTCTCGTGTGATAAAAAACTCGCAAGTTCAGGATTATATTCTCGTTCAACTATAGAATCCTTTCACTTGCTCGTTTTTCAATTCCACACTCGGCGTTAAAATACAACTTTGCCCCCTTGTATAACAAATAACTATTGTCCCGACTTGTTCATCAAAACTTCGATGAAATATAAATAACATTTTTGCCTGTCAATGTCATAATATATGTATTTAGTATGCAAATGTCTGGAGTGTTTCCTGCAAACCTTGCGATAAAACTTGATAATACTGCTAAGCGCTAAAACAGTAAAACAATATTTACTCTAGGTCTTAACCCACATTTGTTCTTTAAATTACAAAACTAATTAATTACCCTCGAGTACTAACAATTAGACCGTTTTCACGTTACCCGATCCGATATCGGATGTAGGAAGGATTTCAAAGGAAAAAATCAAAGATTGCGCCTGTAATGTATGGGATATCGGTCCTACATCCGATATCGGATCGGATAATGTGAAAACGCCCTTAATGTAAGTACGAGTTTAAAAATTTAGAAGCGTGATTAATAGTTATTTATGTTACTGGTGCATAATTAGAAACAGATAATAAGTAGCTTAAAACCAGCGCCATTGGCATATCGTCAGTACTTTTTAAAAAAATCTATCTTCGTCTGTCAATGAAAAGAAAATTGTAGTAAGGGATCATCCACATATTACGTCACACCAAATTTCAGGTTTTTGGACCCCTCCCCCCCTCCTATGTCACGCTTTTTTGTATCCCTTTAAAGGGATTGTCAATTTAGTATGACCCCCCCCCTCCCCCTTACACTGTGACGTAATATATGGATGACGCCCAAGTACGAGTATGTATGGAATGCATATAGACTTACTGCGTTTTAACTTTGAGGAGCAGCGTGAGATACGAGATTTTTTCAAAGTAGTGACGATATGCTGAGCGGCATCTTATCTCCACATAAAAAATCACTTCGATTCATCGCTCCCTCGCTCCGGTTTACCGTGAAAGATGGACAAACAAACAGACACATACACTCCCATTTATAATTTTAGTATAGTAAGTATAGTATATTAGTATGGATTATATAATATATCTCTATGTTGATTATATTCCACTGTTTTGATATCATTGTGATGTGAGTGAGTTTATAGTCGGCCTTGTTAGCAGACTGTCTGTTATATCGATCGTTCGTTTATCAATTTGACGAACTCTTGTATATGTAGTCTAAGAGCTAGACTTCGAAAACGCTACAGTTATTACGCGTTTTCAATACCGATGTAGAAGATGCGAAGCGAGAATGTGTTCACTAACACATTTTCTGTCATTGTCTAATTGTCTATCTCTTCGTAGGGAAACGCTTCGAACAAAAAACATTTACTCGTTTAACTTGCTGAGCAAACATAACCTTAAAGTCATGTATTCTTTGATCCTCAGTACTTCATGTTTAAAATCTTAAGCGTGCTTCTACAGCACCGTGGATATTAACCCTTATTCACGCCGCACCAATCTACGTTTTCCCAAAAATCCAAATATATTCTGATTACACGCCCTCCTTGCTTTATCCCGGCATTTGCCACGACTCAGACCCAGGGGTCCGCTTTGACAACTAATCCCAAGATTTGGCGCAGGCCGTTTTTACGGGTCACTATCAAATTTACCTTATCGCTAAAAGACTATATAGCTGACATGTCTGGATTGTGTTATGTCTTTGTGGCTACGTAGACATGAATGCTAAATGCGTCTTTAGCAAAACGTCTGGATCTTAAAACGTAACAATTTAAAATGATCTAACTGCAAAACATCTTCATCTTCGAATGTCTGTATTACAAAACAGACATGAACGCTAAACAGTCGAGGAGCAAAAAGTCTGGATTGTTTAATGTTTTTATTGCTAAAAAGAATAAACGCCAAACGACCCGTTAGCAAAACGTCTGGTTTTAAAATGCTTAAGTGCCTTGAGAATTCAAACCTTCTCGCACTGTTAATAAGAACTGTTACATATTTATTATAAACCATGACGTCCATGACACATTATATTTCCGGACGTTTTGCTACTGTATCGTTCTGTGTTGACGTCAATTAACTAACTTCACTTTTGACTTTTTAGATATGCTAATCATACGGACTATGTATATTTCCAGACGTTTGGCTACTCATTCATTCTAAGTCTTAGCCATCCAGTTAAATTAACTTTTTGCTGATTGAGTATTCTACTTTCAAGTCATCCCAGCTGAATTGACTTTATGCTGACTGTATATTTACATTTTCTGACATCTAGCCGAAATAGTCGTTTAGCGATAAGATAAACTTGATAGTGACCCGTTTTTACGAAAGCGACTGCCATCTTACCTTCCAACCCGAAGGGTAACTAGAGCTTATTGGGATTAGTCCGGTTTCCTCACGATGTTTTCCTTCACCGAAAAGCGACTGGCAAATATCAAATGACATTTTGCACATAAGTAACCCGCGACCTACGGATTGAAAGTCGCATGCTCTTACCGCTAGGTTTGTTTTGGCTCTGGTTTACGCAGCTTGCATATCAAGTCAAAAAGCCCTGAAATGGCAAACTCTTTTTCGGGCCTAGCTCTGGGCCTAAATGGCGCCGTTCTCACAATTACCAAGAAACCCACTTAATAGAAGATAATAGAATGTAATTACAAGTGCGAGGGGAAATTGTACATTTATTTTCCTTGCAATGGGACCTTGGTACCGCCATCAAATGCACGGTGAAACAAAAAGGGCCAGCCGGGCCATTTTTTCCAAAGTTTTTTAGGATTTGGAAATTTTTATGTGGTGGTGTGGTACTTAGAATCGCGAGCTCTTTCAATCCTAATAGGAGAAAAATAGTGTCCCAAGGTTTTTTCCCCTTCCGTACCATTTTTTCATACATTTCGTATGGCGGTAACGGGATGGAAGGTTTGAAAAAAGTATGGAAGTCTTAGGACATTTGTTTTTCTCCTATCAGGATCGAAAGACTTCGCGATTCTGAGTATGAGTCGCGTAAAAAATACCCATGTTACAAAAAAAGTGTGGTGGACAAACTTGAAAAAAAAAATATCGACTTTTAAAGTCATAGTCAGAGATCGGATTTTTGTGCGTCATCTCATACTAAAAGTCATTAAAATGACATAAGTCACTAAGAATGTCGCAAATCGGTCCGATCTTTGGTCATAATGAACAACATTTGGGATACCCCCATTTGCCAGAATTTCATTTGCCATAATTTTATTTGCCATCCTATTCAACAATCATAATATTGTTTCTCATAACATCTTATGCCATAATCATTGTTTACTATATTAATCTAGTGCCAGAAACTTTGTTTCCCATAAAGTCAGTTTCCATAATGTCATTTGTCAGAATCATCGAAATCCGTAATTACCACATTCCATACCATCATTTGTCATACAAATTAGCGTCCAGAAAAGTCAATTTCCATAATGTGCTTTGGCAGAATCGAAAACTACTATAATAGGTACTAGAAGGACTAGAGAATGAAACTGCTATCAGAAAGTAGGTTAGGTTAGAACTGTGACCCCCTGGAAAATGAAACTGCTATCAGAAAGTAGGTTAGGTTAGAACTGCGACCCCCTGGAAAATGAAACTGCTATCAGAAAGTAGGTTAGGTTAGGTTAGAACTGTGAACCTCTGGAAAAGGAAACTGCTTGAAAAGTAGGTTAGGTTAGGTTAGAACGGTGACCCCCCGGAACATGAAAATACTATCAGCCAGTAGGTTAGGTTAGGTTAGAACTGCGACCCCTGTCTGCTATCAGAAAGTTGGTTAGGTTAGGTTAGAACTGTGACCCCCGAGAATGAAACTGCTGGAAAAGTAGGTTAGGTTAGGTTAGAACTGTGACCCCTGGAAAATGAAACTGCTATCAGAAAGTAGGTTAGGTTAGGTAATAATATGGGCAACAATTAATATGGCAATAATTGCTTATGGCGTTTGAATATTCTATGAAACCATATTATTGCACTTAATAATATGGCTAACAAATAGTATGGCATTGTATGATTATGGAAGGTAATATTCGGATAAACAACGAGTATGTCATATGATTTTTATGGTAAACAAATCATTCGGGCAAATGAAATTGAGGCAAGTTAGATTCGGGCAAATGAATATTATGTTAAATGACTGTCGGGCAAACAATAGACAACCACAACATTTATTATGGGACCAATGCTGAAATCGCGAAAAAAAAATGTGTTTTTTTTTGTTTGAAAGCTGAATTAGTCGGGAGTGTTCTTAGCCATGTTTCATGAAAATCGGTCCAGTATGTCGTGGTCGGGGGTTTGTTCAAATTTTTAATTTTGTGGTTAGGTTATTATCGGAGCTGCCAGAACCCTCAAACATCGGAACATGACTTTATTATCAAAACGTTACGTGTTTAGATATTTGTGAGGGCGGCAGCACCGATATATCAGCTGGCGACTGTACAGTCAACCAATTGGAACCCTAGGCCACTGTAGAACTATACCATAGTGACGTTATAAATCAGATTGTAAGAAATCTCTTACTGCTTTTCATTTTGACATGGTTATAGCACACCTCGGACACTGGCGATCAAATATATGAAAGAGGCGCGTTCCTAGCACACAATTTATGCTCGTGTAGGTGAACGCGTAGGTACTATGCTTGTATGAGTGAAATATGACAGGCCGTCTATTCGCCTTTTTGACAGGCGGTAACTGTGAGGTAGCCGAGAGGGGGTGGGCGGCACTTTCAGCGGGGAGCGGGAGTGGCCATACTGTACAATCTAGTACTCTTTATTATACTGTGGTTGTAGAGTGGCCTAGAGTTCCAATTGGTTGACTTGACCTGAGTGGTCACTCTCGGAGAGGAGCGTTCGGCGGGGCGGGCGAGCGTGCGTCCCTATGCAGCGTCGACTCAGGACACTTGTATGAGCTTCAATTGTTTGATTGCACGCCGCACGCCCCGCTTCACGCCCAATATGATCGTACACTCAGGCCTTACACTAACGGCCCAGCCACGACATTGGTCTAACGGCTCAGCCACGACATTGGTCTAACGGCCCAGCCACGACATTGGTCTAACGGCCCAGCCACGACATTGGTCTAAGCGCGACAGCGGTGAGCGGCAGCCATACGTGCGAATGAAAAGTCCCATCGCTGTGTCTCGCTCCAATGTATGCCCGCCGCTCACCGCTGTCGCGCTTAGACCAATGTCGTGGCTGAGCCGTTAGCGCGACAGCGGTGAGCGGCGCTCATGCATTGGAGCGAGACACAGCGATGGGACTTTTCATTCGCACGTATGGCTGCCGCTCACCGCTGTCGCGCTTAGACCAATGTCGTGGCCGGGCCGTAAGCGTTCGTGGCTTTGTAGTGGCGCAGATACAGAGTTTCGATCGAAACGTAAACGATTGTCTCACTTTGCTTGAATAGGTAAAAAGGAAACGAAATAAACAAAGCTACAAAAAACCTTTAACGGTAAATTAAACGCACAAAGGGAATTGGCAAATTTGAATCAATGGTAATGTGACTAATGAGAATTTAATTTGTTTTGTTTTGTTTTAGAACCAAACGAAAAGAGTCGGTTTCAGTTAACAAGGATTCAAAGCGTACCTATTATACATAAATTCCGAAAAACTAATTGGTGTGAGCCGGGGTTCGAACCCGCGACCTCCGGAACGAAAGTCGCACGTACTTACCGCTAGGCTACCAGCGCTTCCAATATCTTTATAAAAAATAGTTTTGAGATATCGAAATTGAGGTTTCTGTGGGCAGTGAGCTCTTTTACGATTTCGGAGTCATGCACGAACCCGAAGTCAAAACGTAGATGCGCGCGATTAGCGTGAGATGTTAACAAAAATTAACTAGATAAATTAAGCATGAAATTTCTATAAAAATATTGTTTTTGTGTTAATTACATACACTTTAAGCGATAATCTACATTCAGTATGTGAAAAAAGTAAATTTATTATACAGATTTTATGCTTGTCGTCACATAAACTTTTTAACAAAAAATAAAACCGCCTTCAAAAATAAGCGCGTTACAAAACACGGAGAAACTAAAAAGCCAAAAATAATAAACCTTTCAATTCAGATTTCTTATCGTATTGCAATAAGCTAAACATCCAAATTATAAACAAATCAATTATTTTTGTAGTCGGTACCAGACCTGTTCGTCGCCTTGCTATTGCCTGTCGCCCCACCCAACCATACACAGGCTGGTACCGACTCCAAAAATAATTGATTTGTTTATAATTTGGATGTTTAGCTTATTGCAATACGATAAGAAATCTGAATTGAAAGGTTTATTATTTTTGGCTTTTTAGTTTCTCCGTGTTTTGTAACGCGCTTATTTTTGAAGGCGGTTTTATTTTTTGTTAAAAAGTTTATTTATTTGTTGATTTTTAGTGGTTCCTAGTGATATTATATGTATCAGTCCGAATACATGTACAGTAGTGAAAGAATTATCCTTAAACTCCTAACCATTGAGGAGTTGACCTTCCATCATCAGCTCAGCCACATAAAATTATTACCATCAGACGTAAATACTGGTGTACCTTTGAAAAATAGACTAAAAACATTATATGTGCCTATAACATTTGAAGAGTTCCCTCGATTTCTCCAGGATCCCATCATCAGACCTTGACTTGGTGCCAATGGGACCATCTCGGGGTTATACCGGTTCGATCAAAAAATCGGTTAAAAACTGACAGCGAGTTAATTTTTGTTAACAACTTTACTAATTTTGGGCCCCGGTATTTGATAATGCCCTTGCCCTACAGTGATTGGTGCCGGCATCAGAAAGTATTTAGCAGCACCTTATGTAATCCCCCCTAATAAGGCCTGATTTAAACGGCGTGCGAACTCGCATGCGATTTTAGTCACATTGCGGGCTGTTGAGGTTACATACAATTTTGCACAGCCATAAAATACCGCAATGTAATAAAACTCGTATGCAAGTTCTCGTACCGTCTAAATGGGCCCTAAGGCGACTAAGGGAAAACTGGCGGCGGCAGATATGCGCATGAGCAAGGCTCGCCCGTATTAGCGGGGTCCTTGCTCACGAGGCCTGTGCGCGACGCCAAACAATAGTTATTTGTTATACAAGGGGGCAAAGCTGTATTTTAACGCCGAGTGTGGAATTGAAAAACGAGCAAGTGAAAGGATTCTATAGTTGAACCACGAGTGTAACACAAAACTTTTCCCCTCACTATAGCGAGGAAACTACAACGCAAAAAATGCGTTTATTACAGCTTCCAGTAGTTCCACAGGTGGTAAATCATCTTTATTACTAGATTCACCTACTTTTATCAATTTTAAAGCAGTTAATTTCACTTTATTCAAGGTTAAATTACTTTACTCACTAGTGGATAAAATGCGTTTTTACCCGCAGGTATTAAAGGACAAAACACGTGTTTCCCAGCTAGTGAGGGGAAAATATAGTTTTACACTCCAGCCAAATATAACCTAACCACAAAATTAAAATTTTGAAAAATCACCCGACTGCGACATAGTAGACCGATTTTCATGAAACATGGCTAAGAACACTCCCGACTAACTCAGCTTTCAGACAAAAAAAAACTAAACCTAAATCGGTTCATCCGTTCGGGAGCTACGATGCCAAAGACAGACAAACAGACAGACAGACAAGACACGTCAAACTTATAACACCCCGTCGTTTTTGCGGCGGTGGTTAA
This sequence comes from Leguminivora glycinivorella, assembly GCF_023078275.1. NCBI lineage: Eukaryota > Metazoa > Arthropoda > Insecta > Lepidoptera > Tortricidae > Leguminivora > Leguminivora glycinivorella. The sequence continues at coordinate 53,699,026 of NC_062998.1, forward strand.
AAAACACACATTAGTATGGAAATGGCACAGGAACCGACCTGTTCTCTCAAGTATAATAAAATCATGGGTGTTAGGTATTTTTTAGGACTTGTAATAAAAATATCTAAATGCCATTTGAGGACAGGTCAAGCTAAGACCGGTTAGAATAAGGAAAATTAGAAGCGCGCAAACTTGATATCGGAAATCTTCATTGATAGTCAATTTATACTTAATTAATAAACACATACGGTCTAAAACCACATGACTATTTATACACATAAGTTCTTTTTGATGGGAGAAATGTTAATGTAGCTAAACATATAGAATATACTATATATATATAGCCTGTCCCGGCTTCGTATGCGGATAAAAGCAGAAAAATTGGTAAAGCAAGAGAGGAGAGAACGGCTCCACCATAATTGTTTTTTTTTATCGGTGTAGGCAGTGGACAGATGTGCGAAATGTCACGGAAACACAGGAACGTGTCATGATATCGTCACTACTTTTAAAAAAACTTGTATCTTCGTCTGTCAATGAAAAGAAAATTGTAGTAAGTACTTTTAACTTTGAGGAGCAGCGTGAGATACGAGATTTTTTTGGTTTTTTGATAATATTAGTATTTTCGGAAATAATCGCTCCAAAAGGAAAAAAAGTGCGTCCCCCCCCTCTAACTTTTGAACCGTATGTTTAAAAAATATGAAAAAAATCACAAAAGTAGAACTTTATAAAGACTTTCTAGGAAAATTATTTTGAACTTGATAGGTTCAGTAGTTTTTGAGAAAAATACGGAAAACTACGGAACCCTACACTGAGCGTGGCCCGACACGCTCTTGGCCGGTTTTTTTCAAAGTAGTGACGATATTTCAGTCAGTCTGTAGGTACTATCAGCTGCAAAAGTGTATATGGCGAATTTATCAAAATTCAAAATTCATAATATTCAAAATTCAAAATATTTATTCAGCAAATAGGCCACTGGGGCACTTTTACACGTCACATACATTTGAACATAATTTTTATATTTGAATTTAAATTACACAATTGATACAATACTAATTTTACCTAGTGTATAACGCTACTACAATTTATTAGAGATGTATAAGGTCTCTTCAAGTCGAATTACAACTAAAACTACACATAATATAAAAAAAAAAGTACAAACAGACATAAAACCGGCCAAGAGCATGTCGGGCCACGCTTAGTGTAGGGTTCCGTAGTTTTTCGTATTTTTCTCAAAAACTACTAAACCCATCAAGTTCAAAACAATTTTTCTAGAAAGTCTTTATAAAGTTCTACTTTTGTGATTTTTTTCATATTTTTTAAACATATGGTTCAAAAGTTAGAGGGGGGGGGGACGCACTTTTTCTTCCTTTAGGAGCGATTATTTCCGAAAATATTAATATTATCAAAAAACGATCTTAGTAAACCCTTATTCATTTTTAAATACCTATCCAACAATATATCACACGTTGGGGTTGGAATGAAAAAAAAATATCAGCCCCCACTTTACATGTAGGGGGGTACCTTAATAAAACATTTTTTTCCATTTTTTATTTTTGCACTTTGTTGGCGTGATTGATATACATATTGGTACCAAATTTCAGCTTTCTAGTGCTTACGGTTACTGAGATTATCCGCGGACGGACGGACGGACGGACGGACGGACGGACGGACGGACGGACGGACGGACGGACGACGGACGGACGGACGGACGGACGGACAGACAGACATGGCGAAACTATAAGGGTTCCTAGTTGAACGGAACCCTATAAGGGTTCCTACAATAGTTGACTACGGAACCCTAAAAAAAACTCAAAATATAAAAAAAAAGTACAAACAGACATAAACATTACCTTAGAGGTACAAATGACTCTAAATGTCACAACTTAAGATAACATGTATAGTATACTTAATCAATGAATTCATTCATAATTTCTCCATGCACTTTTGCAGCTGATAGTACAAGAAGCACTAACATTGACCGAACTAGCATGACACGATCGTGTTTCCGTGAAAACACCAAAAACATTTCGCACTACGTCTATATTACATTAGCACAGCACAGCGGATATCATCTCGCTCGAATCTAGAGCAGAGCCCAACTGGGGAAGTACCTCCGCCTTACAGAAGACCGCAGCCAAATAGCACTAGACCCTACTCATAGTGTTGTGTTCCTGCCGGTGAGTAAGGCTCCCAGAGCTCAACGAGGGTGCGGTGTGCTGATGACGGGAGGACTTACGGAACTAACTTGTTCCGTCTATTGTCCTTTGAGTCGTCGGCAACCCGAACCGAACCCTCCTTGGAACTTGTGCACTCCTTTTTGCTGTGTACTTAACACAGCAAAAGGGAGTGTACATGTTTCTAATGGGGTGGCAACGCGCATGTGAGACTGTTTGAGTTGCAGGCGTCCATAGGTTACGGTGACCGCTTTACATCAGGCGGACCGTATACTTGTTTGCCACCGACGTAGTATAAAAAAAAAGATTAATACACGTGATATTGTTTAGAGTTGATTAGTACATCCATACTAATACATTTCGTCACTACTTTGAAAAAATCTCGTTTCTTTTCATTGACAGACGAAGGTAAGTTTTTTAAAAGTATAGTGACGATATTGTAAATGGGAGAGTGTGCACCTATGTCTGTTTGTTTATCCGTCTCACGGCAATACGGAGCGACGAATTGACGTGATTTTTAAGTGAAGGTATGTTGAAAGAATGGAGAGTGACATAGGCTGCTTTTTGTCTCTTTCTAAGGCAGCGTTCCCACTTATGCGTCGCGTGTCTCGGGGCGCGCAAAGGGCGTCCGCGCCACGCCACCTGAGTGTAATTCAAAAAGCGTCTCCTCAGTACATTTTGTATAGGAAGGACGTAAGGCGCGCCGCCAAGCGGCGCGGCGCGCGCCCCGCCGCCGCCAAGCGGCGCGGCGCGCGCCCCGCCGCCGCCACGCCACCTGGGGCGCGTCTTACGTCTTTCCTATACAAAATGTACTGAGGAGGCGTTTTTTGAATTACACTGAAGCGGCGTGGCGCGGACGCCCGTTGCGCGCCCCGAGACACGCGACGCTCTGGTGTGGCCGGTCACTAACCGTCCACTTCCCTAAAATGGGGGGTGGAATTTTGTATGGAGCATTATTTTCTAATTTAACGCGAGCGAAGCCGCGGGCAAAAGCTAATAACGTCATATTTCAAGCAATTTACACAAATCCTTAGACTTATTGTATACTATTATATGTATGTATTTAACCCCGTGTGGTGACGGGTTAAGAATTTCACCACCCCCTTTCTTCCCGTGGACACAATTTGGATTTCTTTAATCCCTTTTTGCCAAGAGTGGCACTGAAACTTAGTAGTTCATGTGCTCTGCCTACCCCTTTATCCCTTTACAGGCGTGATTATATGTATGTATGTATTAACCTTTTTCAAGAATCGCCTTATTCAAATTCATCCAACAGTGGGACTTTGCTATACCACCCGCCCCATGCAGCAGCCAGCAACACCTTTTTTCATAGCGTCGACTAAGAGTCTCCCCAAACCTATCGGCTTTCGCTGACCAAAAATCGCTCGTTAGTATGAACATGCGTACACATGCGTCCAGCGACGACGACGCTTAAGGACACGTCTTGACGTATTCCACTTCTATCCCGTGTCTGTCCCATGTCTGTATCATCTGGCGTACTTCGCCACGTGTCAAAAATGCAAGTGTGGACGTGTCCTGTTCAAGCGGACAATAGCGAACATCCTTTGAAAAAAAAACCGACTTTCGATGGATCGGCTCGAAACACGCAAATTTAATGCGTGCTTCGAGCCGATCCATCTGTAACACTGTATAAGTACACAGATCAGCGTACACATTGGGCCTGGTTAGTAGATTGTGCTGCCAGTTATCCTGTGTCCGGGATTTTCTTTCCAGTGTTCAGAATGGATTATGCCGTACTGCAGCTTGTAACAAATTGTTCTCGTAACAAAAGACGTCCACACCAACGGTACTGACACGTGTTCGCGATGGTCACGGGATAAGGTTCGGTAAATTGTCACAAGTGTGGACCCACCTTAAGCGTTTTCATATTAACGATCGACTTTTTGTCGTCTGAGCATTTTCAGAATTTGGGACACCCCAATCAGCGTAAGTCGTTAACAAAAATTAACTCGCTGTCAGTTTTGTGACGACAATTAAGCATAAAATCTGTCTAAAAATTTACTTTTTCCACGTTCTGAATGTAGATTATCGCTTAAATTTTATATAATTAACACAAAAACAATACTTTTATAGAAATTTCATGCTTAATTATCGTCACAAACCTAACAGTGAGTTAATTTTTGTTAACAGCTTACGCTAATTTGGGGGTCCCAAATTCTGAAAATGCTCGTCTAGAGCCGATTCTGCGTCGATAGGTTTGGGGATACCCCAAAATTGTCGCTCATAAGACGCTAGTGTGTGATAGCCCTTAATACTTGAGATACTCTTTGCTCTTTATATGATGATAATGACATGTTGATAACTCTTCAAAGTTCAAATTGACGACAAATGTTTTCTGGAATTCCCTCATATTATAATTTTGAAGAATGAAATGACTTATTTAATTACTTGGAATTTATTGATAACGATGAGGAAAATGTAATAATATGTAACTCCACTCACATCACAAAGAAAGAAATCATTGTTAAAAATATATTTTATGTACCCTACAACTTGGCAAAAAAGAGCAGAAATGGAAGTAAGTTTTTCAGTGTCACCACACTGAGAGCATACATATAGTCACTACTTTTAAAAAAACTTGTATCTTCGTCTGTCAATGAAAAGAAAATTGTAGTAAGTATGTATGGAATGCATATAGACTTACTGTGTTTTATTTTAACTTTGAGGAACAGCGTGAGATACGAGATTTTTTAAAAGTAGTGACGATATATCATAATATCAATACCAATAAACTGGCATAGCCAATTCTCCAAAGTTATTTTTGAACACAATACTGGGCACCGGCCTCCAATGAAAGGAGTTAAAACCATAGTTAATTGTTTAGCTTCCTGTTACTATACTTAATTGAGGTTTTTGACCCGTGACGTTTATCTGGGCCGCAGTTTTAACCAGTTATACTTGACCTGTATGACCTTGAGAATTGTATGTATGAAGGGACCAGTGTACACTGGGTTTTAGTATGAGTCGCGTAAATAATAGAAAGTGAAAACAGTTGACAATGAGTGAATTTGTTTTTTTGTTTAAATCTTCTGAGAGAAAAAGTATTGTTAGACATATTTTTTGTACATGTAGGAAGAGTGGTATCGACAGACAGTCAATGAAATTATATTATTTAGAGGTAAAAAGGAAGTCTACCTATACAAAAAAAAGAACTCACTTTTAACACTAACTCTGTTATATTTTTTTTTATTATAAACTGGCCTATTTCTAGAGCAACTAAAATTAATACAGACACTTTAATTGTAAAAACTATAAGCACAATTTTATTGCATATTTTATGGCATAGATCCCATTAATGCCAATAAATTAATCTAGGGCATTAAGATTAATGTGATTAAAAATAGATGTCGTCACTACTTTGAAAAAAACTTGTATCTTCGTCTCTCAATGAAAAGAAAATTGTAGTAAGTATGTATGGAATGCATATAGACTTACTGCGTTTTAACTTTGAGGAGCAGCGTGAGATACGAGATTTTTTAAAAGTAGTGACGATGTATGTATGATGATTGATGAATAAGGGCCACCACCAAAAAAAACCAACAAAAATGGAGGGTTAACCCACTATTTTATATGGAATTTGACAGATGACACCCCACTAACCCTGAGTTATGTCAGTGGTTGGTGCAAGTAGGCCTAAGGATAATATGACAGTTTTATTTATATGTAGTTGCTAAAAATGTGCTTGATGTGATGAGAAAAATATTATTTGAAAACAAATAATTATTATTTTAATTGATTCAGCTCGTATGTTTATTTAAAAAAAAATGCAAATTGAAAGTGAATTTCCTAAAAATTTCATACAAATTTCAGAAAACGCATAAACATTAAGTGCGTTTTCACATTATCCGATCCGATATCGGATGTCGGAAGGATTTCAATAAAAAAAATCCAAGATGGCGCCCGTAATGTATGGGATATCGGTCTGACATCCGATATCGGATCGGATAATGTGAAAACGCACTAAGACGTTACTTTGTTAAGATATATTTGAGCAGCTAGGTCCTAGGCTATTAATAATATGTGAGTGTGCATGAGAAAAGTCCCACTTTGTTGATTGCTATAAAGCCGCTTTGTCAGTTTTTTCATAAAGAGACAAGTAAATCTCGCCTCAATGGTAACCGACAAAGTGGGACGTTTTACTAAACACACTCACATATATCTTATGGCGAGTGTAAATATTTCTTGTCATTCTCAGAGTCAAATTACAGCAGCAGGTTATAAAACCTTATCATAGTAACATGATAGTACAGTATGGACAGTTATGTGTTGTGCAAGTATCAAATAATACCGTCCACTCATTGTGAGAAGGTATCTAAGCACCTTGTATTTAATAAGTAAAATAAAAACTCACACTTCATTTTTAGGGTTCCGTAGTCAACTACTAGGAACCCTTATAGTTTCGCCATGTCTGTCTGTCCGTCCGTCCGTCCGCGGATAATCTCAGTCAGTAACCGTAAGCACTAGAAAGCTGAAATTTGGTACCAATATGTATATCAATCACGCCAACAAAGTGCAAAAATAAAAAATGGAAAAAAATGTTTTATTAGGGTACCCCCCCCTCTACATGTAAAGTGGGGGCTGATATTTTTTTTCATTCCAACCCCAACGTGTGATATATTGTTCGATAGGTATTTAAAAATGAATAAGGGTTTACTAAAATCGTTTTTTGATAATATTAATATTTTCGGAAATAATCACTCCTAAAGGAAAAAAAAGTGCGTCCCCCCCCCTCTAACTTTTGAACCATATGTTTAAAAAATATGAAAAAGATCACAAAAGTAGAACTTTATAAAGACTTTCTAGGAAAATTGTTTTGAACTTGATAAGTTCAGTAGTTTTTGAGAAAAATACGAAAAACTACGGAACCCTACACTGAGCGTGGCCCGACACGCTCTTGGCCGGTTTTTTTAGAATTCCGTACCTCAAAAAGGAAAAACGGAACCCTTATAGGATCACTCGTGTGTCTGTCTGTCCGTTGTCACAGCCAATTTTCTCCGAAACTACCGAACCGATTAACTTGAAATTTGGCACACATAATATATGATATATGATCCACTGATCCTCCTAAAAAGGAGGCGCCTAAGCCCTTCTTGTAGTGTACGAAACCCTTGCAACGAGAGTACAACTCGCATTTTTACACAGATTGACTGAGTCCCAAGGTAAGCTCAAGAAGGCTTGTGTTGTGTAGGTACTCAGACAATATCAAATTTATAATAATAATAATATAACAATAAAGACGTTTATTCAAAAGTTTGAACACATGTACATTATAAAAGTACACAGGCATGCTTACAAACTAATTGAAAAGGTAAGTGGCTTAGCTAATGTCTGTGCCAGAGGGCCTCGAGGCGCAGCGGCCACAAGGACTGCCAGCAACGGACACTGTTATTCTGCCACCACCAGATTTATAGCTAGCTAACTAATAACTAACAGTAAAAACATTAACGCCATGTCGGACAGGATAGCATAAACTGAACAAATGCAAGGTGTGTGGAATTAGGTACTATACTTATATATTTAATAGAACAGTCGCACACAGCCAAACAATCAACTTAGTTCATAAACCAACATAATTTGTACAATTAAGTCTCTTACTAATTTTCTTACGATTAAGTATAGACCTATAAAATAAATTGGTTTAATTATCCCTGCTGTAGCCTATTAGTAGTATTACAGTATTCCACAATAATAGTTATTTGTTTTACAAGGGGGCAAAGTGGTTGTTTAACCGCACGTGCCAATATTGATACCTGAGCAAGCGAAAGATTCCAATATTGAACCGCGAGCGTAGCGAGTGGTTCAAAAAGTGGAATCTTGAGCGTTGCGAGGGTATCAAGGCACGAAGGTTAAACAAACTTTGCCACCGAGTGAAACACAAAAATTTTTACCACACCAACACGAACAACATACTGACTATAAAACATCACTAAATCAAATTCATCAATTTATTCAATATTTATGATTCAAAATCATCATATAAAGGTAAAATCTAGCAGCCAGATTAAGACATCGAGTTAAAATTTGTATGAAATTACTTTGTCCCCTTGTGGATAAAATGCAATTTTGCTATCTGTTTTCGAATAGCAAAGAAAGCCTTTACCAGTTGGTGTGGTGAAAAGACTATTGCAAGTACAGTCAACTAATTGGAACCCTAGGCCACTCTACAACCATGTCAAAATAACAAGCAATAAGAGATTTCTTACAATCTGATTTATCATGTCACTATTACATAGTCCTACAGTGGCCTATGGTTCCAATTAGTTGACTGTGCTTATTATCTTTTCTACATGTTATACACTGGGATGTATTGCATATGCTAAAATCAGGCTGAGGCAGGGTGGCAATGATTTTGATATCCCTGCCTGTGCTAAGGTTAAAATAATCCAGCAGTGTTTTGGAATATCTGTAGTATACAAATCATTTATTCAGGAAATAGGCCACAGAGGCACTTTTAGGTTACCTACTATGTGCGTATTCACATGATCCAATCCAATATCGGATGTAGTACCGATATCCTATACATTACAGGCACCATTTTAGATTTTTTCTATAGAAATTCTTCCGACATCCAATATCGGATTGGTTATTGTGAAAACGGACTGACACTAGTTTGCATTATACAAGTCATAAATTAAGCAATTCATTGATTTCATTTCCTTTCTTAGTTTTTGTACAAGTGGTGGGTATGCTACATAATGCAATTTTTATCATCTACCCACATATTTATAATACAGAAGGCCAGTTTTGAATTTTAAACTGTTGGTCTTTTTTTTTAAATCCCAGTAAAGGTATACAACAATCTGATATATTTGCTCCTTATATTTATCATATTAGTCACATTGTGGCCAAAGTACAAGCTAAGCTATATTTGGGTCTAAGTTAATGTGTGACAGACTCCAAATAAGTAATTGAACAAACATACAACACAACCAACAATATGGTAAGAGCACAGATTTTATTAGCTAAGAAGGAAAATTCTTCTATCTGTGTTCCAGAAAACATGTAGGTATCTTATCAAAAATTTCTTTACAATGTGTGTTCGAGGTTTAAAAAATACACGAACGAGAAAATAAAAACACTACTTTGTTTACATTGCTTATAGATTAGATAAACAGCCGCCTATAGCAAGCTAGCTTTGCACTATGTTATCACTTCTGTGATTTCATGGAAGCATCTTATGTGTTCTCTTTGCTTATGTGCATCCAAGTGTCCTCTAATGAGCAATGACTCACTAAGGCGCAGATTAAAAAAAATATTAACCATAGAAAAGTCTAGAATTTTTTTAATGTATCATCATGCACAGGATTCATCACAATGCCTCATAAAGACAATTCGCTCGCCCGCGTAGGCCCAAACGAAGCTATGTTGTTGGCAAATTAACAATTAGCATCAAATAGATTTGAGTCACGACATACGCGGACAAGGCCTCAACTGTTCGAATATACACAGTTTTGTCTTTGTTTACTTTAGTTACACCGTATTACTTACCTTTTACTGGACTTGAGAGAGAGAAACACAGCAGGACAGCAGCGGCAACCTTCATAACACTCACTTTTTTGTTGAAAAAGTCCATTTTAGCGTATGGATGTGCTATTTACGTTTAAAATATAAGACCGTCTTGGCATTGACGTTTACCACGCTGGCGGTGCGAACTATGAAAAACCAACGGTGAACAAGACAAGTTCGTATGATCGTTTGGATGGTGTTGCCAGCCTTCGAGTTCAAAACTCGTGCAAACGTTAATTACTGCATTGCGACTTTGTCAGTGAAAAGAGCAACAACTGAAAACTTTTTTTGAAAAATTGGATGTGTTCGTTCAGTAGACTTAAATATAATGATACTTCTGTTCTGTGTTTTGTTCAAAAAAATTATATTTTGTGGATAGAATATTTTTCAAAAATATACATTATATGAAATAGATATCATACACGAAAGAAAAAACGGCAAGGCCCACTGGTGGCCGAGCCGGGAATCGAACCGCCCGGCGGGCGTGTGGTCTAGTGGTGACCGTATCGCCGTGTCTTGCGTGGGCGACCGTCGCGTCTCATACTTCCATATCGATAAGGTTTGATCTCGTATGCGTCGCATCGCTGTCGCGCGACCATCGCTGAAGACCCGGGTACGATTCCCGGCTCGGCCACCAGTGGGCCTTGCCGTTTTTTCTTTCGTGCATGATATCTATTTCAATTTATAATTTATATATAGCAGTGTGACTATAAACATTAAATAAATGTCATATACAAAGAAAAAGTGACCAAGGCCTCCAAGTGTTCCGAGCTGGAATCGAACCAGCGTACTCCGTTAACCGGACGGATGCCTGTAAAACCACTCGGCCATCGGATCACGAAAGCAAGGGTCGAAATTTCCAAGTATGACTACTAAGTGTAAGTGTGACTACTTGAAAAAAGAATAAATCAAAAATATTCAATAAAATAATTTGATTTGTTCCCTAGTTGTAAAAATATACATGTCAACATTTAGGAAGCCATTTTTCTGGACCATCTGCACCATCAACATTATCGCCAATTTCTCGAAAAAAAGGTAACTTAACCCACATACAATTTGTAGTGGTTACAAAGGTTTAAAAAAAACCTCAACTTTAGACAAATTCATGTGGCTGGTAACATTTTCGATTGCTAAAGTTGCATTTTAAACAAAAAGTATTTTTATCATGTTGAAAATGCTTAATTAATTTGCACACTTAATTTACTATTATATTTATTTTTTTAGCAATAATTTTTAATAAAAGCACTTTGCTTTTTACCCATACCATGAATGGTTTATTATCTATGATCGTTGGTTTCTTCGATGGTTCCTAGATGGCGTTAATAAATGAGTTTGCGTTGGTTTGCGCAAGTTTGCGCAATCCTGAGAAAAGATAGCTTTGAAAAACCCCCGATAGATGGTGATAAGGGTTATTTGTCCAGTTATTTCTGAAGAATTAACTAATCTTATTTTTACTTGAAATCATATGGATTACCTACCTACAGTTCTACCACACAATAAGTACTCTTTGTTGGGATCTCTTTGGCGCTTTGAATTATCTGACAGTCAGAAAAATTGTCCTGTCGAAGTGCTGTCGTAGGTATTATGGGTGTCTTAGGTATAAAATATATAATAGTGGTGTTAATATATGGTGTTAATACAAATATTTAGTATTTTTACAAATTAAAAGGAGTGTGACTGTTCATGGTTCAGTTTGTGAGTTACTTCTAGGGCTTCCAATACCGGGATCCCGGTATCTCGGGATCCCGGGATCCCGCCTTTTTTTGGGCCCATTTCAATACCGGTATTTAATTTAGCAATACCGGGATCCCGGTATTTTTAAAAACTAACAAATTATGCCAAATTAACGTAAATTACTCATCAAAAACGTAAAATTTCTGCATCATGATGGTCACTACACGCGTAAATCTTGCTTGTTGCTCTCTTTTCTCGATTTGACACATTCTCTGTTTGGTGTTTTTGCAAGATTTGTATGAAAATGATAGTTTTTTCGATGATTACCCAGATAAAGAATTAAAGTTACGCGTCAAAAGCATTCATTGAGGAGGGTCTGCCGCGAACAGTTTTTGACACATTTGTCGCACTTGTGACTTCGCACGTAAGTGTGACAGAAAAGCAACACGTCAAACGTAGTTGTAATAGGCCATAGATCCTCTGTAAACAAATCGCCTTGATGCATCTATATTGGTTATTGCAAACGAACTAACGTATACCGTAGCTACTCTATTTTCACTGTTGTACGTGTGCGTTAGTGTGTTGAACTCTAGCTGAAAACTTTGCCGTAACATTCCCGATAGTAACGAAATAGGGAACTCACTACTCAACTATCAAAATGAGGAAAATTACTTTTCTTATACGTAAATGAAGTGTTCCTATTCCGCGAAGTAATCTTTTTGATTTTGATTATCATGGATTTCCGCAAAGTAATGTGTGATTCCATAGATTATTTCTTAATGTGATTTTTAATAATCTATGTCGGACAATTTAGCTTTTTTTTTATAAATGGGCTTACTCTTGGCCACAGACTAGCCAAAGCAGAGTCAAAGACGTGGCCTACGATGGAGTGAGCTCGCCCAGAAGATGCCTGTTCACTCTTGATTTGAAGGAAGGGTTATATGAGCTCGGAAATATAGCCGCCGGCAAGGAATTCCACACCTTGGCAGTGCGCATAAGAAAAGAAGAAGCAAAGCGCTTCGTGCGGATTCTTGGCTAATTATTCAATGATTTGGTGGATTTATTTTATTAGTGCTTTAGCGCCTCTAGCGCCACTAAAAACAAAAATACCACTAAATTGTACCATAGATATTGATTACAATGTGTTTAAAAAAATCATCTCATGTTCTAATTTCAAAAGTCAATGATGAAACTATAGAGTGTGTGTAATCGAGAAATGCTCTTAATGCTTGTTATTTAATAAAGTGATACTGATATTATAGTTAAATCTACAGTACAATTATACCATTAACACCGACTATAAAATGTAACACTGCATGAATGAGACACAGCTTCCTAGTATCACAGCCATATTAAAGAAGAGGCGACTGAGGTGGCTCGGGCATGTGTATCGAATGGAGCGGACTCGTTTGCCGCGTCAAATCCTGCTGGAAGAGGTTGCAGATGCAAAGAGACCGGTCGGACGGCCAATGCTGCGCTTTAAAGATTGCGTGAAGCGTGACATAGTCACATTTGATATTCCATGCAACCAGTGGCAACGACTGGCCGAGAACCGACCCACGTGGCGCCGTGTTATCCATGAAGGTCAATCCAAGCACGCCAATGCCTGGTTTTTCTCCTTGAATGATAAACGCATGAGGCGTCACGAGCAGGCCTCTAACCCCCGCCCATCTGGGGGAGCATATACCTGCCGTGTGTGCGGACGAGGGATCCTCTCTTGAATTGGGCTATACGGCCACGAATGTAAGTGTCGCAAGGATGCTGCTTAATCGTCTGTTATAGATGCAAAGGCCTGTTATTATTAAAATGTAAAAGGTTCTATTCCGCACGAGCTTAAAGAGAACGATTTGGCAAAAAACATGGTTTGCTATGGCCGCGTCTTCTTGCAAAATGTCCGATCTGGAGGCGATATCTAACTTACAGAATCACCTGAGTACAGATCTGGCGCTCTTTCCCGCTTGATTTTATACTGCGTCCTCAGTCCCACTCACAACAAAAATAAAGAGCACAGGGCGTAGCCGTTTGAACTATGTAGGTATACTTAAAAACAATAAAAGTTGAGCCGACTTGGCCACATAAGTTTGAAAAACCGTTTTGGGTCAAAATCGAAACTTTTTAAGTTGGAAATGTAATCGATTTGACCCATTTGTAAGAATTGTAAGTCGGATTAGCAAGATTCTGCTGTAGTATAACACGCATGAAAATTAACAAACGAGATTTTGAATAAAATTTGTTATTTTAAGCAAATTACTTGGTTTTTATATTTTCCTGATTTCAATACCGGGATCCCGGGATCCCGGTATTGAAATCGCCAATACCGGAATGAATACCGGTATTGGAGAATGTCCGGTATTTGGAAGCCCTAGTTACTTCAATAATGGTGTTGTGGACAATCCAAAACAGAATGTGTGCTAGGAACGCGCATCTTTCATTTTTGATCGCCAGTGTCCGAGATGTGGCTGCGGACTGCTCATTGAATTGAATTGAAGTAAGCGTAAACGAAATGATTGGTCTGAATCTAAATCTGGTCTGATATGGGACTGCTTGACTACTTGCCTATTGAAGATAATTTATCATCACATTCATCACAGTGTGCGTAGCCGAATGCAAAAACGCTCACGATAATATGTCTTTAGTTGCTATATCTCTATCACTCTTGTGGATTAGCGTGACAGAGCCAGACTACCTTTCTGCGGCGCTTTGGTGGCGTTTCGCGTAGCAGAAATGCCATTTGGCTAAAGGACCAGGTAAGATTTTTTTTTTCATTATAATTGGGCTTACTCTTGGCCACAGACTAGCCAAAGGCAAAGACGTGGCCTACGATGGAGTGAGCTCGCCCAGAAGATGCCTGTTCACTCTTGATTCCTAAGTATCTAAGTATAGAAAATTAGAGTGGATGAGTTGAGTGAGTGGAAAGAATATTATGTGTCTCATTTTTTTATCTGTCGGTCTGGCCTAACGCGTAGTGACCCTGCCTGCTAAGCCGCGGACCCGGGTTCGAATCCCGGTAAGGGCATTTATTTGTGTGATTAACACAGATATTTGTTCCTAAGTCATGGATGTTCTAGCGGTCTGCGGCGTAAGTATATGGCCATACCATCGCATCGAGGCGACTTTCCTGCAGCTTATCCGCTTCGTCTAGAATACAATGTAGAGTAAATAAAGGAATTCTTGTACACAATTGCCGGTAGCAAATGTAGAAATAGGCAACGGTAGGTGCAGTGAGTAGTCGATTCATTCCGCTCGCGCGGGAAATCACGCGTGCGTGTGTAGGGTGACCAGCCGGTTGAGGAGAATGAGGACGGTCCCAGTCGGACACTGTTCCGATGGGTTGGCATTGCTACGTAGCAATTATTAAGTAGCGTTGGAACAATTTGACGTCGCTTTACGTGCGCTACCACAGATAAAAAAATTTTTTTATAGTACGTCGGTGGCAAACAAGCGTACGGCAGGCCTGATGGAAAGCGGTCACCGTAACCTATGGACGCATGCAACTGAAAGAGTGCCACATGCGCGTTGCCACCCCATTAGAAACTTGTACATTCCCTTTTGCTTTGATTTGATTTTAGTCAACACTAAATGGCTAAAAGATTCCACTCTGAGGGCCAATTTCATGAATTTCATTCAATAATATCTCCGCTAATAGAGATTTAAATTCTATTAACAAAATCGAAAACGAGTGGTCAATACCACTGGATTTACTAGCCTAGCCTAGATTCAAAAATATAATTTCATCGTTTTCCAGAGACTTCTGAACGGCGAATTCGTGCGTTCGGAATTAAAAAATCGATCCACTAAACCACTGTTCAATTTCGGTTTCGTAACCTTTTGGGACACCGGTCCAATCGTTCTTAACCAACCAACTGAGGCCTGCCAGAACCTTGCATATTTTTCCATGTCTTCCCTAAATGCAACATCATTTTGACACTTTCCGGTGGGAAGACAGAAGATTTTTTTTTATAATTCTTTTTCCTGAACCCTCCCACCGCCTGGTCACCCTACGCGGCGGGAGCAGTCCCACGAGTAGAGCAATTTATGGTGCTCTCCACTATATCCTTTGTTTTTCCAATTTCCCCATTTACATAATATGCAGTGTTATGGGGCCGGCCTACGATAAGCGTATGTTCGTACCTACCCTTAAAGTACCTACTCTTAAATAAAAATATGGTTTTTACGTTTTCGAGGGGTTAGAATGCTCAATAACTGGGAGGCAAAGTTGTTAAATCGCTCGTGCTAATATTGATAATATCGGAGCAAGCGGAAAATTCTAATATTTGAAATCGAAAGTGCAATTTTGAGCATTTTAGAATCCCTGCAAAGGCTACAGAAACGGACGCTTACTATAACCAAAATATACATAATAATTTTATCCAGACATTTACACAGAGAGCACAGAGAGCCATGGAGCGCGCCATGCTCGGTATCAAGATGCAACCGAGTAAGGAATACCGCCGAGATCCGTCATCGCACTAAGGTGCAACACGTAGGTTTCGTTATTACCAAACTAAAATGGAGTTGGGCGGGTCATGTTGCTAGGCAGAGTGATGGCAGGTGGGCCAAAATATTAACGGAATGGTGGCCGCTAACAAATGTAAGAAGAGCCTGGCATCCGTTGGCTCGTTGGGTCGACGACATCCGAAAAACTGCGGGTCACAACTGGATGAGACTAGCCCAGGACCAGGAGAAGTGGCGTACTAGAAGAGAGGCCTATGCTCAGCAGGGGGTGATAAAGGGCTGATATGATGATGATGATGAGACATTTACGCTATTAACGTACCTATACGGTATCCCTAAAAGGCTTCGCTCCAGAGCTCCTCCTCCTTTTGACTCACGTTTCACCTGTGACAGATGTGGCAAAAGGTGTCGTGCTGCCATCGGACTACTAAGTCACTAAAGACGATCTACTGCACCACACAATAAAATCACTGCAACGATCATCAGCTAAGATGTCGTGGCCGATGATGATCTATTAGCTAGCCGCTGCTGTGTCATTCTATTGAAAAAATCTCACGGTAGATCTACCGAAATCAAAAGAGCTTAGCAAAACATCACAAACGCGTCCCCCTACCGGAAAAAAGTGTTAAACTGCCCGAACAAGTAATTATTAACCACGCAAACAAATTTGTAACAACAAAATTAGCGAATAGCTCACTGTCCAGCCGGGGCAGGGAGTGGAGAACGTTCAAGACTAACAATCTTCTTAAGACGCAACAGGAGCGAAAATGCTAAAATGGAAAGGCCCCCTTTCAATTTGGGAATTTTAGTTATTAGATAGAGATAGATATCATCGCGCGACCATGCTACCGGTGCGAGTCTTTCCGCCATCTCGAGAGAAAATGATCATTTCCTCATATAATGATTTAGATGAAATCTATGCCCGATGTCTTGTTATATTATTTGCTGTGAAGATTGTCGTATGATCGATGACGATCTACGTTATTACTATCTATGAGCCATTAGGGAAAGATTTAAGTTTTATTTAAGACTAGCTTTTGCCCGCGGCTTCGCTCGCGTTAGAAAGAAACAAAAAGTAACCTATGTCACTCTCCATCCCTTCAATCATCTCTACCTAAAAAGATCACTTCAATTCGTCGCTCCGTTTTGCCGTGAAAGACGGACAAACAAACAGACACACACACTTTCCTATTTATATTAGTATGGATAAGAGTGAGAATAAAATATATCTACAACTGCAGTCAATCAAATCCGAAAACCTTATACGCCCATCAACTAAAAAAAAAAAATCTCAGCTATCAGTCTTCTTTGTTCACTACACTCTCCCAAAACGAAACTAAAACTATCTCCCCGAAAAACCCATCCTAGAATCTCTACCACTTTCCCCCGACCTCCATTTCCCACACGGAAAACGCGGAGCAAAGTCCAACTTTGCTGGCCGTGCGGAAAAACAGGGAGCTTAATCTAAAAGTTTGGTTAATTGAGGTAACGAAGTAGCTCCCTCATCGTATTAAGTCTGAATTGGGTGAAATCCGCGTGATTATGTATGCTCGGGGGATCGCTGAAAAAAGGTGTAAATTTGGTTTTGCGCGTGAGTGGCCTAAGTGTGTTTTTTAAACTAGAAAGTTTTGTGTCATGCATTTTGTATGAAAATGAATTAGGTGCAGGCACTATGAGTACTTAAGCGTTGTGTAATGTGTGCAGAAGTGTATCCATTTCATTATTCAAATCATTTTGACTTTAACCACTTTTTTATCTTTTAAAATACTTTCCCGTGTGGACGGGTTAAGAATTTCACCACCCGCTTTCTTCCCGTGGGTGTGGTAGAAGTCGACTGTGGGATTTGGGTTTAATTGTGGCGTAGGCGAGAGGCTGGCAATCTGTCACTGCAATGTCACAATTTTCGTTTTCTTTCAACCCTTTAATTGCCAAGAGTGATGGCACTGAGACTTTTAGTAGTTTCATGTGCTCTGCCTACCTCTTTATGGGATACAGGCGTGAATGTATGTATGTATATTAAAATACTTAACCGAAAATCAGTGAAATTTATTCACTATGATATATCAATTTACATATGCTATACCGCCAAATTATAAACTTTTGCACCCCAAAAACATCTAATTTCTTCAAAAAATTAGTTTAAACACGCCGTTAAATAAGTAACATGCCAGTGCCCTAATTAAACTTTTAAAAAAGTCACTCAAAAAAGAAAAGTGATTAAAATCGCCGGGCCAATCAGACCAGGCATAAATGGGTGAATTCCGTAACTCGGCTGACTGGAGGCGGGTATTTTTTTAGTCAGCGAAGCGTAAACTGTGCGCCGCGGATCCGCCATTTTGTTTTCTTTTCAGGTACGTACGTAATAAGTAGGTACGTATGGTGTTTTATCCAGCAATAGTTCGCAAAGTAGTACATATATAATATACATTTTCCCCTCACTAGCTCGGAAACACGTGTTTTGTCCTTTAATACCAGCGGGTAAAAACGCATTTTATCCACTAGTGGGTAAAGTAATTTGACCTTGAATAAAGCTTTGAAATTGATAAAAGTAGGTGATTCTAGTAATAAAGATGATTTACCACCTGTAGAACTACTGGAAGCACGGAAGCAGTGATAAACGCATTTTTTGCGTTGTAGTTTCCTCGCTATAGTGAGGGGAAAAGTTTTGTGTTACACTCGGGTGCAAATGTATTTTACTTCTCGTGTGTTAAAAAACTCGCTAGTTCAGGATTCTATTCTCGAACTATTCAATCCTTTCACTTGCTCGTTTTTCAATTCCACACTCGGCGTTAAAATACAACTTTGCCCCCTTGTATAACAAATAAGTAACTATTCTTCATCATTATCCTTTTCTCAACTTTTTTTCATCCTCTAGGTTAAGGATTTATACAATCATCATCCTCCTTGGTTCGATTTTTTATGGTTTACTTATTTTTCTCGTGTTGATGTACCTACTGAATAAAATGTGATTAGATCTGTAGCAAAATATGTTTCATCTTCGTACACTGACACCTTCGGAATGGATCAAATTTTATGCTAAATTTCATATTGGCTTTGACTTACATGCGGATGCTTAAAACTGAATTTCTAGATGCGGCCTGTAATTTTTTCCCAGCATGAAATGATCTCTTGAAAGTGGTAAAATGTTGTCAATATATATTGATTTAAACTAACACGATCTTCACTCATATTATTAAATTAAAACGGGACTTAATCGCGTAAAACTTACGTTTTATATTTAACCCGACGTTTCGGACATGACATTACGTCCGTACGTAAGTTTTACGCGATTAAGTCCCGTTTTAATTTAATAATATGTTGTCAATATGTTAGAAAACAATAAAATGAAAGTCAGTCCATTTCCCTAAAGCAGTTTTTATGCGGATCCCTAAAAATATAATTAGACCGCTACACCCTAATGAAATTATAAAGGAGGCCGAACTCCGTAAGTGTCGTAAAGACGGGAAAAAGTGCCGTTTTATCCCCCTCAAGAAAAGTCTAGAAATAATTGTTCGGGAGTTGAATAAAATTGGAACTTTGCCATAAAAATGCGTTGATTAAAAAAGTGTGAGTCGGTCTAATTTTGCAATGATTTAAACCTACTGTATTTAAATAGGCGTTTTAATATCTATTTCAACAGTTAAAGTAACATTTTAGAATTGTATTTCTAATTTTTCTCTTTGATGGCCTGATTTTCTCTTTGGCCAGTACCTGTTTTTAAGGTTCTGAAATATATTTTTCAGTACAGATGGTGTTTTTTTTAAGCACTAGTGCAAAAAGTTGTTCATTATATGTCAGGTCGAAACTTCCGGGGGCCATCTGTACTGAAAAACGTCGTACGATACACGTGCGAAAAGGAAATTCGTACGAACTCACGCACTTCTAATGTACGAAAAGTTTATACAGACAAAGTGCAAAATTATGTATACACACCTTTATGTACAGGTAAAAAGTTCTGTATACATATTTTTGGCACTTTGTCTGTAACACAGCTGTGTTGTTGACTGTACTATATTGATAGTAAGTGTAACTATAAACTAAATTCCTTGAAAACTCCCGAATTGACTCATACATTTTATTAAGTTTTATTTCGTCATTAAGGTTCCCTAGTATCTATATTTTCTTAATTTCGAGAAACAATTAACCTGCCTATTATATCTTACGACAGTCGACGCTTATATTACTAAATGTTGGTAACAAAATAGGTTCTCAAATTGAACCGAAACATTTCTGACGTGGCTATGTACAAAGTTGTAACCGGGAATTGAATTGCTCAACTATAAATTAAATTCCTTGTGTGAAGAAAGATATAACTGTCGATCAAAAAATTGCGTCAGTTTCGGTTTTAGATACATCTCAGACCTCTAATTTTGTTTTATGCGTTTTTTCTTTATATTCAAACGAAAGGAATGTGTAAGTATGATAAGCAATATATTGTTCAAAAATATTTCCAATTATGTCAATATTCAGTGGGGCTAATACCTAAATATTGTATGTTACAGTATATGACGTTAAATAATCCGGCAAGAATCCGCGGTATCATTGAGTTTTGTGCTAGATTCGAATCCGCAAAGGTTTAAACTGGTCTAAACTGGTTGAAACCGGGTTCTATAAAGCGGCTTACGGGATTCTAAGTTGTGGTTATTGAGCTAGTATTTGTGAGTTTCTGCGGCTGGTTCTGTGTTTAAATTTTTGAACTAAAACGTTCCTTTTGAGGCCAGAGAATTGCGTCTAAGTCTAGAGATCCACGCAGGGCCGAAGTCAGTGCGCAAACACAAAATAATAGTAAGTTGATAATTATCCTTCATGAATTTTATAACACTCCATTCTTTTTAGGGTTCCGTACCAAAAAGGTACACAAGGAACCCTTATGGCGCCGCTCTGTCTATCTGACTGTCTGTCTCTCTGTCACATTATTAAATATCTCGAGAACTACTTATGCTATCGCTTTGAAATTTTTAATACTTATGAACATTGTTAACCTCTACAAATGGAAAGTATTTTTTTTTAATTTATTAATATTCATTGCAGAAAATGGCCAAAACGAAAGGGAGGCAAACTGAAAATTTCAAGTAACTAGGTCAAGTGGGGTATCGTTAGAAAGAACTCAAACTGTACATATCAAAACTATTTTTTATAATTTTTTGGATGTGGAAAAAACATGTTTTTAGAAGGAAAATGTAAAAAACATACCGCCCCCCCCCTTATCTCTGAAGTTTACCAACATAAATTTATGAAATTTTCAGCAAACATGGCTATTATAATGAATATTACAGAAAAAATAAAATCGTACACGTATCTTGAAAACTTTTTTTTTAATTAATAAAAAACCTTTCAGATTTACATTTCCAAGTACCTGTATTTTTTAACAAAATAACAATCAAATTACCTGCTTTCAAATAGAGGCAAAATGGTTAAAATCGGTTCACGCAATAAACAATTATTCCATAAAAATCATGGGGGGGGGGGGATTTTGTAACAGAAGAGCGATAGGCAGAGCTACGATACGCTTGCAAAGCGTACAGTCACCGGCATAAATAAGTGATGAATTTTGTATCTATCGTTTGACGATTTCGTATGACATTTCAGACATGACGTTAAAGTGACAAGGTACAGAAATCATCACTTCTTTATGCCGGTGACTGTACAATTGTGACGTTGTCTAGGTAAACTAAGTTTTAAAACGGGCGTAGTTCACAAGTAGGTCCTATCATGTCCGTTGTACGGACGTGTACGGTATTCTTCCACAATACCTAAAGTTTTGAAAGAAAGAAGCGGCGCAGACAAGTTCCAAGTTGCAGTGGCTAGTGGTGGGACGGTGTCGATGTGTTACGTAAGTTATCGATAGTCGATGATCAATTGATCAGATAGTTAGTCTGTCGAAATCAGATTCCCTGTGGGAGCGTAGGTTCGTATCCTACCGACTGCGCCATGTAAAATATGAATAGAGTAAACACACTTAAGCTTTTAAGACTGAATAATTATTCATCTACCACAACACAAGAAATTATATATGATAGAGACAATAGGCATTTAAGAGACTTAATTGGTAAATCGTAGGATCAAAGCTCCAGTCCTCACGATACAGGCTAGACCTAGTGTGAGGGCTACTGTTTGTTCTAAGAAGCTCTTGTATATTTCTATTGTTTGTTTTTCTATTATTAACTTAGGCTTTATGTAATGCAGATTTGGAAAATAAATGTATTGTATTGTATTTGTGTTGCACGGAAGAATGTGGTTAGAATCAGATGACGTTAAATGTTCATGCTAGTGTTAGTCTGCGTTTTCACATTATCCGATCCGATATCGGATGTAGGACTGATATCCCATACATTTAAGCCGCCATCTTTGATTTTTACCTTTGAAATCCTTTCCACATCCGATATCGGATTGGATAATGTGAAAACGCACTTACGTTAAAATTGTGGAGCAAGCGAGTAAAACATAAGTTGTTTCTGGTTCTGGTCCATCTTTGGTAATTGCGAGAATAGTTATTTGATATACAAGGAGGCAAAGTTGTATTTTAACGCCGAGTGTGGAATTGAAAAACGAGCAAGTGAAAGGATTCTATAGTTGAACCACGAGCGAAGCGAGTGGTTCGAGAATAGAATCCTGAACTTGCGAGTTTTTTAACACACGAGAAGTAAAATACATTTGCACCCGAGTGTAACACAAAACTTTTCCCCTCAAAATGGCGAGGAAACTACAACGCAAAAAATGCGTTTATCACTGTTTCCAGTAGTTCCACAGGTGGTAAATCATCTTTATTACTAGATTCACCTACTTTTATCAATTTTAAAGCAGTTAATTTAACTTTATTCAAGGTCAAATTACTTTACACACTATTGGATAAAATGCGTTTTTACCCGCTGGTATTGAAGGACAAAACACGTGTTTCCGAGCTAGTGAGAGGAAAAGCTAATTTCAAATACATGCACAATTTAAAGGAAGAGGAAACAACGCCATCTGACCCTAGAGCACAACTTGCCTTGTCGCGCGCGAGTCCATACATCAAGCGCGACAACAAGTATGAACTCGCGCGCGAGAAGACAAGCTGTGCTAATAGGGTCTGACACCCTCTTCTGTATACATACCTAAATCATAAAGTAAATTATATTCTGTTCTTACATCTACTCAAAACACAATTTATGAAACATTATAATTAGGTAAGTAAATAGAAGTTCTGAGTCTAGACTAATGTCATCTCATAACGATAAGAAGAATTTTCCAGATAATTTGACAGTAAAAATACATACGTAATTTCCTGTATTCTCAAACGGGGTAGGCAGAGCACACAAAGTTGCTCAAGTTTCAGTGCCATTTTGTTGGTGTTGAAAGAAAATTAAATTGTGATGTTGCAGTGAGTCCATCGCACCCGGTAAGTGCGTTTTCACATTATCCGATCCGACTTCGGATGTAGGACCGATACCCTATAGGTACATTAAGGACGCCATCTTTGATTTTTCCCTTTGAAATCCTTCCGACATCCGATATCGGATCGGGTAATGTGAAAACGCACTAAGGGGGTGTAAAAATTCTTAACCCGTCACCACACGCTACAGAAAAAATAAGTAGATTATAAAGCTTATAATTACGTTTATCGATATGCAAGTGACCACTGCGCCCCCTCCCTATCTATGAAACTTTGATCGCTTCGCCTCATTACCAGTTTTTTCGAGTGAATTCTTCAGCAGGCTTGCCAGTGATTTTCTCGACGCTTTGCGGACTCCGTACCAACTTACAAATGCATCCACAAAACTTACTCTTACTCCTTAACACAAACTAAATAAAGACTAATTTAGAGTTTTTAGAATATTAAGAAGCGCAAAAGTAAAAGAATGGGAGCGCCTCACGCGATTGTAGTGTTCCAACTGTACAAAGTTGTATTTGCGGGTGGTTAAAACGAAACTAATTCACTTTGGTTATTTCTTTGTTCCGGTTTGCGATTGAAGCGCCATACGGAGCTGCATTGTGTAAGTTTGTAAATTTACGATGAAACTCAACGATTTTTGTTATGGTCATTTTGATGATAATAGGCTTCGATCCATAATTTTTATTGATATAATTAGATAGTAATATCTTCTTTCCGATCTGATTTGTTTAGGGGTAGAATCTTCGGAAATATTGAAATGTTCAAGTACGACGAACGAAATATTATATAAGTAGCAAGGATTTTTATATAGGATTTACATACTTCATACTAAGAATTGTACCGTGATTTTTTAGCGCCACCTATTAAATTACTACACTGATGGATGACGAATACATTTTTTTAGATGTGTATTGACGTGATACATATTTCAGGTCTTATTTATCGGAAAACATCGTTGTTTGGGTTATTGTTCACTGTTTCCCTCATATATTACGATTCGCTAGTCGTCATATAATGTGGCTGGTCCCGATATATTTGTTTTACTAAACCACTGGACACTAATGAAGCGATCTATGCGTATGTATATGACTTATATACCCGTACATATATCCTCAAATTAATCAGCTACACAATGCGAGCAAACCCGGTGAGCAAACACTAGTGTACCAATTAGGCTGTTGGATTAGCCAATATTGTTTGTTGCACAATAGGAGCCCAATCTGAATGTGGATAGGGTAAAGATGTGAGACGCAGACGCGACATGACCCTATACAAAACACGGTATAACACGAGAAAACCGAAATATTTTACCACGAATTTCTGAGGCAAAGAAAAAAGATAAAATTTTATATGACGTGAGGCCAAATTCGCCAAAACTTTTATAACGTATTCTATCAAAAAAGGAAGTTCGAAACGAGTGGCGATAAATTAAAATACGACCGAAGGGAGTGTTTTAAATCGACACGAGTTACGATCCTTTTCGCACGTGTTTTGTACGACGTTTTCCAGTACGTGTTTTCGTACGACGTTTTCCCAGTACAGATGGCCTATCCACTCGAAGTTTCGACCTGACTCACGAAACAAAAAGTGACGCACTTCTACTTTGCACTAGTGCGTAAAAAAAAGCACCATCAGGGAATCGATTTTTGAATTTCGAACGCACAAATTCGCCGGTTAGGTCGAATGTCTGTAGAAAACGAGGTAATGCTATTTTTGAAAAAGGACGGCTAGTAATTTTAAAACTAGTGGTAATGACCACTCGTTTTCGATTCTGTTAGTAGAATTTAAATCGCTAGTAGTGGAGATATTATTGAACGAATTTCACGAAATCGAAAGGCCGAGATTCAAAAATCGACCCCCTGTAGGTACTAAAATAGTTATTTTATTTGATATACAAGGGTGCAAAGATGTATTTTAACGCATAGTGTGGAATAGGAAAACACGCAAGTGAAAGGATCCTATATTTGAACCACGAGCGGAGCGAGTGGTTCGAGAATATAATCCTACTTGGTGAGTTTTTCAACACACTAGAAGTAAAATACATTTGCACCCGCGTGTATCACAAAACTTTTCCCTTCACTATAGCGAGAAAAGTACAACGCAAAAAACGCGTTTATAACGCTTCCAGCAGTTCCACAGGCGGTAAATCATTTTCAGCACTAGATTTACTCACTTTTTTCAATTTTAAAGCAGAAAAAATTACCTATATTCAAGGTCAAATTACTTTATCCACTAGTCGATAAAGTGCGTTTTTACCCAATGGCTTTAAAGGATAAAGCACGTGTTTCCGAGCTAGTGAGGTTAAAAATATTTGCCCAGTGGCGTAGCGAGGGGGGGCCGGGGGGGCCATGGCCCCGGGCGGCACATGACAGGGGGCGGCAAAATCGGCAATTAAAAATTATAACATAACATAGAGACAGAGTCGCAGCATAAGTGTTCCTTTGTACCTTTTTGTTACGGAACCCTACTAATAAAAGAAAAATTAAATTATGAGACCAACATTTTTCAAATCGCTGTTTTGTGCTGGCGCTGTACTATTATATATTCTGTGCTGGCGCCGAATCAACGCCGAATACACCACGGCTGCGAGGGACGCGGGGCGGGGGCGCGAACGGCCGCACGCTGCCGAGTTTCCACGAACTATAGGCGAATGTTCGAAGAACTATGGCGAAAGAGCTTAAGCGGCAGCTATATTACACGATAAAACACCTTATCTTCATACAGTTAAGCCTTACTTTGTAATGAATGGAGTTTTATATTTTTGTACTTACGACACATGAGTACTTGAGTTGAGCAAACAAAATTCGTCATTTTGTTCCGAAGTTTCGATTTTAAAAACTGCAATTTTTACTTCTTAGAGTTCTTAGTGCTAATTTTAACTATAAAACTCCCGTGAGACTCATACATATTTAAAAATATTTTAAGCGGGTTACTCACGTATTAAGTCGATATAGCGTTCGACATGTTTCGGTTCAATTTCGAGAACCTTTCTCAAGAGTAGCGACACCCCGCCTTTACATGTCGAGAGCGCGACGCATACTGCGGGCGCTTGCTCGGTGCGCGCGGCTGCTGAGGACAGGCGCAGGGGGGGTCGGCGGCGCGGGCGACGTCACCGTGGCGAGATCGGAGCTCGGGCTCTCGACATGTAAAGGCGGGGTGTCGCTACTCTTGAGAAAGGTTCTCGAAATTGAACCGAAACATGTCGAACGCTATATCGTCTTAGTGCTAAGTTTAATTTATAATAGGAAAATATTACATTTGATCTGTGGATTGATATTCAATTCACTTATTGTCAAATTGAGTAAGTGTCTATTTTAAGCATTTTTAGGGTTCCGTAGTTAACTAGGAACCCTTATAGTTTCGCCATTTCTGTCTGTCCGTCCGTCCGTCCGTCCGTCCGTCCGCGGATAATCTCAGTAACCGTTAGCACTAGAAAGCTGAAATTAGGTACCAATATGTACATGTACATCAATCACGCCAACAAAGTGCAAAAATAAAAAATGGAAAAAAATGTTTTATTAGGGTACCCCCCCTACATGTAAAGTGGGGGCTGATATTTTTTTTCATTCCAACCCCACATGTGATACATTGTTGGATAGGTATTTAAAAATGAATAAGGGTTTACTGAGATCGTTTTTTGATAATATTAATATTTTCGGAAATAATCGCTCCTAAAGGAAAAAAAGTGCGTCTCCCCCTCTAACTTTAGAACCAGATGTTTAAAAAATATGAAAAAAATCACAAAAATAGAACTTTATAAAGACTTTCTAGGAAAATTATTTTGAACTTGATAGGTTTAGTAGTTTTTGAGAAAAATACGGAAAACTACGGAACCCTACACTGAGCGTGGCCCGACACGCTCTTGGCCGGTTTTTGAATATGAATTGAATGTTGAATAGTTTTGTTCCATGTTTGAAATATTTCTCGTATGTTATGTGCGTAAGTAAACAATAATACTTTAGCTTAGTGGTAAGGCCACTGAGTAATATTAGACGGTCAACCAAATTTTAGCACTAAAAAAATCGGCTAAGTGCGAGTCGGACTCGCCTACCGAGGTATCCTACAAACTTTCAATAGTTGAATCATCAAATGGTATTCATATAACTGTACAAAAGTACAAACTTGACTAAATCCCTCAAGACTCAATTCCCACATAAGTAATATTTTAATATACAATTTTATTGTTAGACAAGACAAAGAAAATCACGATTCGACTTAAATAGTTTACGACATGTAAGGACGCTCCTGAAGCGACCTCATTATGTCAGGAAAAACGTGATGTAGGAAATGAGCGTTCAACGTACAGCGATATCTTTCGGCAAATTAAGTAAACTAATGTGTGCGAGATAGTATGGACGATGATTTTTATGGGATAATTGTTTATTGTGTGAACCGATTTTAACCATTTTTCCTCTCTTTGAAAGCAAACACTTTCATTTTTATTCTGTAAAAAATACAGGTACAATAAACACCCGCAAGAGTGTTCAAATTGAAAATGTAAATCTGGAAGGATTTTTTTATAAAGTAAAAAAAAAGTTCACATTTTTTTCCAAAAACAGTTTTTTTCCACAATAAAAAAAATATGAAAAAAAAAGTTCTGATATGTATAGTTTGAGTTCTTTCTAACGATAACCCACACAGATTTAGATATTCAGTAGATGAAGTAAATAGCACCATTTGTATGGGAACCAAGCGTGCCGACTTTTTAGCTGTCACTGAGACGTCACGGTCGGCATTTAGTGATGGGAAAACCTAAACGATTCAAAGACACCAATGCCCCTCCGCCCCGCAACAATGCAGCCGTCTCTCTCGTACACATAGATTTTATATCTGTGGGCTCGCTCGCTCACTCCCCGCTCCCCTGCAAACTATCCCAAAAATCGAGTAGTATGACAAAAAGATTCAAAGAGGGAGCTCACGCTCACGTCACGCTATTAAGCGGTTTCATTCTGTCCACGCTTTTGGATACCTTCGCGTAATATTAATATCAAGTAAGTATTTTAAATATATTTGTTGACATTTTATAGAAACAAGAAAGATTGTTACCATTGAAACGCATAGTAAGAGACATAATCAATTCAGATAACCTAAAAATCGCAAATCGATTAACATGAATGGTATCGATTTTCTGACAGACGAATGATTTTCAACGGAGTGATTGAATAATTTTTGAATGAAATTTCAGAAATACATTTATTTAGTCGAAAAGCGGTTTTATCTTATACTTTTCCTATATGTTTACAGTATAGGTTAGGTACCTATACAGTATCAGTTTTAACTTTGTAAGCAAGCAGAATCATATTTAACTTTTTGTAGGCTATGGAAACAGCAAAGTCTCAAAAGAAAACCAGGGAAGACATTTTTGAAGCCAAAAGAAAAGCTAGCCGAATACGTCATGAAAAACCAATTTTTCCTTCCCGTGGCTGCAATCCATTTTTCTTTTACGACCGGATCATGTGGGAAACTATAAGAAAGAGTGTTTTTAAACGTTATACTTATGTTGTATATGATTAAAATTATAATATTTTCACCACACCAACTGATAATAGTACATTGTGCAACAAGGGGAGGAAGTTGAATAATACTAACGAGAGTAAGTTAAATCGCGACGGCTTGTCGGAGCGATTTAAAGACTCGAGTTAGTAATATTCATTCATACTCCCCGAGTTACACACAATGTTTTTCATCACACTCGCAATGTAAAAAATATGTAAATAGATGTAAAAAACTTAAGTATGGTACAAGAAATTTCATTATTCCCTTGGGAGAACGATTTTTCTATAACTCACGCTCCGCCTGCATACAATAGCACATTTAAAGTGCGGGTGTGATGAAAAAACTCTTGATTATTTGAAAACGGATAGCAAAAATTTCATTTTATCCACAAGAGTGCAAAGTATTTAAAAAAAAATGTAACTTGATGTCATAAGCTAGCTGGTAGAATTTACTAATATGTAAATGATAATTTTGAATCATACATATTGAATAAATTGATGGATTTTATTTAAGTAATTTGATATTTCATAGTGAGTAATTCGATTCAATTCGTGTTGGTGTAGTGAAAAATAATTGTGTTTTACTCGGTGGCAAAGTTTGTTCAACCTTCGTGCCTTGAAACCCTCACAACGCTCAAGATTCCACTTCTCGAACCACCACTTCGCGGTTTAATATTGGAATGTTTCGCTTGCTCGAGTATCAATATTGGCACGTGCGGTTAAACAACAACTTTGCTCCTTGTAAAACAAATACGTAACTATTTTATTAAAATTAGAACACGAGTATATTTTTATTAATAACTACTAAATTGTGTTTTGTAATAGACAATAGTGTTTATCATTCGTCTGTTCGATTATCGATTACAAACGATTATTGATATTTATTGTAGAACGAACAACACTAGTCGCTAAATTTGACGGACGAATGAGAAATGGGCTGTACTACGAAGTCGAAGCGATACGCGAGAGTATCGCTAGTCTCATATTCATCATATCTTTAACACACATGGTCGATCAAACGCTTAAAGCAAACGCAGCAATGCAATGTAAACGCCGGTTTGTAACGTAATTCTATAGTTACTTAGGTACATCCTTGGACGCATAAATAAAAATACGGAAAAAATGATTAAAAATGAATTCACGCACAATATTATTTAAAAATTACTTACGTGTGATGGGAAATATGTTTTTGTTTTTGTGCGCTGGAAATATTTGGGCTGGTGCAGTTAATTATCATGCAATGAGGCATTTTGTATTTTTTTTCTTACGTGCGGCTGCAACAGCTGACGTATGTGGACTGTCATTAGAAATGGCCATCTCAGTGGCTGCCACTGAGTTCGGACACGCGAAGTAGATACATTTGCTTCTTCTAGTGTATATTCATTTCTGTGATAACCCACTTGCCCTAGTAAATTTGAAATTTGTAGTCTTCCTCCCTTTTATTTTGACCATTTTCTGTATTTACATTAAAAAAAATATACTTTCAATTCAATCTCTACAAGATTAACGATTTTCATAAGTATTGCAAATTTAAAAGCGATAGCATAAGTAGATCTCGAGATATTAAATAATGTGACAGACAGACAGACAGACGGACAGAGTCGCACCATAAGGGCCTTTTATTTGTACCTTTTGGTAAGGAACCCTAAAAAGGCGCGAAATTTAAATTTTCTATGGGAATTTAACCTTCGCCCCTATATTTTCAATATTTTTTTGAAGTGTCAGGATATGGTTCGTCGATGATTCCGCCAACGCCAAGGTTTAGGAAGGCACGCGTTTCAAGAAATTAATAACTAGCCGCTGAGCCCTCTACTTTTCAAATTTGCCGTTTTTTTTAGTACCAAGATTTGGTTGACCGTCTTCTTTAGTAGGAACTAGGAACAAAAGACAAAAGCTATTGGTTTGGATTACCTCAGAAAGGAAAAACGGATCCCTATAGGATCACTCGTGCGTCTTTCTGTCCATCTGTCACAGCCAATTTTCTCCAAAACTACTGAACCGATTAACTTGAAATTTAGCACACGTATGTCCTGTGACCCAAAGACGGACAAGCAATTTAAATTAAGAAAATTTAATTGTATTGTAGGGGTCACTTTTAGTTGATAAAAATGAAAATTAAAAATTAAAGTTTTTCAAACTATATTGTGTTACATTTTATCAAATGAAAGAACTTAAAATATTTTCTCAAATAATTTTTAGTCAAGTAATTTTCAAGTAATTTAATAAAATAGGTAAAAAATGCACAAAAAAAATACACGAGATAGCCTTCAATCTATGGATTACACAGGAAAGCCTATTATAAATCTACAGTCAAGCGTAAGTCAGACTTAAAAGAAAAAAAAAACTCAAATTTCACTCTCTGCCGCTGAAAGGAGTTACCAAATCTCTTGAAGTCTACCTAAATTAATTTCCGTTTCGTTTTTTAGAAATTGTTCAGAATATCCATTATTCTCAAAAATTATTTAAGTGCCTTCAAAAAACGAGGCGCTTAAGCCCTTCTTGTGGTGTACGGAGCCCTTACAACCATAGCATAACTCGCACTTATAATGACCAAATCAGAGGACCAAATAATCTAGATATGTTGATCCAGGGGCGGCATATCGGCAAAATTGGTGATCGGCCCCGGGCGGCAACCACAGACGCTACGCGGCTGTATTTGCCTATCTTCAAAAAACTTTACCTACCCAATCTAATTCCAAATGATATTGTCAGTTCTGTGCAAATTTATTCGTGCACCGATACAGAGGCTGGTGCCCGCGGCTGCAAACACTCCGATACGTCCGTCGTGGCCTCGTGTATGTATTTATGTACATATATACATACCTACATACATACAATCACGCGTGTATCCCATAAAAGGCACAGAGTACATGAAAATAGGTACCTTTCACAAGTTTCATTGCCACTCTTGGTAATTAAGGGGTTGAAAGAAAACGAAATTGTGACATTGCAGAGACAGGTTGCCAGCTTGTCGCCTACTTTTTTTTTAAATTATAAGTAGACGGGCTTATTCTTGGCCACAGACTAGCCAAAGGCACAGACGTGGCCTATAATGGAGTGAGCTCGCCCAGAAGAAGCCTGTTCACTCTTGATTTGAAGGTTGCCGGCTGCGCCACAATTTTACCCAATATCCCACAGTCGACTTCTACGAACCCACTGGAAGAATGGGGATGGTGAAATTCTTTACCCGTCACCACACGGGCGAATCAATATGAATCACACGTGAATAATTTGCTTTTCTTACTGCTTAGTCGAATCGAAAAGCACCCACAGAATCCTCTAAATACAACATTTTTGTAGTTAAAACGTCCGATTAATCCGTTAAACTTAAATTGAGTAGGCCGCTAGCGGCCGCTGTCGAGGTCAAAAATGGTCACTCTACTATGACAAAGCCCATACAAAAAAGTATAACCCCCTAAATGTACCTATGGGCTTTTTAGGTATAAAACTAGATGGCGCAGTTTCGCAGCCTGGAAATGGCAAAATTTTCCCCAAATATTTTTCCGTGTTTTTATTTTTTATAAGAACAAATGATATATTTCTTTATTTTAATCACGATATCACGTCAATACACGTTTTGAAAAAAAAAAAAAATTATAGGCATCATCAGTGTAGTTATGATAGTATTTAATAGGCAGCGCTAAAAAATCAAGGTACGATTCAGTATGAAAATTGTCAATCCTATATAGATCGTCCTTGCTTGTAGGTAGTCTGCCTCTTTTGCACTCATGGATTGTTTATATACGTGACAGCTTCTCTTTCGCACACTTCAGCAGTCTAAGCGTAAGCGAAATTATAGGTATGGCAAATATAGCTTAGATTGGTCGACCTAAACTGTCGCCGCTAAACAGAATACTCTTACGAATAAAAAATTGATTTGTCTTTTTCTCAGGCGACAGTAATTCGCTGAGAAAAATACGTTTCTTTCCATGGATATCGAGAACATGAAACTGATGAAAGCGGTAGAAGTGCGGAGGCGACTGATTTTTCGAAAATAAGCTCCACGGGAAGGTAAGAATAGGACGGTTCCTAAGTCTACGCATAGTTATTTTTGTGAAATGTACTTAGTTATAAACTGAAATAGATACCATACACTAAAGAAAAAGCTATCAAGTCCACTGGTGGTGGCTGGTGGTGGTGGTGTATGGTATCTATTTCAGTTTATAATTTATATATAGTAGTGTTACTACTTAAAAAAACAAATCAAAAAATATTTAATAAAATAATTTGATTTGTTCCCTACATCTAAATGTACTTAGTATTATGTTTTTGATACATGATTATATCGCTATTCGTAGTAATAAGTACCTAGTACCTGGCCCTGTAGCCGAATGGCATTTCTGCGACGCGAAACGCCACCGAAACGCCGAAGAAATGAAATGAAATATTTATTTTCCAAGTAGGCATATTATAATGCGCTTATGAACGTCAAATAAAACTACGCCGGCTCTAACCCTACGCCTCAGCCTCGAGAAGATTTCAGTCCCCCCTCAGTTGAATGTTATAGTCTGGCTCTGTAATCGACAATCGTGAGCGTCAATTCAAGTACCTACTTTCTGAGTTTATGGTGAACTAGCTTTTGCCCTCGGCTTCGCTCGCGTTAGAAAAAGACAAAAAGTAGCCTATGTCACTCTCCATCCCTTCAACTATCTCCACTTAAAATAAAAAATCACGCCAATTCGTCGCTCCGTTTTGCCGCGAATGACGGACAAACAAACAGACACACACACTTTCCCATTTATAATATTAGTATGGTATACACACACAAACGCGGAGGGCGACTTTGTAATATTTTGGAACATTGAAACTTTGCTTTATTTTGGACCGAAAATTTGTTATGAAAAACCTGTGACGGTAGAGTGGAGAAGGACCCACGTATCAACGCCTAAGTGCCATACCTGGTACCCGTAACTGGGTGCCGTATAAATCAGCGATCCCCAAATCTGAGCGTTGTACTAAATCACGCTTATTGTACCCTCTATTCTATTTGATTACCGGCTTCGGGGATGCGTTTAGTTGATACTATATAAGATAGATAGAATACTCTTTTCTCCTCACTAGTTCGGAAATACGTGTTTTGTCCTTTAATACCAGCGGGTAAAAACGCATTTTATCCACTAGTGGGTAAAGTAATTTGACAATTTTAACTATAAAACTCCCGTGAGACTCATACATATTTAAAAATATTTTAAGCGGGTTACTCACGTATTAAGTCGATATAGCGTTCGACATGTTTCGGTTCAATTTCGAGAACCTTTCTCAAGAGTAAAGGCGGGGTGTCGCTACTCTTGAGAAAGGTTCTCGAAATTGAACCGAAACATGTCGAACGCTATATCGACTTAATACGTGAGTAACCCGCTTAAAATATTTTTAAATAAAGTAATTTGACCTTGAATAAAGTCAAATTAACTGCTTTAAAATTGACAAAAGTAGGTGAATTTAGTAATGAAGATGATTTATCACCTGTGGAACTACTGGAAGCAGTGATAAACGCATTATGTGCGTTGTAGTTTCCTTGCTATAGTGAGGGGAAAAGTTTTGTACTACACTCGGGTGCAAATGTATTTTTCCCCTCACTAGCTCGGAAACACGTGTTTTGTCCTTTAATACCAGCGGGTAAAAACGCATTTTATCCACTAGTGGGTAAAGTAATTTGACCTTGAATAAAGTCAAATTAACTGCTTTAAAATTGATAAAAGTAGGTGAATCTACTAATAAAGATGATTTACCACCTGTGAAACTACTGGAAGCAGTGATAAACACATTTTTTGCGTTGTAGTTTCCTCGCTATAGTGAGGCGAAAAGTTTTGTGTTACACTCGGGTGCAAATGTATTTTACTTCTCGTGTGTTAAAAAACTCGCAAGTTCAGGATTCTATTCTCGAACCACTCGCTTCGCTCGTGGTTCAACTTTAGAATCCTTTCACTTGCTCGTTTTTCAATTCCACACTCGGCGTTAAAATACAACTTTGCCCCCTTGTATAACAAATAACTATTACTTCTCGTGTGTTCAATTCCACACTCGGCGTTAAAATACAACTTTGCCCCCTTGTATAACAAATAACTATTATTGGCACACCTCAGCAAAAGATACAGTGGAGACAACACAAATGATTATAAATAGAGGCAGACAACAGGCGGTCTTATCGCTAAAGAGCGATCTCTACCAGACAACCTTTGGGTGGCGGAAATAAAAAAGAGATATTGAAAAAGTATTTATATATTGGTCTTACCATCTATTTCAGACGATTTTTATGGTGCAATGGCCGAGAAAAATCGATTTTGGTGGCTAAACAGAGATATGCGAGGGCGACACTTTGCTACATAGCTGACAAGTGAAGCTTGCAACCTTACTAATAAAAAAAAATACACACTAAAAGACGCTAATAAAAAAAAAAAGTTAAGTAAATTACGGTACTAGAAATTCATAACTCCCTAGGGAGAACGATTTTTCTCTAACTCAAAATGGCACACTTAGTGTCGTGACATTGGATTTTCATAGGCATGTGTGTAAACTTAAGTTTTATTCGATGAACTGAATGTTCGACGACCGGTCTGGCTCAGTCGGTAGTGACCCTGCCTGCTGGGCCGCGGTCCTGGGTTCGAATCCCGGTAAGGGCATTTATTTGTGTGATGAGCACAGATATTTGTTCCTGAGTCATGGATGTTTTCTATGTATATAAGTATGTATTTATCTATTTAAGTATGTATATCGTCGCTTAGCACCCCATAGTACAAGCTTTGCTTAGTTTGGGGCTAAGTTGATCTGTGTAAGGTGTCCCCCAATATTTATTTATTTATTTTATAAAGTAGGTGGAATTAATTGTAATTATGTATATCTTTGGCAAAATATTACTCGCATCTGAAACGAAGAGTACAATAAATTGATATAATTGGATTGTCTTAGGACCCTCACTATAAATAATACCAAGGGTTGACCAGCCACCTGCAGGATGACTTATGGATGCATAATTAAGTAACTATAGTGGAAATTATTGTAATAGGTACCAGTGGCGGCTGGTGAAAATTTCTGCTAGGCAACACCAAAGCAAAAAGAAACCTACCTTAACATTAGGTACTTTACTAGTCAGCAATTCCCGTCAACTTTGTACAATGCCACGTCAGCAAATTTTAATTGATCCTATTTTGTTACCAACATTTAGTAATATAATTCGACTTTCGTAAGATATATACAGGATAATTGTTATAATTAAGAAAATATAGATACTAGAGAACCTTAATGACGAAATAAAACTTAATAAAATCTCAATTCATCAACAAAATCTTGGTAACAAAATAGGAATTAATAAAAACAAATTTAACTTTTCCCTTAATTTTTGTACAAAGTTGACGGGAATTGCTGTAGTAATCAATTTTAGGCAAGCCGGTGGGAATCGGCTTGCTTAAAAAATCACGTCATTTCGTCGCTCCGTTTTGCCGTGAAAGACGGACAAACAAACAGACACACACACACATTCCCATTTATAATAGTAACTAGCTAAAGCCCGCGGCTTCGCTCGCGTTAGAAAGAGATAAAAAGTAACCTATGTCACTCTCCATCCAGTCAGCTATCTCCACTAAAAAAATCACAATTCGTCGCTCCGTTTTGCCGTGAAAGCAGTGGCGGATTTGCAGTCCTAGCCGCTCTAGGCCCCAGGCCATGTGCCGCCCCTTTCTCAACACCCATAATTATAAAATAGATGCGTACGTACACGTTGCGTTGCGACTTGCGAATGTCGTTACCAAATTGGCAGTGATCGGGGATTTGGATGCCACACTGCGGGATGTCAAGTAGAAACAGTGATATGGATACGTCGTCTGGCCCGTGGTAATTTTTTTTGATGTCATAGTAGACAAATGATCAGTCAGACCGCCTGATAGTAAGCAACCACCGTCGCCCATGAACAATGAGGTTACAAGTAAACTGAATTAAACTGTTCGAAAAATAAACACTAACCCGTGTAGGTATTATATTTATAAAATAAACAATATTAAGAAGGCTTTCACGTGAAAAATAGTGAAATCGCAACCGAGCGCTTAATCATACCGTGTGTGGTATCAAATTATAGGGCTTTGCGAGTAGTTTACAAATATATGAAAAAATGTCCAGAAGTGGTAATAATTGTGACGGTGAAGGCTCGTTTTCAAAAAAATAGCCAAAAATAGATAATAGAAATTTATAATCACTAAGGCGTAACAGCAATTTAAGTAAACGTTGCAGATTATTTTAGTACGAAAATAACTTCGATGTGATGTAGATTTTCAAAGAAATTGTCAGTTAATTTTAGGTAATTTGCCTCGTTTACTCTTTTTCAAAACCTTATAATAAAAATGTCGTCTGAGAAGATTCTAGTCTAGATACGTACTTATTATAAATTTACCAGTTTCAGTATTACGAATTGTCCAAATTTTACAAATAAGATCGACTAATTCAGTGCTATTCGCAGGTTTTCCTAAACGTGCATCAGAGAAAAAATCATAATTAATTTAGTGAGCTAACTTTCAAAAATCCAGTCTGATAAGATTCAAGATAATAAGATGCTCCAATTGAAACTTGAACTAAATATATCTATTAGATAACGGAAAGTGCACAGATGTCATATATACCATGCCTCGTTACGTGATATTCAATTGCAACAACACAAAAATTATGAACAATCAAGAGCCTGAGACATATTTAAAATTACAGGCAAGAATCAACTTCAGTACAAAATTTGACACGCTCGGCCCCTATACAAATATATGAATTTGTTTCTTCTATCTAAATTAAGTTCTGTGGGAAAGTGTAACATTTCACCGACTAAAACTATCAATTTTACATTATTTTGACGTTTTTCTTGAAAGCACCCTTAAATAAGCAAGTGTTGGTTATGATATTGATAATTAAGTGATTTTTATATAAATTACATATTTTATTGTAAGTGAGGCCTTAGATACTAAACTAATTTAATATAAAAAATGAATTCAGAAGTAATAACTCAGCTTTATTCAGCAGTAAGTAATTGATGATTGGATGTCGCATTTAAAACATTAACCCGTAATAGCAATATTTATTATTTTATTATTATTTGCTAATGCACAGGCAGCTTAAAGCTGATACGTGCACGTCAATGTCCTGATGCACTTGTGTTTTGTCCATTCAATAAATATTTGTCTAGTCTGTTTTTAAAAGAGTTCACTGTAGGTGCACTGATTACGGTTTCGGGCAAACTGTTCCCCACTCTCACTACTGACAATTAACTTATAATATAAAGGTGATACTGATATTATAATAAAAACCTGTCCTTTATCTAACCACATTAAGCCTGGAATCCCGCGGCAGATTCATACTAGCATAATGATTGCTGTCATTCAAATCCCCAATCACTGCAAATAAGTAATTAAAACACTTAATCCGCTCACTGCAATTGCTTTACGCACACTGCTGACAAAACAATCGCAAATCGCAGACACACGCGTAATAGATAACAATAGGTAGGTACCATCCTATATATTTAACTAAAACTACTTAACTTTTATATGTCGGAGCCGGTAGCTCTACGACATCAAGGGGCAGGCACCAGCTCCATGGCGTGGCGGGCGGAAACGGTGGGCATATCACGCACACAAGTCCAACAAATGTTTATGCAACTGGTAACGAATATTACTAATATCAAAACAAACACAATCACTAAGTTCCAAAACACAAAAAAATCACACCAACTCAAAGCTTTAGCATCACTAAGTTATCAGAACCGGAAACGAATCCGTGGGTCAAGTGGTACACTACTAGGTACTTAAAGCGCACACGTAATCTCACGGCACGGTTATGGGATAGCGCGCGGTCGCGTGTCTCTATTCATCCATGTCCCAAATCTTAATGCCCTCTCGGCACCTAAGGAATGCTTACAACAAATATTTTAATTAATTTCATTACGTACCACATCGGACCCACGGCGGTGTTTACAATATCCGCCCCGTCTCAAAGTACAAAGGCATCACTGTGACAATTCCGCTAATGCTGTTAACGTAAACATTGGACCAGGAATGTGGGTCGCCTCCACGGGCCTCAGACACTATAAGGTTACAGGTGCCTTGCGCCGACATATTATATGTACGATGTACGAATTAAATATTTATTCTTTGATACGCAAAAATGGATATGATACTTACGCGAGCCTATATAATATTAAGATACTTTGCATTCGAGTTCTTTGTTGTTAATCTTGTTATCCTCAGTGATTTTTTTTGCCACGATTTGCCGCCCTTAAAATCTGGCCGCCCTAGGCCCGGGCCTACTGGGCCTTACGGCAAATCCGCCACTGCGTGAAAGACGGGAAAACAAACAGACACACACACTTTATAATTTTAGTATGGATAGTGGGACGATTTATTTATGTATTTGAAAATGGAACTTCAATTCATAATATAAGTAATGCCAAAGACAGACATGTATAACCGTATAGACAGATAAACTCTTTCTTACCTAGGAACCATAAATTTTAACACATATCAAGTTAAATATGGGCAAAATTGTCAAAACTGGGGCTCAAAAGCCTGTTTCG
The DNA here is from genome assembly GCF_023078275.1 of Leguminivora glycinivorella. Classification (NCBI taxonomy): domain Eukaryota; kingdom Metazoa; phylum Arthropoda; class Insecta; order Lepidoptera; family Tortricidae; genus Leguminivora; species Leguminivora glycinivorella. Next base: position 53,738,245 of record NC_062998.1, read on the forward strand.
AGAAATGGCAGTCTATGCACTGTAACTACATTTTAATACATTGACAATTTTATTTATTTATACAGCACGTAAACCTAATAAGGGCGATAAATGAAACCAGGCATATAATTCAATATTGTTATCATTAATTAAGAGGTGTTTTTGAGTTACTCTTAATTTCCACCGTATAGAGAATTTTTGAAAAATTTCCCAGCAGCAATGTACTGTAAACGTGGTTGCGATGACAATCAATGACAACTGTCAACGAGCGTTTAACGCGAGTGTGTTTGCATTACGTTGCGAGCCGAATTAATTTGTATGGATAAAAAAAATATTTCAATTTTAAGTAAAAGTTATCTAATTCCATTTTTTATGTCCTATACTCACCACCGTTAAGAGGTTCGCCCGTATTAGGTTTACACCCTGTATAGGTACACATAGAAATATTTTTGGGTCATTTGCATAGATAACCTTATAGCTGTTTATTTGTTTGTTTAGCTCACGCGGTGAAATGTTATTAAAATTGTAGAGAATTTTGTTTAATTTGGATACTAAAAAATCTACATCTGTATGTACAAAAGTTACCCACAATATTGTACTAACATTGCTAGCCGAGGGGCCCTCAACTTTTTACACATAGCTTTTCTGTTTACTCAATCACCCTTCTTAGCCTACGGCAACTCATCAGCTAAAACTAAAACAAACTTCAGATTAATTGAGCTATAATCCCTTAATTTAATTTATTTTTCTACAGGCAGACGTGATTGTAGTAAAATTGGTAGTTAAATAAATATAGAGACCATTAGTATACAAATTAAATACGCCCCAAATAAGCTTACGAAAGACTGTGTTGAGTAAGTGCGTTTTTACATTATCCGATCCGATATCGGATGTTAGACCGATATCCCATACATTACAGGCGCCATCTTATATTTTCTATAGAAATCCTTTCGACATCCGATATCGGATCGGATAATGTGAAAACGGACTAAGGGTATTCGACAATTCCAAGAAGTAGTAACACGTTATTTATTGTTGAATCGGGATTGAAAAGTAGTATGACAACCGACTCATGCCGTGTCTTGCGTGGGCGACGGTCGGGTGACCGTCGCCGTCGCGTCTCATACTTCCATATCGATAAGGTTTAATTTCGTATGCGTCGCATCGCCGTCGCGCGACCGTCGCGCGACCGACGCTCACGCAAGCCACGGCGTTAGCAAAGAGTACTATCGTACATCGTACAGTATGGCCACGCTCCCCGCTGAAAGTGCCGCCCACCCCCTCTCGGTTGCCTCAGTTACCGCCTGTCAAGAACACAACCAGTAGACCTGTCATATCTTACTCATACAAGAATGTCACGCGTTCGCCTACACGAGCTTAGAGTGTGTGCATAGGAACGCGCCTCTTTCTGGCTCTGGATGGCTGAGATACGCGTCATACTCGTGAACGTCATACGGGTGATGTCTGTGAAGACCGGTCTGTTTAAGCTTACTGGGGCTATTATACCTAATTAGTAACTTTAATTCTGATTTGTATTACATTAGGAACATTGTTCGATTCTCGTTCATTTCCTTTTTTTTAGTGAATATTTTAATTATATGATTTTGACTCTTGGATACCCTATACATCTCTAAGGAGAATAAGGTTAAGTATACGATCTTTAGTTGTGACATTTACAGTCATTTGCACATCTAAAGTAATTTTAGTTTTTTTTTATATTTGTACTTTTTATATTAAGTGAAGTTCTTAGTTGTAATTCGACATTTAGATACCTTATACATCTCTAATTGATTTTAGTTGAGTTATACTTTAGTTAGAACTTAGAATTTTTATTATCAATTGTAATTTCAATTCAGTTTTAAATCTTTTCTAATACATATATACGTATGACGTGTAAACGTGTCCCTGTGGCCTATTTACTGAAAAAAATATTTTGATTTTGATTTCATGTATTTGATCGCCATTGTCCGAGGTGTGACATAAACCGGTGTCTCAGGCCTAGGCACATGGGATAGGATCCTAGATCCTAGATGCAGCTCAGTATGTAGTCGTATTTAGCCAGGTAAAGGGCCGTGTCCACTTGCGGTGAGTAAGGAGCCGCCGCCGCCATACGTCACGGCTCCCGAGGGGCCCGGATTTGTACGACCCCTACCACGGGCTTAGCAAGTGTTTCATTTTCCCCTTTATTCATAAAAAAGTTATTGAACTGATTAGTTAGTGTGTACCCTTTCTCACAAATACATAAGTCAACATGACAGATAATGACAAACGATTATTAGCTAATTTGGGTTCATGAAGCGTTTATGAATAACGCCATTGGTCTTTCTTAGGGCCAGTTGCATCAACCACCGTCACGCAGCAAAGTTTATGGAAATTCCAATACAAAAAAAATTGCGAACTCTAAATTCAGGTCGGACGGTTTAGTGCAACCCACCCTTAGTGATACCAAAGACTGCATATATTATACTTAAGCAGATAAAGTTTAAGAAAGAATACACCTCGGAACCGTCAAGAGAAGAAAATTTAGATGTGTCGGTTTTCTAGATGGCGCTACAACTTTGCTTGATTTTCGGCTAGATGGCGGTAAAAAATGACATAATAATATTTCACAATTTTAAGACATATCTATATATTATGTGTAAATTAAAAGAAAAAGGCCCAAATTATCGAAACTGCGGTTCAAAAGTTTTAATCCGGCGCCGAGAGATGGCGGTTTATGTATGCACTGTGACGACACATTTTAATTTCACAGTAATTCTCTATATCTATACCTACTCGGTCCCTTTTTTTATTATAAATGGGCTTACTCTTGGCCATAGAGTAGCCAAAGGCAAAGACGTTCACTCTTGATTTTAAGGGTACCTACGTGAGTTTTTTTTAGATCGAGTTGTGCTTTTAGTAGAGGCAAACCGGCAAACTATACATTTTACTGTAGGACAAGCCAGAATTAAATTATATAACCTATATACAGGATGTCCCAAGACTATGGGACATGAACGGAAAGTACCTTAAATATCGTAGATAGGGTATTTTGCTACAAGAAGACTTTATTTTATTTTTAAAACTAAGTAAAACTCCATTCATAGATTTTTAAATAATTACATGGTTAAACCGGGAATCAAACCCGCTACACGAGAAAAAAAAAACATCCTGTAATTTTGTCATACCGATCGATAGGCTTCATCATAAAGATTATCTTTCTCTAAATAACATAGTGTCGGAGATAAAAGGAAGACCATGAATTTTAACATTTTACATGGCAGACTCCTTAGCCTTAAAATTTGTCCATACATTAAAAAAAAAAAAAAATTTTTTTTTGAATGCAGTTTTACCAAGTTTTAAAAATAAAATAAAGTCTTCTTTCAGCAATATATCCTATCTGTGATATTTTAGGTACTTTCCCTTCATGTCCCATGGTCTTGGGACACCCTGTATACAGTATTATCTCGTGGTATAGCTTTAAGCATGTAGAAGATTTCACCGGAAGGAAAATTTGTGGATTTTGAGGTTGTGTTTAAATTTTTCCCATCACTAGCTCGGAAACACGTGTTTTACTCTTTAATGCCAGCGGGTAAAAACGCATATTATCTACTAGTGCATAAAGTAATTTGACCTTGAATGTAATCAATTTTCCTGCTTCACAATTTATAAAAGTGCGTGAATCTAGTGATGAAGATGATTTACCACCTGTGGCACTACTGGAAGCAGTGAGAAACGCGTTTTTGTGTTGCATTTTCGCTATAGTGAGGGGAAAAATTGTGTTACACACGAGTGCAAATTTATTTATGTATTTTAATCTCGTGAGTTTAAAAACTCGCCAAGTTCATCGACTCTATTCTCGAACCTGCTCGCTTTGCTAGTGGTTCAACTGGATGTATATCTAGATTCCTAAAGTTTTTTCTTCGATATTTTTAGATCGCCTAATATTTTTTGGCATAATGATCATTTGGCCTAATTTAAATGTCCTAATATTGTTTCGCCTAACGCCGTTAAAACCCACTTTTTTAGAAGCGATTCGGATTTTTGTGAGGTCACGGTTCTAACCTAACCTAAACCTACCTTTCTAACAGCGAATCGGTTCTGGGTAATGTCATTTTTGGGGCAAAATTTAAATTATGCCAAATGATCGTTAGGCATTTCATAATTCGGCCAAATGAGTTAGGCCAAGTGATTTTCGAACAAACGTCATTAGGAATGTAGAGGTAGTCCCGGTTCAACTACTATACTCATAGAATCATTTCACTTGCTCGTTTTCAATTCCACATTCAGCGTTGAAATACAACTTTGCACCCTAGTATTACAAATAACTATGACATAGTTATTGCGCATCCTGCCAATGTAATGTAGTGACAACAATACTTGAGAGTTTTGGTTTTTTTCTTTGTTTATGATTTTTATTTCGGTTCATAAGTTTATAGTAGACAGTAGCACATCTCGGACCCTGGCGATCAAATATACATATGAATGAGCGCCGTTCCAAGCACACATTCTAAGCTCGTGTGAACGCGTACCATGCTTGTATGAGTGAAATATGACAGGTCGACTGTTCGCGTTTTTGACAGGCGGTAACTGTGAGGTAACCGAGAGGGGGTGGGCGGGACTTTCAGCGGGGAGCGGAAGTGGCCATACTGTACGATAGTACTCTTTATTATACTGTGACAGTAGTGTGTCCAGCGTTGGACTCAAGTCTATGGCGAAAAGAAATCAAATCGTGTAAAAATATGGAGATATCTAGCAGGTATTCAGGGTTCTTAAAGGTCGCCAACACATAAGTGACTCCTCTGATGTTGCTTATGTCCATCAGGCGGCGCGTCTGCTCGTTTGTTGCCTATTTCGTTAAAAAAAATCAAGGACTACTCGTAAATTTATAAAAATAGGTTTGTATTAGACAGCGTGCTGGGGCAGTTGTCACCCTTCACCTCATTTTAAAATAATTATTGTTCCAAAGTTTACTTACTAAAACCATTGTTATGTTGCTTCGTTTCGATGTCATACTTTACCCGAAGAAATCTTAAACGGTGAAATTCTTGAGGATTAACGAGTATCTACAGTACACCATGACTTTAACATACCGACATGGTACCGATATCTGCTATACTTACTTACCATTGGAATATTTATAGATGGTCAACCAAATGTTGGGCACTAAAAAATGGCGCGAAATTCAAATTTTCTATGGAAATTAAACCTTCTCTACTAAGTTTTCACTCAATTTGGAAGTGTTATAGCTTGTCGCACTGAAGCTTTAGTAGTTTCATGTGCTCTGCTTACCCCTTTATGGGATACAGGCGTGATTATATGTATGTATATATAGCTCGTCGATGATTCCGCCAACGTCTAGGTGGAAGGCTGGGCTTTATGAAAACCTACTTACAGTGAGTACTACATTTTTCAAATTTGCCGATTTTTCTAGTACCAAGATTTGGTTGACCGTATATCGTATATATCAGTGGTAGGAAAAGTACGGCCCGCGGGCCGAATCCGGCCGGCGAAAGGATGATATCCGGCCCTCTACAGGTCTATTTTTTTTAAGTAGTGTGTGATGTGACCAATGGGTCAGCTCTGTAGTACCTAAGAATGCATTTTTGGTGAAATGTGGCCCCCTCCTCTAAAATTCTTTAAAATTTTGGCCCCTAGTGGAAAAGGCTTGGCCCTCACTGGTATACTTACTTACTATGTCACAGACAAGTATAGCCTGTGCAAAATGAGAAGAGTCATGAACTGTAGGTACACGTGAGAGAAAAAATAACTAGTTTTCATGTTCGTTCAACAACTTTTTGGGTTAAAATAGCGCACGTGTTCTTTTTTTTTTTTTTTTTTTTTTTTTTTTTTTTTTTTTTTATATTATAGGACATTCTTACACAGATTGACTGAGGCCCACGGTAAGCTCAAGAAGGCTTGTGTTGTGGGTACTCAGACAACGATATATATAATAGATAAATACTTATATAGATACATAGAAAACATCCATGACTCAGGAACTCATCTGCTCATCACACAAATAAATGCCCTTACCGGGATTCGAACCCGGGACCGCGGCGCAGCAGGCAGGGTCACTACCGACTGCGCCAGACCGGTCGTCAAAAACCGGTCGTCGTTCTTTGGTTTAAACAACAAGTTAGATCTTGTTAAGTGTAACTAGTACATTCTATTCTACAAGTTACTTGTCATTTGAATCAACAAGCCCATTTTATAAACGCAACATGACACATATTGTTTTAAACATATGTCTGGCTGATTTAATCAAATATCTTTTAACAAGTTTGATCTTGTTGTTCGTACAAATTCGACTTGTATCATCAATATTGTGATTTATTCCGTTTACTAAAATACTTTTGTTTCAAACGGATAAACCCGTAACAAGTCGAACTTGTTAAATCCACAATGCAAATTTCTCTCAGTGTATAGGATCTACCTAATCCTGCAATAGACCTATGCTATATACATTTATTTCACCACTCTTTTCGAACATTTTCCAACTAGTGGTAAAACTACGGGTAGAATAAAACCAAGGTATACTAATATTTCTATTTTCAATTTTTATTGGTTTCCGAAATAAGATTGTTTCTTTTTATTATCAATAACAATTAAGTAATAATGATTGCAAGAGAATCTAGGCCCTACTTTAACTTATCACTCATAGAAATGACAATAATTTAAATTAATAAACTGGAAACGACTCGCAGACAGGCCATAATTAAAAAAAAATACAAAAAAGGAGAAAAAATCAGTCAAATTCTATATGATATAAAAATCCATTAGTAGATATTTACTTTATAAAATAATGTAAAACAACAAATCCACGTGCTTGTATACAGTAAACAATACATATTTTGAAAACAAGCTATATTAATTCGTAAGTATGTATTTTTAATGGGTTTATTCAACGATTACAAAATTGGAAAGGAAGAAAAATATTTTAATAAAAATTGACTTCTATAATGTGGGGTACAATTTTTTGATTAATATGAAAATCGAGAAAATGTTTTCACATTATCCGATCCGATATCGGATGTCGGAAGGATTTCTATGGAAAAAATACAAGATGGCGCCTGTAATATATGGGATATCGGATCGGTCCTACATCCGATATCGGATCGGATAATGTGAAAACGCACTAAAGGACGTGCTACTTTGTTCGTTACTGTCACAATTTTGACATAAAAATACTTAAAAATAAAAACTATTATGTGTATCTGTATTATGGCATTTTACGTTTTCCTAAATAAAACTTATTTTCAAATCCAGTAAAATAAATTGGGCTTTTCTATTAATGGATTTTTTTGCCATTTTTTAATCATACTTAATATGATAGAGAGGGATAATGAAGTATCTTTTGATCATAGGCATATTATGTATTTTCATTAATAATAGGTAGGAGGTAGGGCATAGCGAAAAATTCCGCTTTGTGTGGTAGGGTAGGACACGTACAGCGGATATCATCTCGCTCGAATCTAGAGCAGAGCCCAACGGGAAGTACCTCCACCTTACAGAAGACCGCAGCCAAATATCACTAGACCCTACAACTAGGCCAGTAAAGCAAGAAATTAGTAATTATCGGCCGAAGCAAAGCCGATGTCAACAAACATGTGATGTGATGTGAGGCTTCGACGTAGCCGGGCCGGTAACTTCTTTTAGCGCAACGGTCTCAACGCCTCTTTGCTTAACTTGATAACTATTCAAAAGTAGTTGTTCCCAATGTTTTTTTATTTATTTAATACATAATTGCTTGTGAAATGACTGACAAGTTATCCCTCTCTTACAATATACAAAAACAATACCTATAAATGCATTTAAATAAGTCTTAATGTCTTAAAAACAAAATTATACTTGATCGATACGAGTTATTTGACACATTGTTGTTTGAAGGTTATTAATAGGTAATCATAATTGTGATAAACAAATTAATGTTTAGGGATATGACCAGATTAATTATGCAGTACACAAATAGGATACAAGTGGTCCATTACATACTTTCAATTTTTTTTTATAGACAATGTCAGACAGATTAAAAAAGAAGAAACTTTTTTTTCAGTACAGGATGGCTAGCCGAATGGCACAATCGCTCACGAAACGCTCACGAAACGAAGCGCTAGTAGATATCTATCTCTATCGCGCTTGCGTATTGGCGCGACAGAGCCAGCGGCGTATCGCTTTCGTTTGGCGTCGGAGAAATGCCATTCGGCTACGGGGCCAGATGGTGTTTTTTTTACGCACTAGTGCGAGAAGTGGTTCATTATATGGCAGGTCGAAACTTCGGAGGTCCATCTGTACTGAAAAACGTCGTTCAATACACGTGCGAAAAGGGAATTCGTAACTCGTGTCGATTTAAAACACTCCCTTCGGTCGTGTTTTAATTTATCGCCACTCGTTTCGAACTTCCTCTTTTTCGCACTTGTATCGAAATGTACTATTTCCTACGCTACAGTGTCGACGAAAATATTACAGTGTAAAAATAATATGTAATGCTACTTCCCTTTTCGCATTTGTCTATTTGTTGCAAAACTTTAATGATATGGCGAGAGGCAGTACCCAGAACTGCAAAATACTAATTCCATATGGATTATTTTCTGGCACTTCATACATATTGTAGGTATGGGATATTATATTTAGGTATTCAAAATTCTTAAAAAAAAAATTGAAATGTATGTTACATTAAAATTCCAAAATATATTGAAAACATTCAATTTGAAAGCTCCCGAAATATTTTTAAAATTTAAGTAACATTTTAATTTATTTTTACAACTAAACAAAGGAAATTTCATTAAATTTTGTTTGTCAAATAACTCGTTTCGATATATCAAAATTATTGGATAATAAATAATAAACAGTTAAAATAATATCACACTCAGTTTCTTAAAGCGTCAAAAAACTACAAAAAAGGACTAGACTTGTTTCAGAATAAAGCGTTTTACAGCACAGTTGTTCACGAGACATTTTTGGTTCGTTTGAAGACAATTTTCACAAATAATTCATAAAATAATAAGTTTTCCTCAAGCAATAAACGAATAACTTGAAATTTTTACCTTTCATAGTAGGAACACATTTCTTTCGATTTTTCGTCTATTTATTCAAAATATTTCAACGCGAAATAAGTCGCTTTTGTTTTAGTGTATGGCCTGAGTGGAAGCTCAGAGCGGAGCGTTCGGCGGAGCGTGCAGCGCGGCGGGCGAGCGGGCGTCATCCTATGCAGTGTCGACTCAGGACACTTGTATGAGCACCATTATTTGACATGCAATGCACGTCACACGCCCCGCGCTGAACGTCCAATGTAAGCGTGCACTCAGCCCTTGCACAGTCTCGCTTACAACTGTCCGAATTTAACATTATTTGGTAGTTTCAGTAAGACAATATATTACTATCAGTTACAATAATTACCGATTTCTAAATTGCACGTGTCGATTACTTATTTAGATTCTATATTTACAAAATATCTTTTAAAAATACTATTTATAAATCGCAAACTTTTTTACTTTTTTTTTAATTTCTTAAGCTGTCTCAAACTGGATTCATGCTTATAATCTTTAAAGAAAATTGATGGAAATTTTCTGCCTTCATTATTACCACAATTCGATTTTTTTTAATAAATTAAAATATCAGCGTATAAAACAACTGCACTTCTCAGTGCGAAAATGTTAAGAACATAAAAAAAACCGGTCAAGTGCGAGTCGGACTCGCCCACCGAGGGTTCCGTACAAACTTTCAAACTCCCCAGTTAAAATAATCTCATGTTTTCACATAACTCTAACGACTTGACTAGAAGACAAAAGTATAGGTACTAATGAGCATTATTGTGTATAGCGCCATCTCTCGGTGAATTCGCTAACTAATTTCCGCGAGTATATATAATAGTATGTTGGTTTTTCAGGGAGTATTCTTTGTAATGTTAACCGATTTAAACAATTTTTACTTTATTGGAAAGAAGATGATTTAAGTAACATCTCGTATTAATTTGAAGTACTATATACATCCGCAAAGGTGGGTAAATTAAAAGTAAAAATCTGAAAAGTTTTTTGTGAATAAAAAAAAAAGTTTTCAAGATACAAACACGATTATATTTTTCCTGTAATATTTAGCATAAAACCAATGTTTCCTAAAATTTTCATAATTTTTCGTTGGTAAACTTCGGAGATAAGGGGGGGGGGAACGGTATTTTTTTTACATTTTCCTTCAAAATTCTTTTTTTTTCCACAACAAAAAAATTATAAAAATAGTTTATTTACGTTCAATTTGAGCTCTTTCTAACGATACCCCACTTGACCTAGTAACTTGAAATTTACAGTTTGCCCCCCTTTCATTTTGGCCATTCTCTACAATTAAAATTAATAAATTTAAAAAAATTATACCTTCTATTTGTAGAGGTTCACAATGTTCACAACTATTCCAAATTTCAAGTTGATAGCATTAGTAGTTCTCGAGATATTTAGGAATGTGACAGACGGACAGACAGACGGACAGAGTCGCACCATAAGGGTTCCTGTTGGACCTTTTTGGTACGGAACCCTAAAAACATCACACTGTACTTAGTTCGTTAATTACTTCCTCGATTCACTCTTTTTTAACAACCGCAACTATTACCTACTTAGCAAAATCATAAATATTATTAATTAAAGATACATAGTTCATTACTTTCACTAGTTCAACAAAATTTTGCTGTTAAAAGTAAAACCATGAAAAGTGTAATCGAAAAGCCTAATTCAATATTTATTAATATTAACTGCATCACATTTTTCTCCTTTATAGACGAACTGAATGGATGTTAAAACAACAACATTTCCAAACAAGGATCATTTGGATCACTGAGTTCCGAAACTTGATGTGCCTTGCAGTGGCGGCTGGTGAAAATTTCTGCAAGGCAACACTGAGCAAAAAGAAACCTACCTTAACATTAGGTACTTTACTACTAATCAATTTTAGGCAAGCCGGTGGGAATCGGCTTGTATGGACCAGCTGGTGCCTTGGTAGTTTATATCATTTTACACGCTTAATACTGCCACAATAATACTGTAATGTTGTAATAATACTGTCAAGTAAGAAAATTTCCATTAACTCTCCGGAGATTTGGCCTCAAAACTATCATACATTATTTTTGGCATGCTTGAAATCAACAGCACGAATCCTGCATTGTACTAATTCACTTGAATTATATAACTATTCTAAATGTCTATTAGATCGAAATGTGTTATTTACAAATGAAATTTTAAAACTATTTTGGCTAAATGTCACTAGTAACTTCTTAAGCTAATTTTAATTGTGCCTTTCGTGAATGCTTTTTATATTAAAATGATCGTTAAATCATGAACTACTGGATACTATCTACAACTAAACTTGAAAGTATAACCTTAATTAATCTTTGTACAGTTTTATAGTATCAGAACAGAACTAACGAATTGTTCGAATTTTATCGAATTAGACAAGTAATATGAAGACTTGAATATACACATTAATAATACTATTCGCAATGTTTTGTTTATTAAAGAAAGTAAAGGAAACTTTAGTTCTTACTGTGTTGTGATTTTGTAAATTTTTGTTTATGTATAAGTAGTTACATTTTATACTTGATTTCATTTTACTTGTCCAATCGACACGCGGCTCGAGCGGAGGCGGATCGCTCCCGCTGCCGCTCGTGGCGGATGCCACCGACGCCACACGGCGCTCAAGTTACTTTAACATTAAACACAGAATATTGATATTTGCAAGGCACATTCTCTTTAAAATCCTGAATTTCAATTTTCATGTACAAGATGTTAGTAAAACATCAAAACGGCAGAAACGATACGATGAAGCGACCTCTAGTTACTGTAATGATATGTATATAATCGAATATATACCCTGTGTCTCGAAAAATATAATATGAGATTACAAAAGGAGCTACGCTACGAATCGAGATGTGTTAAAGGAATGAGATGGAAATGTTTATTGCTTATCGTCCCGGGGGTTGACCGGGTTAGGCTGTCGCGGGCGGCTAGTACCCGTACCCGGTGCCGGGGTACAGCAGCGCCGCGCCGCCGCCCCCCGGTCAGTGCTGCGCCGCGAACTTCATCCGCTTCTGTTTCTGCCGCTGGTTGCAGAACCACACGCGAACCACATTCTTCTTCAGGTCGAGCTTCTCCGCGATCGCCGCTATCTTCTCGCCCGACGGCCGCGGCTGCACCGCGAAGTACGCTTCCAGGCTTCGCTTCTCGGGCGCGGCTATGGATGTGCGTTTACGTTTCTTCTCGCCGGCGGGGAGCACGCTGGGCGCGTCGGGGTCCCGTCTTTTGTTCTTCGCTTGTGCTTCCGCTTCTTCGAGCCAGGCTTGTAGGATAGGTTTGAGGGCGATCATGTTGTTGTGACTTAGTGTGAGGCTCTCGAAGCGGCATATGGTGCTCTGGGAGAGGGCGCCGACGCCGGGGAGCTTGAGGTTCGCGAGCGCTTTGCCGACGTCCGCTTGGGTGACTCCTAGTTTGATCCTTCTCTGTTTGAATCTCTCTGCGAACGCTTCGAGTTCTCGAGGGTCTGTGTCCGTGTCGGGGTGGAGAGCGGCTGAGGGGTGGGCGAGGTGGGCTGGTGGCGCGTGTCCTAGCGAGCCTGCGTGGTGGTGGTGATTCATGACGTGGTTCATGCCGTAGCCGTGGAGCTGGTGGTGGGGCGGGGCCACCTCGCCCATGGGTGCCAGCGTGGTCATGGAGGAGGAGCTGAGCGGGTCCAGCATGTCGAGGCTCTCCATGCCGTGGTGCCCCATCTGTGAGAAGAAATGCTTTTTGTAATTCGTTTTATCGTACTGTCAACAGCTACGGCATTGGTTTGGATGATTACTTAGTTAGGGACCTCAATCGCCATACAGCGGGGTAACGCTGCTAGCGTGATAGGGATTGGGGACCTTTGGACGCGGCATAGCACAGAACGGGTTCCTTTCGGTATACTAGTACTACTTTTTCTGTCTGTCCGTCCGTCCGTCCGTCCGCGGATAATCTCAGTAACCGTTAGCACTAGAAAGCTGAAATTTGGTACCAATATGTATATCAATCACGCCAACAAAGTGCAAAAATAAAAAATGGAAAAATATTTTTTTATTAGGGTACCCCCCCTACATGTAAAGTGGGGGCTGATATTTTTTTTCATTCCAACCCCGACATGTGATATATTGTTGGATAGGTATTTAAAAATGAATAAGGGTTTACTAAGATCGTTTTTTGATAATATTAATATTTTCGGAAATAATCACTCCTAAAGGAAAAAAAAGTGCGTCCCCCCACCTCTAACTTTTGAACCATATGTTTAAAAAATATGAAAAAAATCACAAAAGTAGAACTTTATAAAGACTTTCCAGGAAAATTGTTTTGAACTTGATAGGTTCAGTAGTTTTTGAGAAAAATACGGAAAACTACGGAACCCTACACTGAGCGTGGCCCGACACGCTCTTGACCGGTTTTTATATATGTACATAGTATCTATATAATATAAAGCTACAACCCGACTGACATTTTTCAAAAAATAGGCAGAAGGGGTTTTCGCAGGTGGCAGTGTTTGGTGTGGTCGTATAGAGGTTGGTCCTGCGACCCCGGATAGATCAGACCGTCGGTCTACCGGTTCCGGGTAAAAAAATGTTGGACGGCCTGGCCAAACGGCTGGAGTTAGCCGGGGAGTGTTCGACCAAATGTCATAGAGGACCCTGGGCAGTTTTTGACGCCGCCATTTTTTTTTCAAAATGGCCGACTTTTTTTTTTGACGATTTTTCAAGTTTGTCGTAGAGAGCTCAAATTTTGGTCATAGAATCTCCAAGTGGCCTTGATTCGAATGAAATAGAAAAAAATTGAAAAGTGCTACAAATGTGGGAAAACTGGCCACTTTTATTTTGTATGGCAACTTTTAAACCGTAAGAGATAGCCGGGGGGTGCTCGACCAAATGTCATACAGGTGTCCGAGTAGAAAAAAGTTGCATTAAAAAAAAATCAAAATGGCCGACTTTTTTTTTTGAAAAATTTCAAAATGGTCCTAGCGCGCTGAGATTTGGCACACGGGTGGAAGGTGGCCCCAAGATTTATATTCAAAAAGAAAATTTTGAAAAATTCAAAATGGCGGCCTTTGAGGGCCAATTGAAATTTGCATGGAGGTTTTTTTTTTAATCGCCATGGCTCCGTAACGGTACAAGGAAGTGAAAAGTGCTCAAACAAATGTTATACAGTCACCCGAGGTCCATCGAATGGCATTAAAAAAAAATCAAAATGGCCGACTTTTTTTTTTGAAAAATTTCAAAATGGTC